>NW_026782580.1:1200000-1532111 GCF_031769215.1 Ylistrum balloti
AATATATATAGAACAGATCAACATCTTCCTGTAGGTGCCTTTCAGTGTGTACTGCCTGTAATATATATAGAACAGATCAACATCTTCCTGTAGGTGCCTTTCAGTGTGTACTGTAATATATATAGAACAGATCAACATCTTCCTGTAGGTGCCTTTCAGTGTGTACTGCCTGTAATATATATAGAACAGATCAACATCTTCCTGTAGGTGCCTTTCAGTGTGTACTGCCTGTAATATATATAGAACAGATCAACATCTTCCTGTAGGTGCCTTTCAGTGTGTACTGTAATATATATAGAACAGATCAACATCTTCCTGTAGGTGCCTTTCAGTGTGTACTGTAATATATATAGAACAGATCAACATCTTCCTGTAGGTGCCTTTCAGTGTGTACTGTAATATATATAGAACAGATCAACATCTTCCTGTAGGTGCCTTTCAGTGTGTACTGTAATATATATAGAACAGATCAACATCTTCCTGTAGGTGCCTTTCAGTGTGTACTGTAATATATATAGAACAGATCAACATCTTCCTGTAGGTGTCTTTCAGTGTGTACTGTAATATATATAGAACAGATCAACATCTTCCTGTAGGTGCCTTTCAGTGTGTACTGTAATATATATAAAACAGATCAACATCTTCCTGTAGGTGCCTTTCAGTGTGTACTATAATATATATAGAACAGATCAACATCTTCCTGTAGGTGCCTTTCAGTGTATACTGTAATATATATAGTCACCAGTCAAAACAGCCAAAGGACTGAGAGAAAACAGGTGATGTAGAACATTCATATAGTAGAATCCTTTACTTACTTGTTTTTATGTCGAAAATTCTCAATGGTAAGGTTATCTTTCTCCAAAATCTCAGTAACCCAGTTCTTCACTGTGAAATATATAATAATTTTCAACTGAAGACATGCATATGAAATTTCACATAAACCAACAAATGTTATAGAACAGAGTAAGTAAATAGCAAAGATTGTGAAAGTATTGTTGAAATTGAAATACAAGTCCATGATGGGTAGAAACATGAGGTTCCAATCAAATTTTAGTAATCTTTTTTTCCAAACTCTTTCAACAGGCCTTGTAGGGTTGAACAAGACAGAACCTAGTGACAAATAAGGGACATAACTCTTCCAATAAAAAAGGCAAACCTCAAAATTGATTATGATGTACAAATTAAGTTTTATAAAGGTAACAATCAATCATATAAAATTTGGTATAGAAAAATGGACTGAATTTCTGAAATTAATTTTTAACAGTTTTTCCTTACTGCACACAACACTAAATCCTAACACAGCATGCCACTACAGACCATTTCCTTTCTCTACAATAGCTGATTCACTACTGCAGTTAAAATCTTATTTTAGAAATTCAAACATTTCAAACTTGCCTGCATTTTCAGGATATATAACATCATAACCTGGAATGGTCATAACAACATCATATATGGTATAGTCATTTAAGTTGGATTGATCAACTACGATTGGCTGAGTTTGGAATCTCTTCCCATTGTTCTCATCATCACCTGTAAATACAAGCAAAATACAAATGTCTTGTTTATCCTGCTTTGTGTCATTTATAAATACAATATCTGACATAATTCGTTTATTTTCATGACACCTCAGGTTTCATTTCCTAATTCATCATGTTCAATATTGCTTTGAAGGAACCTGACAATGATCTAAACAGTACATCTAGCAAATTTGTTCTCAATGAAAAGTCCATTACACATAATTCAAAGCATGCAACAGTTCATATCTGAGAGTTTATAGAGCTGATATTATTGAGAATTTACTAAGCCTACATTAATAAGGTATATGACATCTTAAAACCTGAGACACAATGGCCACTTACACTCTATGCTTTTCACATCACAACTTTCAAAGTACCAGTAGGTCTAAATTAAATTCATTTAAACCAAATTAAGAAAATACCAATTTTACAATTACTCAAGGCTTAATAATCTTCATTTGAATTTTTCAGACAAATTTGATATCTGTTGACCTTGAATACATATGCATGACAGAGTTAAACAAATGAATTTGAATTAACCTTAAATTTTAATATTTAAATGTTATAACACCTTTTATCGGTTATGAAAATCTAACCATTTAGTCGTTTTAAACTGATGAATGCTCCCTAAAAGGATTTTACCAAAGAGCAAAAATTCTCTTATTAAAGGGTTTCAAGCACTGAATTTGGTACACTGTTCATCCTATTAGTGTGACAAATGTATCCAACAAGTTTCATTACCCTAGTTTAAATACAGGGAAAGTTATGATGCGGACACAAAATTTTAACAAAGGGCAATATCTCTGGAATTAATGGTTTGCAGGCCAGAACATTGGTGCACTGCAAATTGTCTTGGTATGATTGGTGTATTCAACAAGTTTCATAATTCTAGCTAAGATAAATGCGAAGTTATACTCTGGACAAGAAATTTTAACAAAGGGCAATTACTCTGTAATCCAGAAGTTGAAGGCCCTGAATTTGGTATAATGCTCATCATCTTAGTATGATCAATGTATACATTAAGTTTCATTCTTCTAGTTTTAATGCAAGTAAAATTATGCTCTGGTCAAGATGTTTTTAACAAAGGGTATTAACTCTATGACTAAGGGGTCAAGGGCCCTGAGTTTGGTACAATGCACATCACCTTAGCCTGATCAATGTATATACGAAGTTCCAGTTTAAATGCAAGCAATTTAAAATTGTTCTCTGAATATGAAATTTCAACAAAAGGCAATAACTCTGCAATTGTGCAGTTGCAGCCCTGGAGTTTCAATTACCTACTGTAAATACGAGCAAAGTTATGCTCCGGACACAAAATTTTAACAAAGGGCAATGACTCTGTAATTGAAGTGTCTACCGTCTTGAATTTAGTACAATGACATCGCCTTTGAATGGCCAATGGATACAACAAGTTTCATGATCCTTGCTTAAATGTGGAGCAAGTCATGCTCCAGATACAAAAGGATGAACACAAAGACAGGCAGACAGATGGACAGACTGATGGATAGATGAAGAGGCGACTAAATGCTCACTCAAAAATTATCTGGGAGTATAAAAGTGAAAACACTCCTAGCTTTGGTGTCAATGTAAATATAGAGAATTTAGAATTACCTGGGCAATATGTAGTTATTGGATAGGAATATTAAGCAGAGTTTGAACTGATGGGCAACTACTATTTTTGCAGAAAATCCTATTTTTAATGCTAATTTGAACTGATTAGAAGTTTATCATAATTCCTACCAAGGATTGTTCAAAATCTGTAATTAAACAGCAGCATTCCTGTTTTGTCCTCTTTTTCTATCTAAATATACACTATTCATTCCTGTTAAAAGCTACCTTCCTCTCTTTCCAGATTTTGCTCCACATCCATGGATTCAGATTCCTGTGGGAGCACAAGGTCCCCGACTACTGGTCTCATCCCGAACTCTTGGATCCTGCGGGACACTACACAATTCCAAATATAGCTTTGATAACTATGGAGGTACATTAGCCGTGTGTTCCTCGGTATCTGTAGAAGAAAGTTTGATATATTTTTCAAGCCCCAATATATGCAGGAACTGCAAAGCAGAAAATCTTGATTTGGCAATTTAATTTCCAAAGTTTAACAGCATCAATTGATGCCAACAATAACTGTGACCCCTTTTCTCTATTCTTCATTCTGACTCTCACTAACCATAGATAACTCCAGAGAGTATTGTGTACCTGTTGGATGTTGCTATAGTTATTATACATCAGTCACAGTACCGAAGTCATGAATTCATGATGATCAAATCACAATCATGTAATAGGAGACATGCCCTTGTGTAACCACTAATTATAATCTCTTCTGACCAACACAATAAACTACAGACATAACACTTTTCTGAAAATCCCTTGGGCCTACACAGGCCAAATATTAACAAAATTTAACTGAATTATTACTTAATGCACATATTACAATGTAATATGCAGCTCAGATCTTATTTTCAAATATTAATTAGAAACTTTTACTTTAAATACACATAAGGGAATCATGGATGGTTAGGTAGTTGACCTTCCACAGTAAAACTGATCGTTTACTTCACTCTATACCTCATCACACTGTTCTGTACATGACATCATACTTTTGATCTACTTTACGTAGAATGACCTTACCATTCCGAATGCACCACAGAAATTCCTACTGTTCTTCTTGAGGGCTGCCAGGAGGGTGCGCTCTATGGAATAACGTTTTGGGTAGACCTTAAGGGCAGCACTACAGTCTCGCTTTTCCCACCACACCCGGCGACATTCTGCAATCTCACCATATTCTGGAACATATCACATGTAAAGTTTTATCTACACAATCATCATATCTAGCAAATCCATCTAAGTAATTCATATTTATTCAGTTTTCTGATCATACTATGAATAATAATAATGTCTGTTTTGAGAAATAATGGTAATAATCCTGAATTCAATAGCATTTAAAAGCAAAACCATGGATGTTGACAGCAAGCCTCTGTGTTCAATTTTTTGTGTGCAGATGATTCAACAAATCAACAGATATAAATGTAAAAAAGTTCTGTCTTAGTTCTAGGCTAAAGTTTCAAGTTGTGACTACATGCCTTTTTTTGTATCAAATGTTGACCAATTGGAAGTCACTTTCCCATGAAAAATATTTCCGATAATTTTGAAGACAGTGATTAAATCCCCTCTCATCCTGTAGTATTTCAGAGTGGGAATCTTTAGTGTGAGTATCCTCAGAGGTTCACTGTGTGGAAGATCCCTAAGCCTTAGGATAAGCTTGGTCGTCCGTCATTGGACATTTTCAATGATCTGAATGTTTGTACATATTCCATGGACATGCTGCATATTCCAAGTGAGGCATGACTAAAGCCTTGATATTCCAAGTGAGGCATGACTAAAGCCTTGATAAGTTATTGGAACATTGACTGTCTATCTAGTGTTAAAGATCTTCTGATTATACCAGGAAAAGAGTTTGCTTTGTTGACAGAACATTGGATAAGAAAAAAAAAAAATTTCAAACACAAATACAGGATGGTCATCAGTCAGCCACTTTGCTTTACTGATCAGTCCCATAATCAAAAGGGTACAACTAGATACCATGGGAGCATAAATATCAAATTTGAGAAAGATCCCTCCAGAGCTTCTGAAGAAATGCAAAATCTTTCAGTGTCAAAATACAGGATAGTCACCTGACAGTCATTTAGATTTTCTGATCAGTCAAAAAATCAAAAGGACATCACTAAGGATCAAGTTAAAAAGTGTATAAGAAATTAAGAATGAACCGTCTAGTTCTCAGGAAAACGTAAAAACAAGGATTGCTTATGGACAGACAAGGGACGATGGACCATGTATCAAGGGTGATTTGAATAGCATATTATTCAACAAAGATGAATGGCTATTAGCCATCTCGTTTTTTAAATCAGTCCAAAAATGAACTTTGCACAACTAGGGACAAGGCAAACTCAAATGTGAAATTTTAGAATGATTAATCCTGTGCTTGTCAAGAAACAGCAACAAGAGCTGTTACTATATGGAAGATGAATATAGAGTGACTTAACCTGCTTACCATCTGATGATGGTGGGCTAAAAACATAGTTGTCCACAAAGTTCTTAGAAATTAAGTGTCTATACTAACATGGGACCTCCGTATACAGATCACTTATACTCTTTAATACAGGTCAACAAGTAACTTCTATAAACTACAACAATCATATGGTGATGATTAGTAATTACGTACCCCAAGGCCGTGGTTTCATGATGAGGTTTACCGCCTCCTCCCATTCACTGTTCAGTATTGCCCTGTAAATTAATCACAGAAATCTCATATCACACTCAGTAACACTATTGATAATCGCATAGATCTCAAAACAAAACTAACTGTAAAGTATAGTCTTGTGAGGTAATCCAACAGATTTCATATCCCAATTCCTGTAAAGTTTTGCCCTGTAAATCACACAGCTCTCATACACAACCCAATGTAAAATATAATCAACAATATCTCATATCCCCCACACTATAAATTATCACCCCTTTAAACAATCAAACATATCTTATATCCCACTCACTATAAATTATCACCCCTTTAAACAATCAAACATATCTCATATCCCACTCACTATAAATTATCACCCCTTTAAACAATCAAACATATCTCATATCCCACTCACTATAATGTATCACCCCTTTCAACAATCAAACATATCTCATATCCCACTCACTATAAAGTATCACCCCTTTCAACAATCAAACATATCTCATATCCCACTCACTATAAAGTATCACCCCTTTAAACAATCAACCATATCTCATATCCCACACACTAAACAGTATCACCCCTTTCAACACAAACATATCTCATATCAAACTCCCTCTAGTGTCAGCCTCAGTAATAGTCATACAAGTATACATCTCCTATTACGTGCCCTGTTAAGTATTGTCTAGTTACAAGATGACACTGTTAAGTATTGTATTAAAAATTATATTCAATACTTAAATATTATGATGATTAAGTTAAGAGAGCAATTAGTTAATTAATTATATCTCTAACGATATTGCTGTAAGGGGAAGTCTTTAAATCAATACAAAAACTGCAATCACACTTATTGTTAATTTCTGAACTGTTTTATATTTATTTTTACACTAAAAGAAAAATACAACATGTTGCATTTATGGTAAACATCTCGATAATTTTGATCCAGATTTTGTTTTTGTAGCATTAAAAAAATGGCACTTCAAAACCAAATTGATCATAAATTTCCAAGAGATTTGGTGATGGTGCAAATCACTCTCCAATGATTATGCTCTGGCTGTTCCAAATTTGAAGAGAAATAGGCATGCTCCATGCTGGAGAGTCAATACATTAAGTTGTAGTGTCAAGACACACTATCATGGAGTAACATTGTTTAAACTTCATTCCTAAGTCCAATAAGATTGTACTGTGTAACAACTGCTTGGGAAGACTGTTGACTGATGACACAGCACTGCTATTTAACTTTTCTCATAAATGATACCAATATTGTTTCATCCGATTTTGATCTAGGTCCCAAACCAGTTTTAAGGTTTACATTGTAAATGAAATAAACAAGAAGTTTTCAATAAACCATGAGAAATGTTTTAGAGTACGTACCTTCCTATGTGGTAAGTGGGAATGGATGTGGTGCCAAACCTTTGCATGCCAAAGTAGTTAATGAAGCCATAGTCTCGAAGAGACATCATTGCCTTGTCAATCTTTAGGTTATCAGGCTCAGTTACATTCCTGTAACAACATGTATAGTCGATGGACAATTACCATAAACAATGCAGTTATCGTCAAATAAACAGGATCAGTTTCTCTTCCTGTGATTTAAAACAGCTACATCCTAATGCACAAAGGTAAATTTTTCACTTTTCTGATTGTAAACATTCGCGATTGGACCCTGCCCTCCAGCCCTGAGGGGACCAGACCTGTCGTTTATACAATATCTCACATTTTGACGATAGAAAACTTGTTTATCTACAGACTTATAAACCTTACCTTAGGACGATAAGTAACTTGCTTATCTATATATTTATAAATCTTACTTAAGGAGGATAGAAAGCTTGTTTATCTACCAATTTATAAATCATATCGCAGGACAATAGAAACTTGTTTATCTACGTATTTATAAATCTTACCTCAGGACGATAGAAAACTTGTTTCCACAGATCTGACCAAGTCGTAATGGTTTTTCAACATATCTATAATCACAAACAAGAACACGTTTGACTGCTTGCATTATGATTCGTATAACATTTTCCCTTCAAGATATTTACAATAACTTCAACTCTGAAAACATAATCCAGATACAGATATATTAACGCAGATTAAAGGGACAACTACAAACAATAATAATAGAATTTTGGAAAATAAGTTCTTCTTAAATTCTCCACCCCATCCAACCCAACCCAGACCAAAGTAGGACAAAGCAGCTGAGAGGGGATTTACTCTCAGACCAAAGTAGGACACAACTACTGAGAGGGGATGACTCTCAGACCAAAGAAGGACAAAGCAGCTGAGAGGGGATTTACTCTCAGACCAAAGTAGGACAAAGTAGGTGAGAGGAGTTTTACTCTCAGACCAAAGCAGGACACCGTAGCTGAGAGGGGATTTACTCTCAGACCAAAGAAGGACACGGTAGCTGAGAGTGGATTTACTCTCGGACCGAAGAAGGACACGACTGCTGAGAGTGGATTTACTCTCAGACCAAAGAAGGACACGGTAGCTGAGAGTGGATTTACTCTCAGACCAAAGAAGGACACGGCAGCTGACAGGGCATATACTCTCAGACCGAAGAAGGACATGACTGCTGAGAGGGGATGTACTCTAAGACCAAAGTATGACAAAGTAGCTTAGACGGGATGACTCTCAGACCAATAATAGGACAAAGCAGCTGACAAGAAATGGACACTCAAACTAGAGTTACTTCTATAACCAGAAACAATACATTACCTGAAGTCTCCTAACTTCATATTCCAAAGGATTGGACTGACAGCTTGCAGTTTTTCTATTCGTAACCTGAAGGATAAAAAGTGTTTATCATGATTACATTGAAACCTAGTCAATAACAACAAAATAACATCAACTCTGCTATCATGGGCAATCATTTTCAGTCCCATTTTTCTTTAATACACAGTATGAACATATAATGGTATACATTGTTCACTTCAATTAAAACAACTACCCCACTATTCTGTATATCAACCAATTCTTAGAGCCTTAACAACCACTAATTGATGGCAATTGATCCAACCATTATGATTAAGCTTTCATCAGTGGTCCCGTTTTCTTGGTGATTATCAAACTGGGACAAGTAGTATCTCCGTCTATTGTTTCGGACACAGGTTATTATGTCGTAATAAAGGACTTAAATGGGACAAGAGTTTGAAGGCTGATATAGCAACCTCAGACAGGCCTTTTGAGCAATCTATTGTTCTTTAAACATGTTTTGATTCATTGGAAAGTGTGACAGTAATCATTCTGAAGCCCTATTCTCTCACACAATTCTGCCACCAAATTCTTTTGTGTATGAAAAGATAGCAGTAGGCACTGACCAGAATAAGAAATCAAGAACATGGCAGACTATTCTACTTGAATCTTTACTTACATAAAAACCAACTAGGCCACGGGACATAGGCCACAGGACATCTTTCCACTAAGTTAGATGATTAGTGTGACAATTTCCTTTTCCCTATTGTGAATTCTCCATTTATGCACAGCAACATACCTACTTCATTAACCAGTGTTATTTACATGTTGTGGTTGATTCTACATTCAAGGCTTGTTCACAATATCATGATTTCTGAGAAAAAGTTTTGACAGAGATAAACGTACACCATAGGGTTTTGAGAGATGAAGGTTGATGAAGACTGTGGTAAAGTTTATGGTGGTCATTGGTATCTGTTTAGAAAATATTCTACAGTTCTACAGTACAGGTTGATGAAGGCTTTGGGAATGTTTAGTGGTCACTATCATGATCTTGTTGGCAAATATTCTCTTTGCTTGTACAATGCTCATATATATACTTACTGTTTGGTTTCATTCTCATTTGAGAATGTGACATAACTTACTACGATTGACAAAATATACATGAAGGGTGTTGCCAATGAACCAGAATATGCTTTCCATTCCAGCAACTGCTTCTATCATCCTAGTACTTTTGGAGAATCTGATTTGTATCACACCATGGAGACAGACTTGTATCACACCATGGAGATAGACTTGTATCACACCATGGAAACAGACTTGTATCACACCATGGAGACAGACTTGTATCACACCATGGAGACAGACTTGTATCACACCATGGAGACAGACTTGTATCACACCATGGAGACAGACTTATGCATGTATCACACCATGGGGACAGACTTATGTATGTATCACACCATGGAGACAGACTTGTATCACACCATGGAGACAGACTTGTATCACACCATGGAGACAGACTTGTATCACACCATGGAGATAGACTTGTATCACACCATGGAGACAGACGTGTATCACACCATGGAGACAGACTTGTATCACACCATGGAGACAGACTTGTATTACACCATGGAGACAGACTTGTATCACACCATGGAGATAGACTTGTATTTCACCATGGAGACAGACTTGTATTACACCATGGAGACAGACTTGTATCACACCATGGAGATAGACTTGTATCACACCATGGAGATAGACTTGTATCACACCATGGAGATAGACTTGTATTACACCATGGAGACAGATTTGTATTACACCATGGAGACAGACTTGTATTACACCATGGAGACAGACTTGTATCACACCATGGAGATAGACTTGTATCACACCATGGAGATAGACTTGTATTTCACCATGGAGACAGACTTATGTATGTATCACACCATGGAGACAGACTTGTATCACACCATGGAGACAGACTTATGCATGTATCACACCATGGAGACAGACTTGTATTACACCATGGAGACAGACTTGTATTACACCATGGAGACAGACTTGTATCACACCATGGAGACAGACTTATGCATGTATCACACCATGGAGACAGACTTATGCATGTATCACACCATGGAGACAGACTTGTATCACACCATGGAGACAGACTTGTATCACACCATGGAGACAGACTTATGCATGTATCACACCATGGGGACAGACTTATGTATGTATCACACCATGGGGACAGACTTATGTATGTATCACACCATGGAGACAGTCTTATGCATGTATCACACCATGGGGACAGACTTATGTATGTATCACACCATGGAGACAGACTTATGTATGTATCACACCATGGAGACAGACTTGTATTACACCATGGAGACAGATTTGTATCACACCATGGAAACAGACTTGTATCACACCATGGAGACAGATTTGTGCATGCATTACACCATGGAGACAGACTTATGCATGTATCACACCATGGAGACAGACTTATGTATGTATCACACCATGGAGACAGACTTGTATTACACCATAGAGATAGACTTGTATCACACCATGGAGACAGACTTGTATCACACCATGGAGATATACTTGTATTTCACCATGGAGACAGACTTATGTATGTATCACACCATGGAGACAGACTTGTATCACACCATGGAGACAGACTTATGTATGTATCACACCATGGAGACAGACTTGTATCACACCATGGAGACAGATTTGTATTACACCATGGAGACAGACTTGTATTTCACCATGGAGACAGACTTATGTATGTATCACACCATGGAGACAGATTTGTATTACACCATGGAGACAGACTTGTATTTCACCATGGGGACAGACTTATGTATGTATCACACCATGGAGACAGATTTGTAT
The DNA here is from genome assembly GCF_031769215.1 of Ylistrum balloti. Taxonomy (NCBI): domain Eukaryota; kingdom Metazoa; phylum Mollusca; class Bivalvia; order Pectinida; family Pectinidae; genus Ylistrum; species Ylistrum balloti. The sequence continues at coordinate 1,211,350 of NW_026782580.1, forward strand.
TACACCATGGAGACAGACTTGTATTTCACCATGGAGACAGACTTATGTATGTATCACACCATGGAGACAGACTTGTATTACACCATGGAGACAGATTTGTATTACACCATGGAGACAGACTTGTATCACACCATGGAGACAGACTTATGCATGTATCACACCATGGGGACAGACTTATGTATGTATCACACCATGGAGACAGACTTGTATTTCACCATGGAGACAGACTTATGTATGTATCACACCATGGGGACAGACTTGTATCACACCATGGAGACAGACTTGTATTTCACCATGGAGACAGACTTGTATTACACCATGGAGACAGATTTGTATCACACCATGGAGACAGACTTGTATCACACCATGGAGACAGATTTGTATTACACCATGGAGACAGACTTGTATTACACCATGGAGACAGATTTGTATCACACCATGGAGACAGATTTGTATCACACCATGGAGACAGATTTGTGCATGCATTACACCATGGAGACAGACTTATGCATGTATCACACCATGGAGACAGACTTATGTATGTATCACACCATGGAGACAGACTTATGTATGTATCACACCATGGAAACAGACTTGTATTACACCATAGAGATAGACTTGTATCACACCATGGAGACAGACTTGTATCACACCTTGGAGACAAATTTGTATTACACTACAGAAACAGACTTGTGCATGTATCACACCATGGAGACAGACTTATGTATGTATCACACCATGGAAACAGACTTAAATCTCACCATGGAAACCTACTTATATGCGGTGACTTCCTGTGTTGTTTTGGCTCGTCTGTCCTTTGTTCCACCATACTGGAAAATTCCTTTATTAACACTGCAATTGAAACAAAGATTAAACAACTGAAACAAAATACTCAAAAAACATAATAAACAATACACAACTTATCATTATAAAGACGACCATACAAGTGACACAACAACAGATCCCAAGGATCTTTGGGCCCACCATTGATTGATCGTTATGATCTTTAAAAGTTGAAGCTTTTGACAATCTTTTTTTCTTTCTCCTCTTTTTGCTCTTAATCATACAAAATTTGAAAATTCCTTCTAAGAAATCTTGATAATAATCCTTAATTGTTAAATCTGAGATGGCTATTGGCCAGTCATTATGTTTTTCTGATCAATTGAAAAATCAAATGGGAGCAACTTGGGACCAAAAAGAACCTACATTTGGAATTTTGAAGCACACATCCAGTACTTCTCCAGAAATAGTGATAACAAACTTTCAAAGTCAAAATCGAAACTGGCCACCAGTCAGCCATTTTGTTTTTCTAGTAAGTCCCAAAACCAAATGGGCCCAACAAGTAACCAAGGGAATCTACATATAAAAAAAGATCCAATAAGTATTTCTCGAGAAAAAGTAATAACAAGAACCGAGGATTGACAACTGACAAGGGACAACAGATGGACAGCCCACCACATGATAATGGTGGGCTAGAAATGGAACTGAAAAATATGCTATAATCAAGAGGGTCTTAGATATCACTCATCATAATACATTAACTTTTACTACAAGCAGACAAGGTTTGATGCTTTTGGCTTTTTTCTGTGATAATTTCATGGCATTTTCTAAATTCAATGACCACATACACTCTGGAAGAAATAAGCTAACTATAACAAAATAAGAAATTTTGATTACACCTTTTCATTGAACAACTACACATCAAAAAGTTCAATATCTCAATCTGTCAGAGAGTAATTGAATGAGAATCAAATTATGACAGTGGCGGCCAAGGGGCAACACTACAAACTGGCAATTTACATACACAAATTACTCTACAGTCTCAATATTAATTATGAATTTGTAAGTAAATGTAAATCTAACAAAATGAGAAAAGATTAGACAGTTTAAAGCAAGCATTTTTGTCCTAATTTAAAGGACAGTTTAACGTATATATTCTCATCCTAAAATGTAGGACAGTTAAAAGCACACATTCTCATCCTGGGAAAATACTTATAACAGCATTCAATATGATAGAAGGAACAAGATTTTGAGAAAAACATTACACTTACTGTAACATATGTGCAAGTTTAAAAATAGCATCCATAGTGTCCTTATTCTCCTTGTAGAGGGTGAAGCGACAGTAGTCTCCCTTGTCTCCACACCAGTTTCTCTTCTGGTGGTAACACCCCTGGCGATTACCTCCCTTGTGTTTAACTACAATTGCAACTACTGGTAGTTAATATGATATTTAGTAACTCTGACCAAGCAAGACCTGTATGTTTATGTTACAGTTACCATGTATGTAGAAATAAGTTAAATGTAAAGTATGATGGATCATGACAAGCTTATATACTACCAAAATCAAAGCAATAGCATCTATCACAACACTGTGTAGTTACAGGATGGAGACTTTCATATTAATTTGTTTATCATAACATACACTCAACTTTATCATCCCAGACTGTTGGACCATTAAATCAGCTGTTTGTTATATCCAATATAATCTCTGTTATTCATATGAGAATTTTCATTTAAAGTCCCGACACTTGTACATCATATAATTTAAAACCTGTTTCTTATTTAGTGAATGATAAATACAGAGTAGTTTAACATTGATTGAAAGCATTCCAGAAATCATCTCAACATCAACCTCTTGTTACTCCTGAAGTTAAGTCTACTGTCAATTCTTATCCTACCTGATTTCTCAGCAATATCTTTCACATTTATTTAGTGAGACAACACTGAGGTGTGACATGAATACCTTTCTTTGATGCAGGGATTTTCTTGACTTGTATAACCTTCTTTCCGTCCACCTCCAGGGTGGTACTTTCCAGGTTAGGAAAGTTCATCCTAATGGATCTGTGAATCTGACACCTTTTCTCCTTGTCATCACTTGCCTACTGGTCAAAAACATCACTAAATATAAATATACCATGTAGATATGACTGATAAAAACTCAGTGGAAGCTTGCTAAGCCAATAATGAAGGAGTCAATACCAAAGGATGTTCAAATCCTGATGGATAAATGCAGTTTCAGCAAATCAATAATATACAACTCGTCTTTCTTTACACAGATATGTTTACTACTTGAAATCTCTTACAAATAATTTCAACATATTTAAATAAAAATATTTTGTTAATGTTTCAAATTCATGTAACAATCATTGAAGGATATGTTGTAAAAAGAATTGTTTACCCTTTTTTCACATTAATATGATGGGAAAATACCGGTATCTGCTTACCCAAAAATATTTAGCAATAGTTCCCTCCTCCTCTCCCCTCCTCCCCCCACCCACCAACCCCCTCCCTGCCTCTGCCTATAAAAAAGAATCCATGACATTACTTTTTGTAAACTCCACTAAATCAACACAAAATCTACATTGGATCCTCAGGTTCCACAATTCTATTCTATCTACATCTACACTACTTTGAATCATCAAGATCTCCAATTTGATGCAGTACTTTACCTGAAGTGTGACAGTAAAAGATTTGTCTGTAGAAACCAGAAGTTTGTTGAGTTCATCAACTTCAGCATCAGGGAGCTGGCTGCATTTGACAGGTGTTTGTTCAACAGGCTTTCCTGCCTCTTCGGGCTCCTTCATATCCAAAAATTAACCAAACATGACACATATATATACAATACTAATTACAGAGCAGAGACAACATCAAATTGCAAAAAGTAACAAGGGATAAAGGGCAAAGAAACTGAGAAACAAGCAACGATCGTTATCAGTATGTCAGACTGCACACTCACCTGAACTTCAGTTGATGGGAGATTTACAGTTTTGTCAGTCTCCAAGTTAGGTTCTGTCTTAGCTGAAGTGGCAGTCAAGTGAACCACCTCTCCATTTTCATTCACTTCATTTACAATGAAATCGGAGAATCTGGAGTAAAGAGAGGATCAAGGGCCTTCTGAGTTATATAAATACTGTCATTTTTGTTATTGTGATACAGCTTAAAAATCACAATGCATGTAAAATATGATAACTTAAACTTTATCCTGCATTATCATATTGGAGAAAGGCCATATCTATATCATACCTCACCAAGAATCTGTCAAAAATAACACAATTTACAAAACACTTTAAGAATCTTCCTCTGTGTAGTTTTTCATTGTACTAAATCTGGGTCTGAAGAGAAAAAATTTCAGCAATTTGACCCCTATATATACATTAATTGGGTCCCAAGGGTCAAAATATACACACCAACCTAATGAATGTAACAAAAGTTAAATCATTTCAAACAGAAATTGAACAAAATATACTCAAACAAGTTGCTTTCCTATATAAACTATCCCGTGTAGTAAAATTAAATAGTGTCTCAACAAGGCCAAATGTTAAAATGTGGAATCATGAAATTCACATTTTTGAAAAAAAAAACACATCTTAAAGACCATCTATGAACAGGTTTGAGAAGCAGTAAGTGAAAAATCTGAAGATTTGCTGACAATTCAAAAAGGTGATCCCTTATATTAAGGAACCATCACTAAACAACTGTACAGGATAACATCACCACACTGTACGAGTAGTAACCAGTGTGGTTATGGATTGGTAGAATTTAAGGGACTATGTTGGAAGTTCTGTCCTGTGTAAACCAGATACCTATCTAAATGACTAATGTAGCCATAGTTTGGTAGTATTTAAGTTTTAAGTTCTATCCTGTGTAAACCTATCTAAACATCTAATGTGGTCATGACTTGGTAGAAATAAAGTGTAACAGAGGTCATTTTTCCATCTCAATGCCTCCGCTAGGAATCGAACCCTGGCTTACTAGTCTGACGCTCAACCAATCGAGCTAAAGAGAAGTTCTCTCTAGCCAAGTGGTATATTGTGGCTAGCATTTTACCAGGTTTACACATCCCCCTCCAGGACAGGTGTGACAAGTGTCAGGGTGTTCACTAGTCTTTTCCATATTGTGAAGGGATCTGATTCTGTTTCAAAGTAAGTTATTTTCTATTGTTATTTTATATGACATTGCAAAGTTGGTTTAGATGGTTATAATGCAGTTGCTTGTAACACTTCATTTGGTCTATTTAAAATATTATGGAACTTTGTAATTTCCTTGGAATCTAAAGTATTTTATGTAAGTTTAGTAGTTAAATTGAAGTTGGTATTATTTGGTTTGTCTTTATTGTACGTCATGTAGGGCCCTGTGCCACACACAGAGTGTCTTCTACTATCTGCTACTGTCCATTCACTAGTCAGTGATAATCGTCTGCTCGTCTGTATTGTCTGCTGTATGCCTAAGATATTATGCTGCTTTATATTTGATATGTACCATATGTGTAATAAAGAACTCACTGATATTTACAACAACCGGGTTTGCCTAGTGTCTACAGACCACGCGGTTACAAAAGGAACTATTTTAAGTTCTATCCTGTGTAAACCAGACACCTATCTAAACATCTAATGTGGTCATGACTTGGTAGAACTTGAGGAACTGTTGTTAGTTCTATGCTGTGTAAACCAGACACCTATCTAAACATCTAATGTGGTCATGACTTGGTAGAACTTGAGGAACTGTTGTTAGTTCTATGCTGTGTAAACCAGACACCTATCTAAACATCTAATGTGGTCATGACTTGGTAGAACTTGAGGAACTGTTGTTAGTTCTATGCTGTGTAAACCAGATACCTATCTAAACATCTAATGTGGTCATGACTTGGTAGAACTTGAGGAACTGTTGTTAGTTCTATGCTGTGTAAACCAGATACCTATCTAAACATCTAATGTGGTCATGACTTGGTAGAACTTGAGGAACTGTTGTTAGTTCTATGCTGTGTAAACCAGATACCTATCTAAACATCTAATGTGGTCATGACTTGGTAGAACTTGAGGAACTGTTGTTAGTTCTATGCTGTGTAAACCAGATACCTATCTAAACATCTAATGTGGTCATGACTTGGTAGAACTTGAGGAACTGTTGTTAGTTCTATGCTGTGTAAACCAGATACCTATCTAAACATCTAATGTGGTCATGACTTGGTAGAACTTGAGGAACTGTTGTTAGTTCTATGCTGTGTAAACCAGACACCTATCTAAACATCTAATGTGGTCATGACTTGGTAGAACTTGAGGAACTGTTGTTAGTTCTATGCTGTGTAAACCAGATACCTCTAAACATCTAATGTGGTCATGACTTGGTAGAACTTGAGGAACTGTTGTTAGTTCTATGCTGTGTAAACCAGATACCTATCTAAACATCTAATGTGGTCATGACTTGGTAGAACTTGAGGAACTGTTGTTAGTTCTATGCTGTGTAAACCAGATACCTATCTAAACATCTAATGTGGTCATGACTTGGTAGAACTTGAGGAACTGTTGTTAGTTCTATGCTGTGTAAACCATATACCTATCTAAACCAGCCAAATATTTCTATTCCCATATTATCCTGTTTAGACCATAGCCTATACCCTTTTACCTTTGCTTAATTATACCCTGGAAACCAGGTAAGTCACTGATGAAGGCCAATATTCCCACATCTGTCTCTTTAAAATGTTCCATTTCTTCCATTTCTTCTTTCAGAATTTCCATATCGTCTGGCTTGATGACATCTTTTGAAAGCACTGTTACAGCACTGTTTCCATCACTTTTGACAGCCAGCTTCATCTTTTTCACTGCTGGTTCCTGTTCAGCCATCTTGATTTTGGTTAATGTAATACCTGAAATATTTCCAGCAGAAAATGTTGAACATCAATTAAACTATACATCGTTCAACTTCATAGTTAAACTCTTATTTATATTAAATTCTTTATGCAGTATGTATACTGTGGTTAATATCTGTTGTCCAATCAAAAGCCATGTTATCTATTGGATGCATATAAGTAGTTTATTTGCCCCAAAAATCTCATTGCAATGCTGGCATATAAGATTCACAGAAGGCAATGACTTTTCTGGAATCACTTTATCTCTTATACGTCTAAAGCTGTCTCAGTATGATAATGTATTGATATCAGTACTCTCCATGATGACTTGGCATGTTCAGCCGATGTTCTCTCTCCCTTGTGACATGGCTTTTCCAAAAGTCAAGAGACACATGTGACAACTGACTGACAGTCGATTCTACTCAGCATCAATAAAAAAGGTTTCTTTAGAAAATACTTTTTAATGACAAGTTTCATGATAGGCATTGTAGAATCTAGTCAGCCAACTCATATACATATCCTATTTGTAACGAACCCCTGTGTATAGGCCTATCGATTGTGTTACAAGCGCCTGTGTCCTGCAAACTATACACCATGCCGAACTACGTTGAACACCTGTAAGTAGATCCCTGAAACGACCATATTTCATCCAGTTTGAGCGAATGTTTATTTCATAACAACTGAACATTTAATTACCTTAATAGGCTAATATCAACTGTACCTGTTTGCGATATCCTACACACATGGTTCTGTTGATTGCGGAAGTGACGTTTATTGATGAGTAAATGTAGCAGTATAATAAAACAAAGAATAACAGCTCATTTCGCTCACCTTCATAAAACTGAGTATATACCAAATAAGAAATAACAAGTATACATCTAAAAATGCAGAATATCAATATTTCCAAAGCTTTCCTCCTCAATTGATGGTAAAGAGTTTATGAAGTATGATAACTACCACATAGACATAAGTCAGGATGGCCGAGCGGTCTAAGGCGCCAGACTCAAGTGCTAATACCACTTCCCTTGCAAGAGGGACGAGTGTTCTGGTCCACGTATGTGGGCGTGGGTTCGAATCCCACTTCTGACACTATTCTTTTCTTTTTTTATTTGCTGATACTGTCTTAGCTTTTGTAAATAAAGCCAATTAAATAGACAATGAAACTAGATTCTGATATGGTTTTTCAATATCAGTAGGAATCAACGACTTCCCTCTGAGCAATGGTCGATTGATAGAATGTTTCTAGTATGATCCAAACACATCCTTAATTTCTGACCCCACACGCCGGACTATAGTTAATGGTTAGTTTGGTGCAGGTGAAATTATAATTAACACTTGTTTTTTTTTTATCTCTTCTTGAAAACCTTTCCAATCATATTGTCCAAGCTACCTTATCACTTTACAAAATGGCTATTGCTTTCCGGAGCACAGGTAGATAAGATTAATTATATAAGAACAGTAAGAAGAGGGGGAGGGCTCAATGAACAACCACAAAAGCTAACACCAGAGAAGTCACCACTGGATCTTTTTTTTTATACCTCTATATCATACCATGGACTGAGATATTGATCTAAGTGAATGATTATACTATACACGAACATCTCTTTGTCCTAATTGTTGCTGTTCGCTTCAATGCTGTTCTAGCCTCAATTGTTGAACCACATTAAATTTGAAATTATGTTATTCCATTGAGCTTTACAGCTCATCTGTTTACATACACATACCTAGTAATATATGACCTTACTGTGGGAGGAAAAAAATAGTACATGGGGCACTCTGCCACAGATCACTATTAATTATGTGAACGTCAGCAATATGAAGTTCTGTTTGCTAAACAAATAATCAGATTCTTTCAATTGATTCATTGTTTACTTTTTTCCAGATCTTAAGGGTTACACTCCTGAGTCCATCTAAAGTTATACACTCCCGTGAGTTAATCTCAGGGGACACACTTCTGAGTTAATTTAATGGGATGCGCTCCTTCGTTAATGTATAGAATGTCACTTGTTCTTGTTCCTTGAGAATACACTTATGAGTAAATGTACAGGTAGTACATTCGCGAGTAAATATATAGATAGTAACTTCTTCCAAATCTTAGGGTATACAATCCTTAGTTTATGTAGTGGTATTTACTGGTTCTAGATATCGGAGGATATATTTTTGAGTAAATATGTATCAGTAATTACCTCTTCTAGATCTTGGGAATACACTCTTGAGTAAATGTATAGTTAGCTTCATGCTCCAGACAACTGAGGATACGCCCTTTAACAAATATAAAAAATATCTTATCGTTCCAGATCTAGGGGATACACTTTTGATTAAGTGTACACACCTTTTTGTCCCTGGTGATTTCCAATCCGCAGGGTTTTTTTTAATCAAATAGTTTGAAAAGCAGATAAACAGACGGTCTGCGTGTGTGGTGCAAGATCTACAGTCACTGTGGATCCTGTGTCGATATTTACTGAACAGGTAATTTTCTTGTGTCACATCAGTTTGTCTCTTAGTTCTCTGCACGATTTCACAAGTGAAACAATACCAGGTTTATAAGTCCAGATCGGTACAACCTTGTGGCCTTATCATGCCGCTGTCATTACGTCATAATTTCGTTTATGTTTACTCTATACGAATAGGGATATTGAACTGTAAATTGGAGAGCAGTTTGTTTAATGATAAGGTTTATCAACCAGAACTCAATGGGAAATCTAAACATTACAGTACCTTTCATTATCTTACGGTCGTAGGTCAGGTATTTGTTACAAATCATACCGATCAATACAGGGAAAATGTACCATTTACTGTAATGTTGAATATGGAAAAAAGTGTATCATTACTTTCTGATCATGAATGGGAATGTTAGTTTTACATTTGTTCTTTCCAATGTCACATTTGGTCTACCTCTGAGCAGAGACGTAAATGATACAATATATATACGTGTCTGTTACAAGTGGTGTATATGATGTTTGTAGGAGTTAAGAATAATTAAAATACAAGCATTAGCTAATTTATTCTTATCCAAAAAAATGTATTGTCTTCATACTCTTTATAGATAATCAGACTGTTGTCACTTAGTTCAGTATACTAAAAAATATACATTATACATTAGGGGTAGAAGACCATAAAAAAAAATTTGAAAATTCATATTTTAATCTTTTGAAATAGTATGTTTTATATATACAAAGATACATATCTTGATTTAAGAAAACATGCGCCTTAACTATTCAGATTTTAACATGGAAATTCAATTACAGACCTATGCAGGTTGATCTCTGATTTAACTAAGTTCACCCATAAATAAATCGTATGTCCCGGGTTTATACTAATATTGTCCAATCAATGAGCAGTGTTGTCTTCAGCTCTGCACTGTATTATGCTATCACGTGACATACAGCAACCATGCAAAATGGAGGCCAGGGGCTGGGGCTTAGTGCCCGCTGCTCACATTTCCTGTCTGTTTCCAGAGGTATTGACAATTATTTTCAGCTATCTTGATGTGAAAGACAAGGGGAGAGTAGCACAGGTTTGCACCGCATGGCGAGATGCAGCATATAGTCGTAGAGTTTGGCGAGGAATCGACGCTAAACTACACCTTCGTCGAGCGAACCCCTCTTTGTTTCCAAGTCTTGTGAAACGTGGTATTAAACGAGTGCAAATTTTAAGCTTGCGACGTAGCTTATTACGTGATGTGATATGTGGGATTCCAAATATTGAAACTCTGAATCTTAGCGGATGTTTTACATTAACGGATATCGGTCTTGGGCATGCCTTTTCACAAGATTTGCCGAGCATAACCGAGCTAAATCTAAGTCTGTGTAAACAACTGACGGACAGTAGCCTTGGGCGAATCGCCCAAAGTTTGAAAAACTTGGAACTGTTAGAGCTCGGTGGATGTTGTAACATCACAAATACAGGTCTCCTTCTGATAGCATGGGGTTTAAGGAAGTTAAAATCTTTAAATCTAAGGAGTTGTCGTCATGTTTCGGATGTTGGAATTGGGCATCTTGCAGGATTGAGTCCCCATGCAGCATCTGGCACTTTAGAACTCGAACACCTTGGACTACAAGACTGTCAAAAGCTCACTGACCAAGCCTTGAGGCATGTCAGTTCTGGCCTACTGAATCTCAAGACTATTAATCTCAGTTTCTGTGCGAGTGTCACAGACTCTGGGTTGAAATTTCTTGCCAAAATGCCTAGTTTAAAGGAACTCAACCTGCGAAGCTGTGATAATGTAAGTGACACTGGTCTTGGGTATCTGTCGGAAGGTACAGCCAGGATTGTAGCGTTAGATGTCAGTTTCTGCGACAAGATCGGTGATCAAGGGTTGGTGTTTCTTGCTCAAGGATTTTACAGTTTGCGGAGATTGTGTCTTAGTGCCTGTAACATAAGTGATGATGGCATGGACCGTCTTGTGAATTCTCTGCATGATTTAACAACTTTAAACATTGGCCAGTGTGTAAGAATCACAGACAGAAGTTTAGGCTTGGTGGCTGATCACCTTAAAAATCTTGAATCTATAGACTTATATGGGTGTACCAGAATCACAACAGTAGGCCTTGAAAGGATCATGCAGTTGCGTACTCTGTCAACACTGAATTTAGGCCTTTGGCATAAGAAATGATAAGGACTTAAATATATTTATAACAAATGACAACTCCATTGGTGCATTATAAAGAACAAATTTGAGAATATATATATTTTTATTTTCTGTCATTTACAATCTATCTTTAGCCAAGGTCATGACAAATTAAGTGAATCATTGGTTCAAGGGTTGATAATGTGATTTAATAGTTTATATTAAGTAACAGTTCATGTTAGAATTGACATGTACATTAATGTTTCTTTGCATTCCCAATAGATCCATTTCACATCATATTTGGGTAAAGATGTTGTAAAACTGGGCATTACAAATTATACTAAATATTTCATTTTCAATTATTCAATGTTATAGCCCACTATGTATTTGAATAGGTATGCATCTGTGCATTAAAAAACTAGTCCGTCCATGGTAAAAAACTGTTTTTCACTTAACTTCTCTGTTATCAGTGTAATTGCATAAATTTTTGTTAATATGTATATGTAAATTGACGTAATGGAGCTCTGATTGGCTAAAGGTTCATAGTTTCCATTGTGATGTCATTTGACATTTATGAAATTCATGTAGGAATCTTTATCCTTTTTTATAAAGTCTTGGAAAGTTTCCTCTTGATTTTTGATTGATCAAATGGTCAACTGATCCTGATCATCAGTCCATGTACTGGTAGTAAGATGGTTGAAAAAAGTCACTCTTTATTGATAATTTTGAAACTGTAGACATTTGTGTGAATCCTACATACAAGGGATTAAGTTCAGATTTACATCCTGGTATCATATCAATTAAATGATTATATTCTACATATGATTTGATAGGTCAAGGTTAAGAGTCACAGGATTAAGTATCATGCAAGAAATTGAGAACTTCTCAATGGATGTAGCACATATTCACACAGTGACACCATTGCCATACAATCTGATAACAACTTTCACACCTCAACCTGTTTTGGTTTTAATTAGTCAGAGAAAAGGTGTCAAAGGGCTCTAAAATCCTTCAGTTTTTTAAGACGCTTTTGTATTGGGGTATGTTCATGTGAATCCTGCTCATTTTATTTTTATTTTATGTATGGATAAATAATGTATGAAAAGCTTTTAAGACCTTTTTGATAAAACAGAATGAAGTACTATAAAAAATCTAAAATTCATAACATTATGGTTTTTAAAAAAAATGTTAATTCAGAAACACTCTTCAGCTATTCTTCTTGCATTCAGTAATAATATGTATAGATATTGCAGGGTTTTCCGTAAGAGCCGGTCGCCGGCCAATTTGACCAGCTACTTTGATAATTTGGCCGCCTACACCAATCCACTTCTGTAATAATGTTCCGTACAAGACTACACGTACACGGCAGGCCAGCCTCCTACTTTCACAACACAGCCTACTACTAACAAAATTATGGAAAACCCTGTATTGTCAAATTTGTTGCCCTACATCAATGCAACTTGGTGTAAGATATACTGAGTGTAATGTATGGTTTGTACATTGTATCGCTATATATAGCTATTGGGTATAATTTGCATATGCTACAGCTAACAAAATTACAATCATGTTGTGAAATGGATCTATTGTTGGACAGCAATAAATTACATAGAAATTGTTTTATATATATGTCTGTTTACGATATGTGACAATTACAAATATTTGTTTCAATTATGAAGCATGATTCAATGAAGTTATGTACATCGTGGATTAATTTTGAAGTAACTTATTTTAATACTGACAAAAGACTAAATTTGAAGATGCAGGGATTTGACACCAATTCCTTACTCAACAGTTCTAGATTGTCAATATGACATTATCAGTAAATGAAAAAGGGTCAGCTTAGCATAGCATTTTCTAACATAAAGCATTTCATACTTAAAATTAAATAGTATTATTAAGTTACCATTTCTGCAGCAAAGCATATTATAATGTTATGACAACTGGTCTGATCAAAGCAGATAGGCTTAAATAGCAGAGTAATACCAAATTGATATGGTTTGATCCTATTTTATATTTGGTATTTATTTAGTATTCATTTCTTCAGAGCTAATGCCAAAGACCTAAATTTTTATAGGTATTGTTGTACATATAAAACATATATATGGATCATTAGGTTGAGAATTTAATTCATGTCAAGTCCTTGCATATGAAGATTGGTCTATATTCACCAGGAGTTGTACAAATATCTTTTATAGCCTTCAGAAAGTCATGACTTGATCTCTGCACAGTGTGATGGTGTAGTCACCAGTATTATGACTTGATCTCTGCACAGTGGGATGGTGTAGTCACCAATATTGTGACTTGATCTCCACACCGAGTGATGGTGTAGTCGCCAATACTGTGACTTGTTCTCAACACTGAGTGATGGTGTAGCCACAAATACTGTGACTTGATCTCCACTCAGCAGGATGGTGTAGTCACCAATATTGTGACTTGATCTCCACACTGAGTGATGGTGTAGTCACCAATACAGTGACTTGTTCTCCACACTGAGTGATGGGGCAGTCATCAGTACTTTGACTTGTTCTCCGCACAGAGTGATGGTGTAGTCACCAATACTGTGACTTGTTCTCCACACTGAGTGATGGTGTAGTCATCAGTACTTTGACTTGTTCTCCGCACAGAGTGATGGTGTAGCCACAAATACTGTGACTTGATCTCCACACAGCAGGATGGTGTAGTCACCAATATTGTGACTTGATCTCCACACTGAATGATGGTGTAGTCACCAATACTGTGACTTGTTCTCCACACCGAGTGATGGTGTAGTCGCCAATACTGTGACTTGTTCTCCACACTGAGTGATGGTGTAGCCACAAGTACTGTGACTTGATCTCCACACAGCAGGATGGTGTAGTCACCAATATTGTGACTTGATCTCCACACTGAGTGATGGTGTAGTCACCAATACTGTGATTTGTTCTCCACACTGAGTGATGGGGCAGTCACCAATACTGTGACTTGATCTCCAAACTGAGTGATGGGGCAGTCATCAGTACTTTGACTTGTTCTATACACTGAGTGATGGTGTAGTCATCAGTACTGTGACTTGTTCTCCACACTGAGTGATGGGGCAGTCACCAATACTGTGACTTGATTTCCACACAGAGTGATGAGTGTAGCAACAAATATTGTGACTTGATCTCCACTCTAAGTGATGGGGCAGTTACCAGTATTATGACTTTGACTCCACACTTGGTGATTAAATAGCCAGTTTGGAAAAAAAAAATGTGCATACTAAGGTGGAGTTAAAGGATTTTTTCCCATCGTTTCAAATTTTCAGTATTTGAAATTGTTCAAGTTCACAGAAATTTTTGTGTCATGATGTACTGGACATAGATACCTATTTGTAATTATATGATATTGATTGACAGATGCATACATCTTCCAGTCAACATCACCCAATTACTTGGTCTCATTCTGTGATTCCAGTATCTAATAATGACAAGGTGTAACAACACAATGTCACATATGTTTTTACACTAATGTAATCACTTGTGTGGGACGTATCACCTTCTCATTTAGGAACGCGGTATGGATTCTCCTGTTAAACATACCATACATATCTTGATCCTTATTTTTACATACAGTTAGTTGAGATACTAAAAATAATGGCTATATCATGTATGTGCTGTGTTTTATTTATCTCAACAACTTTTCAATGTTTCTATATTTGAAAGAGTAACATTGATACTATTCTCCACATTCTATCGCATGTATTTTGTAAAAAAAAGCAAAAAAAAAACAGATTTATATAAAAACTGCCAAAATGATCTTCAGTTGTATATTTTTCTTTACATGATCAAATACATGTTTGCTAGTTAATTAAATTGATTGTCTGAATGTCAATCTAATAGCAATGGCACTGACAGTGAAATAGGTGCTGAACTTTCTGGACTTTCTTTACTCCATTGTTGTTATGAAGGCCAAATTTTCTTCAAGAGAGTTTCTTCACAGAGAAGCTTGAATATAATTCCATGTGAAACTGCAAAGAATTTGTCCTAAATATTTACCTGGGACATATACTTTGTACCAGCTTCTACTCACTTTAAGGTTTGTATCAGCTTCATTAGATGACAACGTACTCATTATCTATCATGGGCAAGAAAGCCTTTCAAGTTTGCTAAAGTTGAAATGATCTGACTCACTGTCAGAGGACACTTTTAACCTTGGAAGGATGTACTGTCTGATTTGTTGAGCTTACTGTAAGCTAAATAGTGGTAGGGTCCAGACTCCTGAATAGGGTATGATGGTGACCCCTTAAGTGTAGATAAAGACCTTAAATAGTGGTAGGGTCCAGACTCCTGAATAGGGTATGATGATGACCCCTTAAGAATAGATAAAGACATTAAATAGTGGTAGGGTCCAGACTCCTGAATAGGGTATGATGGTGAACCCTTAAGTATAAAGATGTTAAATAGTGGTAGGGTCCAGACTCCTGAATAGGGTATGATGATGACCCCTTAAGAATAGATAAAGACATTAAATAGTGGTAATGTCCAGACTCCTGAATAGGGTATGATGATGACCCCTTAAGAATAGATAAAGACATTAAATAGTGGTAGGGTCCAGATTCCTGAATAGGGTATGATGGTGACCCCTTAAGAATAGATAAAGACATTAAATAGTGGTAATGTCCAGACTCCTGAATAGGGTATGATGATGACCCCTTAAGAATAGATAAAGACATTAAATAGTGGTAGGGTCCAGATTCCTGAATAGGGTATGATGATGACCCCTTAAGAATAGATAAAGACATTAAATAGTGGTAATGTCCAGACTCCTGAATAGGGTATGATGATGACCCCTTAAGAATAGATAAAGACATTAAATAGTGGTAGGGTCCAGATTCCTGAATAGGGTATGATGGTGACCCCTTAAGTGTAGATAAAGAGGTTAAATAGTGGTAGGGTCCAGACTCCTGAATAGGGTATGATGATGACCCCTTAAGAATAGATAAAGACATTAAATAGTGGTAGGGTCCAGACTCCTGAATAGGGTATGATGATGACCCCTTAAGAATAGATAAAGACATTAAATAGTGGTAGGGTCCAGATTCCTGAATAGGGTATGATGATGACCCCTTAAGAATAGATAAAGACATTAAATAGTGGTAATGTCCAGACTCCTGAATAGGGTATGATGGTGACCCCTTAAGTATAGATAAAGTGGGTAGAAGAGGGCGAAAAACCATCTAGCTATTTCTTTGGTTTAGAAAATCGTAATTACACTTCTAAAATAATACCTAAGTGACTTTCTGATAATAATGAGTTACTAACACAACAAGAGGAGGTTTTAGGAGAGGTATATACATTTTACAAAGGTCTCTATGGAGGAGGGCACAATATAGATGATATGGAAAATATTAACCTAAATGATTATATAAATTTCAATGATATACCTAAATTGACACAATCTGAAGCAAATCACTTAGAAGGGGAGATAACTTATAAAGAAGCTGGGAATACTTTAAAACTAATGAAAAACAACAAAAGCCCTGGTTCGGACGGCTTCACAGCAGAATTTTTTAAATGTTTTTGGGGAAAATTAGGGGAATTCATTGTTAGATCAATTAATTTTGGATATTGTACAGGACAATTATCTATTACACAAAGACAAGGTTTAATTACATGTATACCAAAGGCAGACAAACCCAGACACTTCATTAAAAATTGGAGACCTACATCTTTATTGAATGTAGTATATAAAATTGCTTCGGGTTCAATTGCCAATAGATTAAAAACTGTTCTTAGTAAATTAATTAATGACGATCAAACTGGCTTCCTTTCTGGTAGATACATAGGCATCAATACTAGACTAATATATGACATTATGAAATACACAGAGGAGCATGATTTACCTGGCATGTTGCTCATGATAGATTTTGCAAAAGCGTTTTGACTCAATATCTTGGTCTTTCATTGAAAAAGTTCTTATTTTCTTTGGTTTTGGTAATAGTATAATTAATTGGTTTAACACGTTACACAAAAATGCTCAATCAGCTGTAAATCAGGGGGGTAATCTTTCTTCTTTCTTCAATATTGAGAGGGGCTGCAGACAGGGGGACCCAATCGCACCATATCTATTTATACTTTGTGCAGAGATTTTGGCAATTAGAATTAGGAAAAATTTTAACATTAAGGGGATTGAAATTGAAAATTGTCCACTTCTATTATCACAATACGCAGATGATACTTCACTAATACTTGATGGATAAAAAAACTCGCTAAAAGAATCAATTAAAGAGCTAAATATATTTGCAAAGTTTTCATGTTTAAAAGTAAATGTTGATAAGACCCAGGTTATATGGATTGGGAATAAAAAATTTAGTGATGACAGTTTTTTACCAGAATACAATTTGCAGTGGGGTAGGAGAAAATTTACCTTATTAGGGATAGAATTTAGTGTGAATCTCCATGAGATACCAAAACTTAATTTTGACAAAAAACTAATAAAACTAAAATCATTGCTAACTACATGGAAGAGAAGGTCATTGACTCCGATTGGAAAAATTAATATAATTAAGTCGCTACTTATATCTTAGTTTACTCATCTTTTCATTTCTTTACCTAATCCTGATAATGCCTTTTTTGCTAAGCTTAATTCTATGTTTTTTGAATATCAATGGAATGGGGGACCTGATAAAATTAAAAGGGAGATAATTGTGCAGAATTATGTAAATGGAGGTTTGAAAATGGTTGATGTTTTAGTCTTTTGTAATTCCTTAAAGTTAACTTGGATAAGAAGACTTTTCCAAACCACGGCTAAATGGCAGTATATTGTGAAATGTTACATTAATATGGGTCTTTTTGCAAATTGTGGGAGCGAGTACGCTGAGAATTGTAGTAAGAATTGTAGAAATGATTTTTGGAAAGACGTTTTCAAAATATTTCATCTCTTTAATAGTAAATACTACAATAATATTCATCAAGAACAGATACTAAAAACACCTTTGTGGTACAATGAAGAGATAAAGATAGCTGGTTTATCAGTGCTTTATAAGGAATTTTATAGCAAAAATATTTTTGTAATTAATGATTTAGTTAAAGACACAAACACTGGAGTTTTCTACTCATTTGGTGAATTTATTCAAAAATATAATGTAAATACAAACTTCCTGAAATATCAGAGTCTTCTGTCCTCAGTGAAGAAATTTATTTCTTCCCACAATACACATTTTCCTTTACCCACACTATCTTATCCTTACATTCCTGCTAATTTAGATCCTTTTCTTAAAGACAGTAAAGGCTCAAAAATTTTCTATGAAGCATTAATTAAGTCTAAACTGATTTCATCAGGAACCAGAAAATGGAATACATCATTTGAAGACATTGACAAACAAACATGGGAGAACTGTTACAAGATGCCATTAAAAGTCACCACTAATACAAAACTTATGTGGTTCCAATACAGAGTTATTCACCACATTCTGACTACTAATGTTTTTTTGTTTAAAATCAGAACAGTTATCTCCCCTCTCTGTACATTCTGTAACTAAGAACCTGAAACTATTATCCATATAATGTGGGAATGTCAAGAAGTACAAAAACTATTGCAAAGCTTTGAATCATTGTTAAATATTCTTTATATTCCCTTTTCTTTTAACAAGAAATCTTTTCTTTTTGGAATTATTTTTGATAAATTCTTACCCAGCAACCGAGTTGATAATGAAATTATTTTATTAATAAAACAGTATGTATACAAAACAAAATGTCTTCATAGCTCTTTAAGTTTAAATGCATTAATAAATATAATAAAGGACACTTATACAGTTCAAAAATACATAACAAATGGTAAAGATGATAAAGCAAAGAAAAAATTTGAAAACGAACGGAGAAAATGGGATGGTCTTATCAAGTTGTAACTCATAGCATCAGTGGCAAAAATCCATATTTGACAGCAGTTTATTCAAGTCACATCTGCAGCTCCTTAGCATCCAATAAATAACCTTAGTAGCCTTGCACACACACAAAAAGATGAAAATATATATAATTAAAACAGAACTATTTTTTTAATTTTTTTTATTGTTGTTTGCCATCCCAACCACTAAATATCATGTTGTTACGTATGTATATAGTCTTTTCTCTCTCTCTTTCTTTTTCTTCTTCCTTTTGAAAAAACTTAAAAAAAAACAATACAATGAGTGTGTAAGCACTTCCATGCTGACTACATCTTGTTGATAGCTCAGTCGAAGTTAAATTGATCAGGCTGCACCTGAATGAAGCTGTTTCTTTTTTGTTTTTTATTTTTTATCAGCGAAGAAGTACAGGCTTAAATAACAAGCTCAATATTATCTTATTTTGTATGTATACATTCCTATGACTATATGCAAATATATTGTTTATCAGTCTGGTCTGGTTTGGTCTGGTCTGATCTGGTCTAGTCTGTCTGTCTGTCTGTCTGAGTGTATGTCTGTCTGTGTGCGAAGGTATGTGTGAGGGTGTATGTGTTGATGGGTGAGAGTATGTATGAGTGAGGGTGTTAGTGGTGTTTAAGTACTTAAATATTGACCGTATATGAAACAATTTGTCTTTACATAAATATGTATGTGTGTATCTGCAAGGGAGAATGAATAGTAACTATGTATGAAACAATTTGTTTATACAGAAACATGTATGTGTGTACATGCAAGCAGAGACATATGTGTGTTATATATGTCTCTGATGCAAAAGAGAATGAAAAGTGACTGTGGATGAAACAACTTGTTTATAGATAAGTATCTATGTGTGTATATGCAAGGGAGAATGAATAGTGATTGTGTATGGAACAGTTTGTTTATGTGTGTGTATGGATACAGTATATAGTTGTTTTTGATTGTTGTGTGTATGAGCATGTCTTGCTTGAGATATACAAACAATAGCTACTATAAGAGCTGTCATGTGTGCAAAGGTGTGTGTGGGCTTGCATGAATGAGCAATAGGCTGTTTCATTGTATATTCCCTCTCTGTATCAACTCATTGTATTGAATAAAATGATAAATTACAAAAAAAAAGTATAGATAAAGAAGTTAAATAGTGGTAGGGTCCAGACTCCTGAATAGGGTATGATGGTGACTCCTTAAGTATAAAGACAACCCTCTGAACCAGGGCAGGAAATTTTATTAACAACTGAAACATTCCAACCTATGATGTGATCAGCTAGGGGAGCCCTCAATGAAAAACCATCGGGTATTGATAGTGGGCTGAAGCTTGTTTTGGTGAAATGGCAGGCGTGGTCATATACAGGAAATAGCAGGCTCAAATAGAGGGCAGAATGGTCATATACAGGTAATAGCGAGCTCTATTTGGAACAGAAATGCTAGCCAAATAAAGAAAATAGCAGGTGCTACAAGGAGAATGGTCAAATACAGGTAATAGCGAGCTCTATTTGGAACAGATATGCTAGCCAAATAAAGAAAATAGTGGGTGCTACAAGGAGAAGAATGGTCAAATAAAGAAAATAGCAGACTTAACTCAAGGACCAAATGCTCAAATAAAAGAAATAGAGGAATTTACGGAGAGACAGAACTGCTGACAAAATAAAGAAAATAGCGGGCTTAATTTGGGGGCATCAATACTGGGAAAATAGCAGGATGCATTATAGGTCAGAATGGTCAAATAAAGGAGACAGCTCTAGTAGAGAACAGAATGGTCAAATAAAGGAAATGATGCTCAACAAGGGACAGAAATGTTGGTCAAATAAAGAAAATGCTGTCCAAAGAAAACAGCAGGCTCTAAATAGGGGAGGGGGGGCAAAATGGTCAAATAAAGGGAATAGTGATCTTAATGCTAGCAAAATGAAGAAAATAGCAGGGCTCTACACGGGGAGAGAATGACCAGATACAGGAAATAGCGGGATCTAGAGAGGGTAGAATGGTCAAATAAAGAGAGTAACAGGCTTTACTAGGGTTCAGAAATGCTGGTCAAAATAAGGAAATAGAGAGCTCGACTATTGGGCAGGAATGCTGACCAAGTAAAGGATATATGGATCTCTACAGGGGGACAATTGCTGATTGAAAAAAATAGTAGGCTGTATAAGGGGATGGACTGGTAAAATAAAGAAAATAAGGGAATTTACTGGGGGACAGAAATGCTGGTCAAATAAAGGAAACGGCATGCTCTGCAAGTGGGGTGGAAATATTGACAAAAGAAAAGGAAATAACAGTCTCTACGAGGGACAGAAATGCTGGTCACATAAAGAAAATAATGGGCTTTAGTGGGGGACAGAAATACTGGTCACATAAAGAAAATAAGGGGCTTTAGTGGGGGACAGAAATACTGGTCAAATAAAGAAAATAAGGGGCTTTAGTGGGGGACAGAAATACTGGTCACATAAAGAAAATAAGGGGCTTTACTGGTGGACAGAAATACTGGTCACATAAAGAAAATAATGGGCTTTAGTGGGGGACAGAAATACTGGTCACATAAAGAAAATAAGGGGCTTTACTGGGGGACAGAAATGCTGGTCACATAAAGAAAATAATGGGCTTTACTGGGGGACAGAAATACTGGTCACATAAAGAAAATAAGGGGCTTTACTGGGGGACAGAAATACTGGTCACATAAAGAAAATAAGGGGCTTTACTGGGGGACAGAAATACTGGTCACATAAAGAAAATAAGGGGCTTTACTGGGGGACAGAAATGCTGGTCACATAAAGAAAATAATGGGCTTTAGTGGGGGACAGAAATACTGGTCAAATAAAGAAAATAATGGGCTTTACTGGGGGACAGAAATACTGGTCACATAAAGAAAATAATGGGCTTTAGTGGGGGACAGAAATACTGGTCAAATAAAGAAAATAAGGGGCTTTAGTGGGGGACAGAAATACTGGTCAAATAAAGAAAATAAGGGGCTTTACTGGGGGACAGAAATACTGGTCAAATAAAGAAAATAGCAGGCTCTACTAGGGGAGAATGGTCAAATACAGGGAATAACGATATTTACTGGGGGACAGAAATACTGGTCACATAAAGAAAATAAGGGGCTTTACTGGGGGACAGAAATACTGGTCAAATAAAGAAAATAAGGGGCTTTATTGGGGGACAGAAATGCTGGTCAAATAAAGAATTTACTGGGGGACAGAAATACTGGTCACATAAAGAAAATAAGGGGCTTTACTGGTGGACAGAAATACTGGTCACATAAAGAAAATAAGGGGCTTTACTGGGGGACAGAAATACTGGTCAAATAAAGAAAATAAGGGGCTTTACTGGTGGACAGAAATACTGGTCAAATAAAGAAAATAAGGGGCTTTACTGGTGGACAGAAATACTGGTCAAATAAAGAAAATAAGGGGCTTTACTGGGGGACAGAAATACTGGTCACATAAAGAAAATAAGGGGCTTTAGTGGGGGACAGAAATACTGGTCAAATAAAGAAAATAGCAGGCTCTACTAGGGGAGAATGGTCTAATACAGGGAATAACGATATTTACTGGGGGACAGAAATACTGGTCAAATAAAGAAAATAAGGGGCTTTATTGGGGGACAGAAATGCTGGTCAAATAAAGAATTTACTGGGGGACAGAAATACTGGTCACATAAAGAAAATAGCACGCTCTACTAGGGGACAGAATGGTCAAATACAGGGAATAACGATATTTACTGGGGGACAGAAATACTGGTCACATAAAGAAAATAGCAGGCTCTACTAGGGGACAGAATGGTCAAATACAGGGAATAACGATATTTACTGTGGGCAAAAATGCTGGCCAAATAAAGAAAGGGCCCTACTAGGGGACAGAATTGATAGTCAAAGACGGAAATAACAGGCTTTACTAGGATACGGACATGCTGGTCAAATAAAGGCAATAGTGGGCTATATTGGGACAGAAGTGCTCGGGCCAAATACTGTGTAATGAAAAGTAGGCTGAACAGGAAGAAAGAAATGATGGTCCAATATGAGGAATATTAAGATATACTGGGACATATGTCATATATAAGCAACAGCAGGCTCTTCAGGGGAGGTGAGGGGGCAGACATTAAGGTCAAATAAATGAAATACCGAACTCTACTAGGGAACAGAATTTACGGTCAGATATAATGGATACAGTACTTCTACTGGTGGGAATATAATAATGTAATACCTTGCTATTTAGACCACATATAACCCGTTGCACAAAATTGTAATTGTTGAAATAGACACGTCCGCGGCGGTAATTATCAGGGCCGAGGTGTCACCTGTCTTAAGCTACACTAGTCTTATTATTCATGGAGCACAGCAATTATGTTTACGTCCTGCCAATTAGCGAAAATATTGCCGCGAAAAGTGGATACAATGTATATAGTAGCTATATATTGTTCAATTTTAGATTGACCGGAGAAACAAAATGGCCGATTGGCAGACATCTTTTTGACAGTTATAGTTTGTTTTCACTAGAGGTACTGGGCGGGTCACGTCGTTACTGTAACTGTCAGTGGGATATCGATGTCGGGTAATATAAGAATAACAACCATGAATGTTAGAGGGCTGTACTCAGATCAGTACAAGAGAAGAGATGTCTTCCATTGGTTCAAAAACAAACGTGCCGATATCATTTGTCTACAATAGACACATAGTACAGATAAAGTAGAAAAAAAACTATGGGAACGGGAGTGGGGTTACAAATGTGTTTTTAATAGTTTTAATTCTAGATCTGCTGGTGTTGCCATTTTAATGAGGAACAGTTTTGAATATGTTTTACATAGAAATAGAGTAGATAGTGAAGGCAGCATTATTATTTGTGATATCTCTATCAATAATGTAAGGGTCATACTTGTGAATATTTAGGGTCCCAATCATGATACACCTAATTTTTACAGTAATCTATTAGACACCATCCAGGCTTTTAACAATGATAATTATCCGTCAATATTATGTGGTGATTGGAATACTGTACAGGATAGGAATTTGGATACATGTAACATTATGGGAAATAATAACCCAAAATGTAGGCAAGCTATTCATAATATTATTGATGCTTGTAATCTTGATGATTCATGGAGAAGTTTTAACCCCGAGTCAAAGGCCTTTACATGGAGGCAAAAAATACCTGTTAGAAAGAGCCGGTTAGATTACTTTCTAGTGTCAGAAGAGATATATGCTAGGACGAAAGATACTTACATAATTCCAGGATATCAATCAGATCACTTTTGTGTTACTATTCGGTTAAACCTTAACAACCCTCCTAGAGGTAAGGGATATTGGAAACATAATTCAAAGTTATTGGAAGATGAGGAATATATTGAAAAGTGAAAATATGCATTAATGAGACAAGGTGAGAATTTGGAGGAGGTGACTTTCAGAACAAATGATCAAATGTTATTTGAAATTTTGAAAATGAAACTACGAACTATGACTTTGCCTATTCTATAGACTAATAAAAAGCAAGAAAAATTGAAGAAAAGAATTTTGAATCAGAAATTGAAACATTAGAAGAAAGAATTAACATTGAGCCAAGCAGTGAAGTATATGAAGCTCTGGAAGGGAAGAATAATCAGTAGGCGAAAAACAGTCTTAATTTTAGATCAAAGGTAAATTGGTACGAATATGGGGAAAAGAACTCAAAATTTTTTTGCCGTCTAGAAAAAGGGAATTATATAAATAAAAGAATTACTGCATTGATATCTGATAGTGATAATACTATAGATAAGCCTGAGGACATGTTAAATGAAGAAGCATCCTTTTATAAAAGACTATGTTCTTCTCATGCTTAAGATTCACATAGACTTGATTTTTCCACTTTTTTCAACATGTAAAGTGAAATGGAGAGCAGAAGAAGGGACGTGAAGGGCTACTAACACTTAGAGAACTGTCCATAGCTCTCAAGAATATGAAAAATGGGAAAACACCTGGGTCGGATGGATTTAATGTAGAATTTCATAAATTGTTTTGGAAAGATTTAGGTAAACCAGTTTGTAGGTCCATTAATTATGCATACTCGGTAGGAAAATTGTCGGACTTTCAATCACAGGGAATAATAACACGCATACCTAAAGAAAATACAGATAGACGATATATAAAAAACTGGCGTCCAGTATCATTGTTAAATGTAGATTAGAAGATTGCTTCAGCTGCTATAGCAAACAGATTAAAGGGTGTGTTACCATCGATTATAAGTGAAACACAGACAGGGTTTATTAAGGAAAGATTTATAGGGGATAGTACTAGGCAATTATATGATGTTATGTATTTCTTAGAGGAAAACAACAAACATGGTTTATTGTATCTTGATTTTGAAAAGGACTTTGACTCGGTTGAATGGGATTTTTTAGACAAAGCTTTAGAAAGTTTCAATTTTGGTTCATCTGTTTGTAAATGGTTAACTCTTTTTTTTTACTTTAACTCTAAAAGCTGTCTTATCAAGAATGGTAATCTTTCTCATTTCTTCAAATTGGGAAGAGGCTGTCGTCAAGGCGACCGGATATCTCCGTACATCTTTGTTATTGTGGTTGAGCTACTTTCTTTAATGATAAAGTCTAACCAAAGGATTGGGGCTCTTACAATTGTTGACAAAAAGGTATTACTAGGACAATACGCAGATGATACATATCTCCTGTTAGATGGTAAAAGTGAATCACTATACGAAGCTGTACACATACTTGAAGATTTTTCTATGATATCTGGTTTAAAAGTAAACTTAGCAAAGTCCCGACTTTATTGAATAGGCAATAAGAAATTCTCAGACGAAATCATTTGTCCAGACCTAAACCTAACATGGTCAACTGAAAATTTTAGACTTCTAAGTATCACATTCTCCTTGAATCTGGATGGGATGGAAGAAATTAATTATGAACATACTTTGAATCAGGTTGAAAAAATGTTAAGGCTTTGGGTAGTTCGAAATTTAACTATTATTCGAATAGAATCTCCTATAGATTTATCTGGAATTCAAATACAGAGAAAATTAAAAGGGAAACTTTGGTAGCATTATATGATGAAGATGGCCTAAACATGACATACATTTTAGCTTTTAGTAAATATATGAAAGTTAGATGAACTAAGAGATACTATTCAGATGTAGATAGTGGCTGGAAATCTTTTTTAAATCTCATATTGAAAATAGATCCTGAGGTGCTCTTTCGTTTGGATGCAGGAAAGTTGAGGGAGAAAGCAAAAAATACAAAAAACAAATTTTGGTGTTATGTGTTATTATCTTTAGCAGAATTAAAATGTCCACCAAATTCTCTTGAAGAATGTTTAGCATTAGATTTAACCTATCTTGTAAACCACTGTATCCCATGGAGAAATTTTGGTCTGCACAGGGTTAACGATTTATTTATAAATGGATTAACCAAACCTGGGAAGAGCTCAGGCATGTGGTGCATTTAAATTTTATTGAATACCATGTAACTTTTCAGAAAATTAATAGAAATTGGAAAAATGAATATAGAATTGCTTGTGTGAATGGTGAAACAATTACTCCAATCAAAAAAGATATTGCTCAGAAAATGTTAGATCTGAAAGACCAAAAATTCATATACAAGCTTTTTGTAAACAGTATAAAACATGAACCCGTTAAGGTAGGTGTTCTACAATGTACAGACGTAATTTTTGGAAATGCTAATTTTAGCGATATCTTGAATCTTTTTCTTTTAATACTTAAATACTTCATCCATTACTGTAGAATCAATGATATTGTTCCTACTTTTACTGCATGTAAAACCAGATTCAGAAAAAAAACTTTGGAACGAACAAGCTCACTTTTGTCAATGCTCTGAGACACGAACCAGTAGGGGACAGATAATAGAATATTGTTAAGTACAGTCTTTTTATATTTACCATGTAATTTACCAACTCTAAAGATTTTGTCGTGGCTGGACTCTTTCCTTAGTGAGTAAGAAATGTAAGAGGACATATAACATTCAATGTGATGTATGTGTGTGTGTATGAGTTTGAGAATCTGCATGTGTGCATGACCTGTTAGTGTGTGTAAGATGCAGGTACCAGCTCTACATATGGTTAAACTATAGTTTGATTATACAGGCCCAGATTGTATGTTTTTTCCCTTAAAGGAGTATATGCACCATATTAATATATAACGTGTGATTAGTGCATATGTTGGTGTGTGGATCTGTGCTTGTGTGAACAAGTGTAGGCCAGTGTATATGTGTGTCAATCCATACCTGTGTTAAGAGAAAATAGCATCAGTGAGTGTATGTATTCTATACATTGAGTGTTGGTAGTTGTGTATCTAGTGATGGCTAGGTCTGTATATAGTATTTGTATCTATTGTATTTATCAACAATGATTATAGTTGACAATTATTTTGTAACTACATAGTAAAATATTTGGAGGATGAATGTGTGAAGCGGTGCGCGAGAGCCCCTCCCCCCCTCCCCCCGAGAGGGGACACAATTTGTTTAAGAAGGCTGACCCAAAGGCCCTTGGCAGTCTGTCAATATGATCATGAATAAATGTTTTGTGTTATAAAAAATGAATAAAATGGACTCGAACTCTTAAAAAAAAGAAAAAAAAGAGGTACTGGGTAGATCAGTCTAAAATTCCTTTATTTTGCATTGTCCAATTTGGGACTGTTTGCAAAAACAAAATGGCCCATAGGTAGCCATCTTGGATTTTTGTGTGTGTTTTTTTTCTTGAAGTTGTACTCATTTCTATTGGTTTGCCATATGCTTAATTTATATGTTAATAAATATTTGTATATAATTAAGAGTATGTAAACAGAGGAAATAAGGGAAAAGATCCAACTTTAAAAACCCAGATCATACAATGCTGGACGCCAAGATCCCTGGGACGTCTTGTGATTTGCGATTTGTAATGTTGATAAATTTTGTGAATTTTAGTTTTCAAAAGTAAATGAATGCATGCATGAAAAATTAATTATGTATCATCTGTTTGTGGACATACTACTAAGACTTGTAGTTAGTCACTGCTGACTATAATGTTAAAATCACTATCATGAACTATTAAAAGAAGTTTCAGTCGAGGTCACCATGTTTCAACCCCGAAAATAACTATTTAGAAAACTCGTCGGTTGGCGATATACACAAATATCTTTGTATTAGGCTTATTTTATTGACCAATGGACGATTTCCTCATTTCTTCAGCACGAAATCTAAAGTAAAAGTCGCTTTTGAAATTTTACACTTCCATCTGTTGTATGCCAACATTATCTGGCAGTGACATGCACGAGGGGAGATAACTCGTACAATGTTTTCGAGAAAATGTGACCATTTTGATTTCTTTAGCTGGTAACATTTATGTTGTATATTTTCTCATGATGTGACGAGTTGTCCCATTGCTCTGCTGTTTGGGCTGATATAACTATTGTTGCTGAGCAGAAGCAGTTTATTTTCGTTTTCGTTTTCGGTTTCGTTTCTGAAAACCAAATCTGAAAATGGTTCCATCTCATGTACAGCTCATCGATACTGCTTTTTGAAATCAGAAAGTATTTATACTTATAATTCGAACTTTTAGTTTCTCTATTGCTTTGGGTCAAAAGACGTTGTCCGGTCTCGATCTAGAGAGCTATCATACAACACAGGTAAGGCTATCTTCCACCAACATGGTTGTATGAAAATTATAAATATCATTTTAGCATTTACTGAATTGTGCATTCAGATACATTCAAATGCTTTAGTGCTGAGTTAGAAAACATTTCAGAAAACAATGAAGAAAAGAAAACTATTGTGATAGTATTGCAATAGTCAAGATATTTAGTGGGACGATAGTAAGTGTTGTGTACAGAGTGTAGATATTTAGTGGGACGATAGTAAGAGTTGTATACAGAGTGTAGATATTTAGTAGGACGATAGTACGAGTTGTATACAGAGTGTAGATATTTAGTAGGACGATAGTACGAGTTGTATACAGAGTGTAGATATTTAGTGGGACGATAGTAAGAGTTGTGTACAGAGTGTAGATATTTAGTGGGACGATAGTAAGAGTTGTGTACAGAGTGTAGATATTTAGTGGGACGATAGTAAGAGTTGTATACAGAGTGTAGATATTTAGTGGGACGATAGTAAGAGTTGTGTACAGAGTGTAGATATTTAGTGGGACGATAGTAAGAGTACAGAGTGTAGATATTTAGTACAGAGTGTAGATATTTAGTGGGACGATAGTAAGAGTTGTATACAGAGTGTAGATATTTAGTGGGACGATAGTAAGAGTTGTATACAGAGTGTAGATATTTAGTGGGACGATAGTAAGAGTTGTATACAGAGTGTAGATATTTAGTAGGACGATAGTACGAGTTGTATACAGAGTGTAGATATTTAGTGGGACGATAGTAAGAGTTGTATACAGAGTGTAGATATTTAGTGGGACGATAGTAAGAGTTGTATACAGAGTGTAGATATTTAGTGGGACGATAGTAAGAGTTGTATACAGAGTGTAGATATTTAGTGGGACGATTGTAAGTGTTGTATACAGAGTGTAGATATTTAGTGGGACGATTGTAAGTGTTGTATACAGAGTGTAGATATTTAGTGGGACGATAGTAAGAGTTGTGTACAGAGTGTAGATATTTAGTGGGACGATAGTAAGAGTTGTATACAGAGTGTAGATATTTAGTGGGACGATTGTAAGTGTTGTATACAGAGTGTAGATATTTAGTGGGACGATAGTAAGAGTTGTATACAGAGTGTAGATATTTAGTGGGACGATAGTAAGAGTTGTATACAGAGTGTAGATATTTAGTGGGACGATAGTAAGAGTTGTATACAGAGTGTAGATATTTAGTGGGACGATAGTAAGAGTTGTATACAGAGTGTAGATATTTAGTGGGACGATAGTAAGAGTTGTGTACAGAGTGTAGATATTTAGTGGGACGATAGTAAGAGTTGTGTACAGAGTGTAGATATTTAGTGGGACGATAGTAAGAGTTGTGTACAGAGTGTAGATATTTAGTGGGACGATAGTAAGAGTTGTGTACAGAGTGTAGATATTTAGTGGGACGATAGTAAGAGTTGTGTACAGAGTGTAGATATTTTGGGACGATAGTAGTGGGACGAGTAAGTGTTGTATACAGAGTGTATTTGTACAGAGTGTAGATATTTAGTGGGACGATAGTAAGAGTTGTGTACAGAGTGTAGATATTTAGTGGGACGATAGTAAGAGTTGTGTACAGAGTGTAGATATTTAGTGGGACGATAGTAAGAGTTGTGTACAGAGTGTAGATATTTAGTGGGACGATAGTAAGAGTTGTGTACAGAGTGTAGATATTTAGTGGGACGATAGTAAGAGTTGTGTACAGAGTGTAGATATTTAGTGGGACGATAAGAGTTGTGTACAGAGTTGTGTACAGAGTGTAGATATTTAGTGGGACGATAGTAAAGTTGTATACAGAGTGTAGATATTTAGTAAGAGTTGTATACAGAGTGTATATGTATATAGTTGTGTACAGAGTGTAGATATTTAGTGGGACGATAGTAAGAGTTGTGTACAGAGTGTAGATATTTAGTGGGACGATAGTAAGAGTTGTGTACAGAGTGTAGATATTTAGTGGGACGATAGTAAGAGTTGTGTACAGAGTGTAGATATTTAGTGGGACGATAGTAAGAGTTGTGTACAGAGTGTAGATATTTAGTGGGACGATAGTAAGAGTAAGAGTTGTATACAGAGTGTATATATTTAGTGGGACGATAGTAAGAGTTGTGTACAGAGTGTAGATATTTAGTGGGACGATAGTAAGAGTTGTGTACAGAGTGTAGATATTTAGTGGGACGATAGTAAGAGTTGTGTACAGAGTGTAGATATTTAGTGGGACGATTGTAAGTGTTGTATACAGAGTGTAGATATTTAGTGGGACGATAGTAAGAGTTGTATACAGAGTGTATATATTTAGTGGGACGATAGTAAGAGTTGTATACAGAGTGTATATATTTAGTGGGACGATAGTAAGAGTTGTATACAGAGTGTATATATTTAGTGGGACGATAGTAAGAGTTGTATACAGAGTGTATATATTTAGTGGGACGATAGTAAGAGTTGTATACAGAGTGTATATATTTAGTGGGACGATAGTAAGAGTTGTATACAGAGTGTAGATATTTAGTGGGACGATAGTAAGAGTTGTGTACAGAGTGTTGATTTCCGAGCCTTTGGCTGGTCTCGTGTTTAATCAAAATTCATAATCTTATCTCCAGTATATATATACCGTATACTATCCCCTTGGTAGACGAGACAGTCGTTATCACCTTGTATAAAGTCTGTCATTTATATGTCGTTTGGTGGGGATTACGTTCATTAACGAACTGTGTTAAAATTAACTATTGTATAACTATCATGGCAACGCTTAAAGGTTTCCAATAAGATGGAAGATTATGTCCCTAAAATCTATCACTGGTTGGTTCATATGGCGAGGATAACCACCTAAAACTGAACACTGACCAGTACACGTGACAGGAATTACATCCCGAAAACTGAACACTGATTGGTACCCGTGATATGGATTACACCCTAAAGCTGAACACTGACCGGTACACGTGACAGGGATTACACCCTAAAACAGAACATTGACCGGTACCCTTGACGGGGTTTACATCCCTAAAACAGAACACTGACCGGTAGCCGTGACAGGGATTACATCCCTAAAACAGAACACTGACCGGTACCCGTGACGGGGGTTACATCCCTAAAGCTGAACACTGACCGGTACACGTGACAGGGATTACATCCCTAAAACAGAACACTGACCGGTACCCATGACAGGGAGTACACCCTTAAAACTGAACACTGACCCATACCCGTGACAGGGATTACATCCCTAAAACTGAACACTGACCGGTACACCTGACAGGGATTACATCCTAAAACTGAACACTGACCGGCACTCGTGACAGAGATTACATCCTTAAAACTGAACAATGACAGGCACCCGTTACAGGGATTACATCCTTAAAACTGAACACTGACCGGTACACGTGACAGAGATTACATCCTTAAAACTGAACACTGACCGGTACTCGTGACAGAGATTACATCCTTAAAACTGAACACTGACCAGCACCCGTGACAGAGATTACACCCTAAAACAGAGCACTGACCGGTACCCATGACAGGGATTACACCCTAAAACTGAACAAGTGACCGGTACTCATGACAGAGATTACATCCTAAAACTGAACACTGACCGGCATTCGTGACAGAGATTACATCCTTAAAACTGAACAATGACCGGTACACGTGACAGAGATTTCATCCTTAAAACTGAACACTGACCGGCACCCGTGACAGGGATTACACCCTAAAACTGAACACTGATCGGTACCCGTGACAGAGATTACATCTCTAAACAGAACACTGACCGGTACCCCTGACAGGGATTACACCCTAAAACTGAACACTGACCGGTACTCATGACAGAGATTACATCCCTAAACAGAACACTGACCGGTACACGTGACAGGGATTACACCCTAAAACTGAACAAGTGACCGGTACCCGTGATAGGGATTACATCTCTAAAACTGAACACTGACCGGTACACGTGACAGGGATTACACCCTAAAACTGAACAAGTGACCGGTACTCATGACAGAGATTACATCCTAAAACTGAACACTGACCGGCACTCGTGACAGAGATTACATCCTTAAAACTGAACACTGACCGGTACACGTGACAGAGATTTCATCCTTAAAACTGAACACTGACCGGCACCCGTGACAGGGATTACACCCTAAAACTGAACACTGACCGGTACCCGTGACAGGGATTACACCCTAAAACTGAACAAGTGACCGGTACACGTGACAGGAATTACATCCCGAAAACTGAACACTGATTGGCACCCGTGACAGGGATTACACCCTAAAACTGAACACTGATCGGTACCCGTGACAGAGATTACATCTCTAAACAGAACACTGACCGGTACCCCTGACAGGGATTACACCCTAAAACTGAACACTGACCGGTACTCATGACAGAGATTACATCCCTAAACAGAACACTGACCGGTACACGTGACAGGGATTACAACCTAAAACTGAACACTGACCGGTACCCGTGATAGGGATTACATCTCTAAAACTGAACACTGACCGGTACACGTGACAGGGATTACACCCTAAAACTGAACACAGACCGGTACCCGTGACTGGGATTACACCCTAAAACTAAACACTGACCGGCACTCGTGACAGATTTTACATCCCTAAAACAGAACACTGACTGGTACACGTGACAGGGATAGCTACCTAAAACTGAACACTGATTGGTACACGTGACAGGGATTACACCCTAAAACTGAACACTGACCGGTACCCGTGACAGGAATTACACCCTAAAACAGAACACTGACCGGTACCCGCGACAGGGATTACATCCTAAAACTGAACACTGCCGGTACACGTGCCAGGGTTACACCCTAAAACTGAACACTGTCCGGTACCCGTGACGGAGACCCCATTGTACATGTACATGAAGCAATATATGATGATGTGTTTTGATGAGCCAATGAGTGCTTATACCTTGTAGCCATTCCCAGTCATTGGTCCATACATATGTATTATATATAAGGAGATATCAGGTAGACAAAATATCAGTTTCGGTAACGTTTTCGAGTCTGTTGTCTCGCTTCGGGCGACTTACATATTTGGACGATACACAATGTCTTCTTGAGCTTACATTATCTGTTGTATATATGGACAGCGGATTGGAAATTAGTGACAAGTCCATGTGCACTCTACAACGTTGTTAACGAAATTGAAGGCAATGATACAGGACAGACGGCAACTCAAGTTTTACAGCATGGCAAGGGAAGTAACTCTTATGAAATCTATGCCATTGAAGTTGCTCCTGGAAATGGAAGATAACGGAATTTGAGATTACTAAATTAGTAAACAATTTGTTTACTTTCATTTTAGTAGCTACACGACTTCAGGTTTTGATGGAATCCTGAATGAATAGTTGAAAAATTCACTGTTTGATTATTTCAAATTTAAAGGATCGGCCTTGTTAAACCTATATATAAATGTAAAGGTGATCCAGGATATTTTGGTAATTATAGGGCATTAGGTCTGCTTTCATGTCTTGGTAAAGTTTTAACATCAATACTTAATAACAGATTAAACAAGACGGCTGAGGATCTCAATTTTTTAAGTTCAGGCTTCTTTCGGGGAATATCATTCTATCACAGATTCATTCTATGATGCCGTAACTTCTGTTTATTTTTCACATGGAAAAATGCTTTGATCATTCATAGTTGTCAGAAAGGCGTTTGATTCGGGTTGGAGATTCGTATCATGGAGAATGTTCACAAAAGTAATGAAACCCGGAAGTCGTTTTAAATTTATATGCACTTCCACCAAATCTTGTATAAGACATGGGAATGTTCAATTGTATTTTCGGGGTAAAACAAGGGAAATTTTATCTCAGTTTTACTTGCTATTTTACTAAATGACTAAGAAATTTTCCAGTAGTGTTGATTGTCTACAAAAAAGGGATTCTGTGTGAGAATATCGGGATCTACATCAAGCTGTTACTATATTTATATCCAAATCTGCGGAATCGCTATAAATATCAGTAAATATAAAAAGGTTATTGTAGCCTTCTGTTAATTGTTATCCGACATATATAGAGAATATATTAACACACTTACCTCTACATACATACTTTGTATGTCTGGGAGTAATACCAAGTGTGTGTGGCCCTACAACTACATAGCTGATGGAACGAATTAAAACACACCACGTTTTAATTCATTGAATAGTGGCGCGGGTTGTAATATGCACATTCTTCTCAAATTATCAGATATATTAAAATAACAAAATAACTGTATAATGGGGCTAGACTAGTGCATATTCCCATCTCAATATTTACATTCATTTCGATCAATTTTGATTATCCTCAGTCGCCATTCAGATTTCAGAATTTAGGTCCTTAGCATCACTGAAGAGTCCTAGAAGGACGAATCTCTAGTATGAACAGTTTAATTGATTACTTGGCCCTACTTTATCTTAATTCTTACTTTGTAGTCTTCGAGACTGCAGGTAGCAGACACTGCTGAAGGAGTTTTAGTCTCTGAGGTTTACCGTAACTTTCATTCCACATTTCAATTCATTCGAATTGTGGCAGAGTTAGGAAATACACATGTGTTTGTTCTTCTGAAATAATCGTCCGATATATGGAAATTATGAAATTTATCTAATTACGGGTCCAGTGCACCTCCCTATCTTCCGACCTTCGGATCACTTTGAATTTTCCTCAATCGCCTCATAGGTTTAACATTTAAACCCCGTCACTGACGAGTCTTAGAGCGAAAATACAGCTGTATGGATAAGTTTTATTCATGATATGACTCTATTGTATCGAATTCTAATTTTTGCATTAAAAGGTTAAATTCCCTTGTGTTTCTTTTGTACTAATTTTGTAAAATATGTATTTTGATATTAACTTCAGATACAAAAATACAATTTTTCTATGATATTTATGGTATTGAATTTCCTATATCTACCATTGCCTGGCATTGATGTGTTGTAACCTTACCAAAGTCAGTCGTGTATTGCCAGTTCACGAACTGATAACTGCATAGCACGGTAAGCAAATCGTGGTCGTTAACATCTCCATCATTACAACAAGATAGAGAATGAAAATAATAGACACAAGCATTGGATTGCTTTTAGTTAGCATTCAGGCTTGGACATATGAATGGCAACAGGAGTGGGGAAATTATCCTGTTGTCATCATATGCCCATGAATGCCAGCTGAACGAAGTTTAATGCTTAGATGTGCGCAGTTTATTCTGAACTTATACATATTGTGGCATTGGCAGTAGAATTACAAAAAATGAAGTATATGCAGATCAGATGATGTATTTGACAATATGCAAACGTTTGTGTCTATCTAAAATTATCTTGCATTTCATATACTTCTCATAGCATTGGTAGATGAGCGCAGTTTTCACAGAAACGTTATTTGTGTTCTAGGAGAATGGTTGAACAGTGTGCACATTGTGGCGCGCAGAATGCCTCCCTGCGCAGGTGTACTGGTTGTATGAAGGTTTACTATTGCTCCAAGGAATGTCAAAAGAGAGATTGGAAAACTCTACATAAGAAATCCTGTAAGAGGGATGCAAAACAACACGAGAAATCATCTGAAGACGGAGCGAATGAAAGCACTACATCCGTTGCTCCCAACAAAGTATGTGTGGTTTGCAGCAAAACCGGAAACGACGTCAAAACCTGCTCTCGATGTAAACAGACCAATTACTGTTCCAGGAGCTGTCAACGTCAGGATTGGCCTAAACACAAACAGGCCTGTAAGGTAGTTGCACCGTTTCCGCCAACACTTCCGCCAAACATTGATAATATATTCAGAATGATGTCACCTGGTGCAACTGGATTTAGTCCAATGATGGGCTTTGCCAATCCTTTTTTTGTCGGGGTCGACGAACCTGACCAGTTGAACTACAGAGCGACACCGGTACCTGGCTTCTTGGATAAAGCGAAGGTCATTGCGAGATTTCATTTTCCTTTCTGCAGAATTTTGGATGACATTAACGACATACCACAGGAATTTCTTGGAATGCGACCTAGTGGAACAAACAGGGTCTTTGTTGCATTTATTTCCAGATTCCATCATTACCGGATGCGCCACTGTATCTATGTTGAGGTAATATACCTTTCACACAGAATTGTACCTACCGTTTAGAACTTATAGGTACCTCAGCCTGTGTTATGTCCGTCCGTCTGTATGTCCGCTATCCTTTGAAAACCCAGGTAGCTTCGTGATGTTTAGCCCGAGGGATCATCGACTAAGGAGGTGTAATCTTTGTTCTTACAGTAAGGGGTGCTCTTGTACAGCTATTGCAATAACTTCCACTAATACTTGTAATAACAAGTGGAATGCATAAACAAGTCCCGAACACAAACAAAGGGTTTAACCATGGCGCTGTCACTAGGTTAATGGTGACATATACTGATTCAAAACTTCTGCTGATGTCCAGTTTACAAAATTCATTAATAACTGGCCCGTATAATTTTCAAACTCTCAACATTTTCTTTATGATATTAACAGGGTCAAAGTCGAAATTTGGGTCAAAATTGACAATTGGTCTAAACCAAAGGTGCTATTACATTTGTGTGTGTGTGTCAATGACAGGTGTGATTTTACCTGTCTCAATATATATCTGTTCTTATGGATAATTAAGGGTCATTATGTACAATAAGACCGTTACAATTTAGCCCGTTTTCTACTATATTAATTCTTTCCGTTTTCCATACTTTCGGTAAGGTGGGCGTTACATTTCCCACAGGAATATCAAAGAGTTGGTATCTGATGGTACAATTTGGCATGACATCTATATCTTCTCTTTCTGTTTTATTACTTACGGAATAATTCTTCTTTCCTGTTGTTTACTGGTGCGTTAACTGTATTTTTTACAGGTAATATACATAACGCGTTAGCGTTTTGTTGAAATGTCTGTGGAAATGCACTATACAACCATGTAACCAACGAAAAAAACTTTATAATTTATGGCTGTCAGAGTTTTGTTTTTATTTGTGTTACTTAGAATAATGAAAATTACTAATAGTAATCATCATTCTATGTAAACAGCAATTTTATTGAGAGTCCTGGTAGATATACCGGAAATGTAAATTAGGGAGACTTACGTACCATGTATCATCGGACTGTGTCGTGATTTAGTTCTTCTGTGGGTTGTTTTATACGCAGTGCTATGTGTATATGGCTAGAACTGTTGGACTACTAACAAATGTTATAGATTAAAAATAATTGAAGTACTGATGATTTTAGAGATAAAATAATAATAATTTGTCTCTTGAGTTTAAAGTATATATTTGGACACTGTGTAAATAACTTGGAATTTTATGAGATATGGTTTCAGACGACCCGAGTTCCAAATAGGAAGAGAAATAGTTCTAGCGCCATTTTATAACGACATCTTAAATACGTTTTGGAGTTTGGAAATATTTCATATATCCTTAACCGAATTCTTATTTATCTTTTATATATTTTTTTCAAACAGGACAAAGATGGCGTCGAAATATACGTGGCTTTCTATTTGGATTTTGACAACCCCTTTCCTTATTTCCATTGGACCAGCGTCGTTCCTGGGAGATTCATTTGTATCGAGGATCCATATATCCATTTCTTTCTGGATGGTTCTGTTGGAATACGCGTTGAAGAAGCAGAGAGTGTCAGGATTCTACCCTTATAAAGAAATGAGTGTCAGGGTGCTGTCCGTATAAAGCAGTGAGTGTCAGGATACTGTCAGTATAAAGCAGTGCGTGTCAGGGTTCTGTCCGTATAAAGCAGTGAGTGTCAGGATTCTGTCCGTATAAAACAGTGTGTATCAGGATTCTGTCCGTATAAAGTACTGAGTGTCAGGATTCTGTCCGTATAAAGAAGCTTTTTGTAGTTATTAACTTATTTTATTGAAGTACATTTGTATATACATCACCCGACAATAAGGAATTGTGTTGATTATCTGACAGTAGTAAAGGGACCCTGAAGTTGCATATTAGTAATTTGTTTAGTTATTTGCTAACCTGTCCGGAAGAGACAAATCTCTACTTGTCATGATTTTGACAAAATTTAATCAGAAGCATCCTTTCGGAAAGCGACTGAATTTTGTATAAACGATGGGCCAGACGTCACCAGCAATCTTTAAAATTCCTCTATTGTTTGAATGATTGGATTTTGTCCAAATTTTTTCTGAAGTATCCTTATTTTTATGTAAATGGTGGGTCTGACCCCTCCTGGAGGAAGAAGACGGAATCCAATATTGGAAATCGGAGAATAGATTAGAAATTCTTCTTTTGCAGGAATTTCAAGATTTTGTCTAATTATAGTCTGAATCATCATTGAGAGAAGAATCAGTATGAAGTACTTCTTCTGTTGGGATAAAGTACCGGTAAATTCACCAAATTTGTTTGGAAACAGGCTGGGGTAAAGCGGCAACTAATTTTATGTAAACTATCGATCTTTACCCACTTGTGCCTGAGGGGTGGGGCAAAAAAGATTTCTTTTGCGTTTAAGGAATGATATGGACTAGTGACATGACCGAATACGGTAGACAGATGTAATCTATGAAATCCATATTTTTTTCTACCTGAATGGAGGTATTTTGTTTCATTGAATTTGAAGCCTTGAAATTCCTCTTACAATATAATTGCAAGGGGAAAATCTGTGTGAGCAATACAGGTCCCATTCACATTTTTGTTTGTTTGTTTTGTTTTCTTGTTTTTTTTAGTAATTTTCTAGAGAATAAGAAACATGTACTCAACTTTTCTTGAATAATTATGGTTATTTGTGTTAATCAGTTGATATTATTTGATAGTTTGGGGATAAATCTGAGCACTTAATTCATTTAATATTTTGAACAACTATTTCCTATTTGTTTAATTGAAAATCTGAGAATAAACAACGACGCTTGAAACGATCAGTTTGGGCTGAGGTGAATAATAGAAAACTTGTATTAGATGATATATTTACATTTTTTAAAAATTGTATA
Source organism: Ylistrum balloti (assembly GCF_031769215.1). NCBI lineage: Eukaryota > Metazoa > Mollusca > Bivalvia > Pectinida > Pectinidae > Ylistrum > Ylistrum balloti. The sequence goes on from NW_026782580.1 coordinate 1,250,946, forward strand.
ATGCTGATAATTTTGGAAATTTTTGTAAATAAAGTTTTCGTGAATTCTGAACTATGTAAGTACATAATGCAAATGTTTTTTCTGATTAAATTTCTAGTTGTGGTGTAGTCTTTGTGTTATTACTTTTGAGATGTTTCCAGAGACAACATAAGCAGAGTAAAAGTAAGGAATGAGACAAAGAATTGTGAACTATATAAATGAATTATTATGTCGTGACAGTTTCAAACCAAACCTACCTTATTCCGGCACCATTAATTATAAACTTTTAAATGATACCACAGATAAAAGGCTTGAAAACAAACCTAAGACCAATTGTAAAATAAGAATTGTTTTGACATGCAATCACTAACCACTTTTAGAGCTGTACATTTATCTTTACTTTTTAGCACTGATAATGACCCATTAACATCGTCCTTTGTATTTAGAAGGGAGATAACTGTGATGGTCTTACGCCGCCGTCTGTCGTAAGAGACTTAAAATTTGTATTTAATAATTTATATATTAATAGATCGGAAATAACTGGTGCTAAGATGTATTTTTATATTACGTTCTTTCCTTATATGGTTCGGTACATGAAATTTTAGCACTGTGCAAACTGAATTGGGTTTCTCCCGTCTCCAGTACTACACGAAACAAAGTATTGAAGCTGATGAGGAGTGTGGGATGTACAGTGACTAGTATGTAAAGAGTTGGACAAGGAAAATCGTGAATCAAGCACATATACGGAGTCATTAAATGTTTGTCACCCTTTCGTAGCAAGGTTGGGCAATTAAAGGATGAACTTTTCTGTAATGATGATAGAACTGGATGGTCATCTCCATCCATTTAATCACCCCCTTTTACCAACATACCAGAAACTACTAAACACATACACTCGCCGCTTTCGTGTTACACAGTTTGTGTTGTCTGTAGGAGACCGCAGGCTGTTGTATCTTACTACCAGTACAGGGAACACGTCGGGTAACAACACATGGAAGAAAATCACGAATGCAACCTCACCTTTACCAATACACTATTGCATTAGACTAAAAAAATCACAAAATGAAAACGCAGCGAAAATATCGACCAGTCAAACAATATAGAATTAATGTCGTCATTCTTTCCTTGAGAACCACGCCACAATTTTTACTCAATCAGTCGTACTTTCTTGAAAACAACCCTACTTATAACATCCAACAAACTCCTGAGTGATGTCTATTGTTGTATTGGAATAATATCTGATGTTGTATACCTCCAGAGTAATGTCTGATGTTGTATTGGAGTAATGTCTGATGTTGTATTGGAGTAATATCTTATGTTGTATATCTCCTGAGTAATGTCTGATGTTGTATACCTCATGGGTAATGTCTGATGTTGTATTCGAGTAATGTCTGATGTTATATTGGAGTAAAGTCTGATGTTGTATACCTGCTAAGTAATGACTGATGTTGTATACCTGCGGAGTAATGTCTGATGTTGTATTGGAGTAATGTCTGATGTTGTATTGGAGTAATGTCTGATAATGTATTGGAGTAAGGTCTGATGTTGTATACCTGCTGAGTAATGTTTGATGTTGTATACCTCCTGAGTAATGGCTGATGTTGTATTGGAGTAATGTCTGATGTTGTATACCTACTGAGTAATATCTGATGTTGTATACCTCCTGAGTAATGTCTGATGTTGTATACCTCCTGAGTAATGTCTGATGTTGTATTGGAGTAATGTCTGATGTTGTATTGAAGTAAGGTCTGATGTTGTATATCTGCTGAGTAATATCTGATGTTTTATACCTGTGAGTAATGTCAGATGTTGTATTAGACCAATTTCTGATGTTGAAACAATGTCTGATGTTGTATTGGAGTAATGTCTGATGTTGCATACCTCCGGAGTAATACTTGTTGTTGCATTGAAGTAACGTCCGATGTTGTATACCTCACGAGTGATGTATGATGTTGTATTGGAGTAATGTCTGATAATGTATTGGAGTAAGGTCTGATGTTGTATAGCTGCTGAGTAATATCTGATGTTGTATATCTATTGAGTAATGTCTGATAATGTATTGGAGTAAGGTCTGATGTTGTATAGCTGCTGAGTAATGTCTGATGTTGTATAACTGCTGAGTAATGTCTGATGTTGTATACCTGCTAAGTAATGAGTGATGTTGTATAACTCATGAGTAATGACTGATGTTTTATACCTCCTGAGTAATGTCTGATGTTGTATACCTGCTGAGTAATGTCTGATGTTGTATTGGAGTAATGTCTGATGTTGTATTGGAGTAATGTCTGATAATGTATTGGAGTAAGGTCTGATGTTGTATAGCTGCTGAGTAATGTTTGATGTATACCTGCTGAGTAATGTCTGATGTTGTATTGGAGTAATGTCTGATGTTGTATTGGAGTAATGTCTGATGTTGCATACCTCCGGAGTAATACTTGTTGTTGCATTGAAGTAATGTCCGATGTTGTATACCTCACGAGTGATGTATGATGTTTTACTGGAGTAATGTCTGATGTTGTATACCTCATGAGAAATGCCTGTTGTTGTATACCTCCAGAGTAATGTCTGATGTTGTATACCTGCTGAGTAATGTCTGATGTTGTATACCTCCTGAGTAATGTTCGATGTTGTATACCTCCCGAGTGATGTATGATGTTTTATTGTAGTAATGTCTGATGTTGTATACCTACTGAGTAATGCCTGATGTTGTATTGGAGTAAGTTCTGATAATTTATTGGAGTAATGTCTGATGTTGTATACCTCCTGAGTAATGTCTGATGTTGTATACCTGCTGAGTAATGTCTGATGTTGTATACCTCCTGAGTAATGTCTGATGTTGTATACCTGCTGAGTAATGTCTGATGTTGTATACCTGCTGAGTAATGTCTGATGTTGTATACCTGCTGAGTAATGTCTGATGTTGTATACCTGCTGAGTAATGTCTGATGTTGTATTGGAGTAATGTCTGATGTTGTATAGCTGCTGAGTAAGGTCTGATGTTGTATAGCTGCTGAGTAATGTTTGATGTTGTATACCTTCTGAGTAATATCTGATGTTGTATATCTGTGACTAATATCAGATGTTGTATTGGAGCAATATTTGATGTTGTTTACCTGCTGAGTAATGTTTGATGTTGTATACCTGCTGAGTAATGTCTGATGTTGTATTGGAGTATTGTCTGATGTTGTATACCTCCTGAGTAATGTCTGATGTTGTATACCTGCTAAGTAATGTCTGATGTTGTATAACTGCTGAGTAATGTCTGATGTTGTATACCTCCTGAGTAATACTGATGTTGTATACCTGCTGAGTAATGTCTGATGTTGTATTGGAGTAATGTCTGATGTTGTATTGGAGTAATGTCTGATGTTGTATACCTGCTGAGTAATGTCTGATGTTGTATACCTGCTGAGTAATGTCTGATGTTGTATTGGAGTAATGTCTGATGTTGTATTGGAGTAATGTCTGATGTTGTATACCTGCTGAGTAATATCTGATGTTGTATACCTGTGAGTAATGTCAGATGTTGTATTGGAGTAAAGTCTGATGTTGTATTGGAGTAATGTCTGTTGTTGTATACCTGCTGAGTAATATCTGATGTTGTATACCTGTGAGTAATGTCAGATGTTGTATTAGAGCAATTTCCGATGTTGTATACCTGCTGAGTAATGTTTGATGTTGTATACCTCCTTAGTAATGTCTGATGTTGTATACCTCTGAGTAATGTCTGATGTTGTATACCTCCTGAGTAATGCCTGATGTTGTATATCTACTGAGAAATGTCTGATGTTGTATTAGAGTAATGTCTGATAATGTATTGGAGTAAGGTCTGATCTTGTATAGCTGCTGAGTAATGTCTGATGTTGTATACCTCCTGAGTAATGTCTGATGTTGTATACCTCCTGAGTAATGTCTGATGTTGTATACCTGCTGAGTAATGTCTGATGTTGTATACCTCCTGAGTAATGCTTGATGTTGCATTGAAGTAATGTCCGATGTTGTATACCTGCTGAGTAATGTCTGATGTTGTATACCTGCTGAGTAATGTCTGATGTTGTATACCTGCTTTGTAATGTCTGATGTTGTATACCTCCTAGGTATTGTCTGATGTTGTATACCTGCTGAGTAATGTCTGATGTTGTATACCTCCTGAGTAATGTCTGATGTTGTATACCTGCTGAGTAATGTCTGATGTTGTATACCTGCTGAGTAATGTCTGATGTTGTATACCTGCTGAGTAATGTCTGATGTTGTATACCTGCTGAGTAATGTCTGATGTTGTATACCTCCTGAGTAATGTCTGATGTTGTATACCTGCTAAGTAATGTCTGATGTTGTATAACTGCTGAGTAATGTCTGATGGAGTAATATCTGATGTTGTATTGTAGCAATGTTTGATGTTGTATACCTGTTGAGTAATGTCCGATGTTGTATACCTGCTGAGTAATGTCTGATGTTGTATACCTGCTGAGTAATGTCTGATGTTGTATACCTGCTGAGTAATGTCTGATGTTGTATACCTGCTGAGTAATGTTTTATGTTGTATTGGAGTAATGTCTGATCTTGCATACCTCCTGAGTAATGCTTGTTATTGCATTGAAGTAATGTCTGATGTTGTATACCTGCTGAGTAATGTCTGATGTTGTATTGAAGTAATGTCTGATGTTGTATACCTGCTGAGTAATGTCTGATGTTGTATACCTCCTGAGTAATGTCTGATGTTGTATACCTCCTGAGTAATGTCTGATGTTGTATACCTGCTGAGTAATGTCTGATGTTGTATACCTGCTGAGTAATGTCTGATGTTGTATACCTGCTGAGTAATGTCTGATGTTGTATACCTGCTGAGTAATGTCTGATGTTGTATACCTCCTGAGTAATGTCTGATGTTGTATACCTACTGAGTAATGTCTGATGTTGTATACCTACTGAGTAATGTCTGATGTTGTATTAGAGTAATGTCTGAGTAATGTCTGATGTTGTATACCTGCTGAGTAATGTCTGATGTTGTATACCTCCTAGGTAATTTCTGATGTTGTATACCTGTGAGTAATGTCAGATGTTGTATTGGAGCAATGTCTGATGTTGTATACCTCTTGAATAATGTCTGATGTTTTATTGGAGTAATGTCTGATGTTGTATAACTCCTTAGTAATGACTGATGTTTTTTACCTCCGGAGTAATGTCTGATGTTGTATTGGAGTAATGTCTGATGTTGTATACCTGGACTAATGTCTGATGTTGTATATGTAATGTCTGATGTTGTATACCTGCTGAGTAATGTCTGATGTTGTATACCTGCTGAGTAATGTCTGATGTTGTATACCTGCTGAGTAATGTCTGATGTTGTATACCTGCTGAGTAATGTCTGATGTTGTATACCTGCTGAGTAATGTCTGATGTTGTATTGAGTAATGTCTGATGTTGTATACCTGCTGAGTAATGTCTGATGTTGTATACCTGCTGAGTAATGTCTGATGTTGTATACCTGCTGAGTAATGTCTGATGTTGTATTGGAGTAATGTCTGATCTTGTATACCTACTGAGTAATGTCTGATCTTGTATACCTGCTGAGTAATGTCTGATGTTGTATACCTGCTGAGTAATGTCTGATGTTGGATAACTCCAGAGTAATGTCTGATGTTGTATACCTGCTGAGTAATGTCTGATGTTGTATACCTGCTGAGTAATGTCTGATGTTGTATACCTGCTGCTTAATGTCTGATGTTGTATACCTCCTAGGTAATGTCTGATGTTGTATTGTCTGATGTTGTATACCTGCTGAGTAATGTCTGATGTTGTATACCTGCTGAGTAATGTCTGATGTTGTATACCTGCTGAGTAATGTCTGATGTTGTATACCTGCTGAGTAATGTCTGATGTTGTATACCTGCTGAGTAATGTCTGATGTTGTATACCTGCTGAGTAATGTCTGATGTTGTATACCTGCTGAGTAATGTCTGATGTTGTATACCTGCTGAGTAATGCTGAGTAATATCTGATGTTGTATGTTGTATACCTGCTGAGTAATGTCCGATGTTGTATACCTGCTGAGTAATGTCTGATGTTGTATACCTGCTGAGTAATGTCTGATAATGTATTGGAGTAAGGTCTGATCTTGTATAGCTGCTGAGTAATGTCTGATGTTGTATTGGAGTAATGTCTGATGTTGTATACGTCCTGAGTAATGTCTGATGTTGTATACCTGCTGAGTAATGTCTGATGTTGTATACCTGCTGAGTAATGTCTGATGTTGTATACCTGCTGAGTAATGTCTGATGTTGTATACATGCTGAGTAATGTCTGATGTTGTATTGGAGAAATGTCTGATGCTGTATACATGCTGAGTAATGTCTGATGTTGTATACCTCCTGAGTAATGTCTGATGTTGTATACCTGCTGAGTAATGTCTGATGTTGTATACCTGCTGAGTAATGTCTGATGTTGTATACCTGCTGAGTAATGTCTGATGTTGTATACCTGCTGAGTAATGTCTGATGTTGTATACCTGCTGAGTAATGTCTGATGTTGTATACCTGCTGAGTAATGTCTGATGTTGTATACCTGCTGAGTAATGTCTGATGTTGTATACCTGCTGAGTAATGTCTGATGTTGTATACCTGCTGAGTAATGTCTGATGTTGTATACCTGTTGAGTAATGTCTGATGTTGTATTGGAGTAATGTCTGATGTTGTATACCTGCTGAGTAATGTCTGATGTTGTATACCTGCTGAGTAATGTCTGATGTTGTATTGGAGTAATGTCTGATGTTTTATTGGAGTGAAGTCTGATGTTGTATACCTGCTGAGTAATGTCTGATGTTGTATACCTGCTGAGTAATGTCTGATGTTGTATACCTGCTGAGTAATGTCTGATGTTGTATACCTGCTGAGTAATGTCTGATGTTGTATACCTGCTGAGTAATGTCTGATGTTGTATACCTGCTGAGTAATGTCTGATGTTGTATACCTGCTGAGTAATGTCTGATGTTGTATACCTGCTGAGTAATGTCTGATGTTGTATACCTCCTGAGTAATGTCTGATGTTGTATACCTGCTGAGTAATGTCTGATGTTGTATACCTGCTGAGTAATGTCTGATGTTGTATTGGAGTAATGTCTGATGTTGTATACCTGCTGAGTAATGTCTGATGTTGTATACCTGCTGAGTAATGTCTGATGTTGTATACCTGCTGAGTAATGTCTGATGTTGTATACCTGCTGAGTAATGTCTGATGTTGTGTACCTGCTGAGTAATGTCTCAAGTTGTATACCTGCTGAGTAATGTCTGTATTGGAGTAATGTCTACCTGTATTGAGTAATGTCTGATGTTGTATACCTGCTGAGTAATGTCTGATGTTGTATACCTGCTGAGTAATGTCTGATGTTGTATACCTGCTGAGTAATGTCTGATGTTGTATTGGAGTAATGTCTGATGTTTTATTGGAGTGAAGTCTGATGTTGTATACCTGCTGAGTAATGTCTGATGTTGTATTGGAGTAATGTCTGATCTTGTATACCTACTGAGTAATGTCTGATCTTGTATACCTGCTGAGTAATGTCTGATCTTGTATACCTGCTGAGTAATGTCTGATGTTGTATACTAATGTTGTATACCCCCTGAGTAATGTCTGATGTTGGATACCTCCAGAGTAATGTGTGATGTTGTATACCTCCTGAGTAATGTCCTATGTTGTATACCTGCTGAGTAATGTCTGATGTTGTATACATGCAGAGTAATGTCTGATGTTGTATACATGCTGAGTAATGTCTGATATTGTATACCTCCAGAGTAATGTGTGATGTTGTATACCTGCAGAGTAATGTCTGATGTTGTATACCTCCTGAGTAATGTCTGATGTTGTATACCTGCTGAGTAATGTCTGATGTTGTATACCTGCTGAGTAATGTCTGATGTTGTATACCTGCTGAGTAATGTCTGATGTTGTATACCTGCTGAGTAATGTCTGATGTTGTATACCTGCAGAGTAATGTCTGATGTTGTATACCTGGCGAGTAATGTCTGATGTTGTATTGGAGTAATGTCTGATGTTGTATACCTCCTGAATAATGTCTGATGTTGTATTAGACCAATATCTGATGTTTTATACCTGCTGAGTAATTTCTGATGTTGTATACCTCCTGAGTAATGACTGATGTTTTATACCTGCTGAGTAATGTCTGATGTTGTATTGGAGTAATGTCTGATGTTGTATTGGAGTAATGTCTGATGTTGTATTGGAGTAATGTCTGATGTTGTATTGGAGTAATGTCTGATGTTGTATACCTGCTGAGTAATGTCTGATGTTGTATACCTGCTGAGTAATGTCTGATGTTGTATTGGAGTAATGTCTGATGTTGTATTGGAGTAATGTCTGATGTTGTATTGGAGTGAAGTCTGATGTTGTATACCTGCTGAGTAATGTCTGATGTTGTATACCTGCTGAGTAATGTCTGATGTTGTATACCTGCTGAGTAATGTCTGATGTTGTATACCTCCTGAGTAATGTCTGATGTTGTATACCTGCTGAGTAATGTCTGATGTTGTATACCTGCTGAGTAATGTCTGATGTTGTATACCTGCTGAGTAATGTCTGATGTTGTATACCTGCTGAGTAATGTCTGATGTTGTATTGGAGTAATGTCTGATGTTGTATACCTGCTGAGTAATGTCTGATGTTGTATACCTCCTGAGTAATGTCTGATGTTGTATACCTGCTGAGTAATGTCTGATGTTGTATACCTGCTGAGTAATGTCTGATGTTGTATACCTGCTGAGTAATGTCTGATGTTGTATACCTGCTGAGTAATGTCTGATGTTGTATACCTCACGAGTGATGTATGATGTTGTATTGGAGTAATGTCTGATGTTGTATACCTCCTGAGTAATGTCTGATGTTGTATACCTCCTGAGTAATGTCTGATGTTGTATACCTGCTGAGTAATGTCTGATGTTGTATACCTGCTGAGTAATGTCTGATGTTGTATACCTGCTGAGTAATGTCTGATGTTGTATACCTGCTGAGTAATGTCTGATGTTGTATACCTGCTGAGTAATGTCTGATGTTGTATACCTGCTGAGTAATGTCTGATGTTGTATACCTGCTGAGTAATGTCTGATGTTGTATGGAGTAATGTCTGATGTAATGTCTGATGTTGTATACCTGCTGAGTAATGTCTGATGTTGTATACCTGCTGAGTAATGTCTGATGTTGTATACCTGCTGAGTAATGTCTGATGTTGTATACCTGCTGAGTAATGTCTGATGTTGTACTGATGTTGTATTGAAGTAATGTCTGATGTTGTCTACCTGCTGAGTAATGTCTGATGTTGGATAACTCCAGAGTAATGTCTGATGTTGTATACCTGCTGAGTAATGTCTGATCTTGTATACCTACTGAGTAATGTCTGATCTTGTATACCTGCTGAGTAATGTCTGATGTTGTATACCTGCTGAGTAATGTCTGATGTTTTATACCTATTGAGATATGTCTGATGTTGTATACCTGCTGAGTAATGTCTGATGTTGTATACCTGCTGAGTAATGTCTGATGTTGTATACCTGCTGAGTAATGTCTGATGTTGTATACCTGCTGAGTAATGTCTGATGTTGTATACCTGCTGAGTAATGTCTGATGTTGTATACCTGCTGAGTAATGTCTGATGTTGTATACCTGCTGAGTAATGTCTGATGTTGTATTGGAGTAATGTCTGATGTTGTATACCTCCAGAGTAATGTCTGATGTTGTATACCTGCTGAGTAATGTCTGATGTTGTATACCTGCTGAGTAATGTCTGATGTTGTATACCTGCTGAGTAATGTCTGATGTTGTATACCTGCTGAGTAATGTCTGATGTTGTATACCTGCTGAGTAATATCTGATGTTGTATATCTCTTGAATAATGTCTGATGTTTTATTGGAGTAATGTCTGTTGTTGTATACCTGCTGAGTAATATCTGATGTTGCATACCTCTTGAATAATGTCTGATGTTTTATTGGAGTAATGTCTGATGTTGTATTGAAGTAAGGTCTGATGTTGTATACCTGCTGAGTAATATCTGATGTTTTATACCTGTGAGTAATGTCTGATGTTGTATACCTGCTGAGTAATGTCTGATGTTGTATACCTGCTGAGTAATGTCTGATGTTTTATTGGAGTAATGTCTGATGTTGTATACCTGCTGAGTAATGTCTGATGTTGTATACCTGCTGAGTAATGTCTGATGTTGTATACCTGCTGAGTAATGTCTGATGTTGTATACCTGCTGAGTAATGTCTGATGTTGTATACCTGCTGAGTAATGTCTGATGTTGTATACCTGCTGAGTAATGTCTGATGTTGTATACCTGCTGAGTAATGTCTGATGTTGTATACCTGCTGAGTAATGTCTGATGTTGTATACCTGCTGAGTAATGTCTGATGTTGTATTGCTGAGTAATGTCTGATGTTGTATACCTGCTGAGTAATGTCTGATGTTGTATACCTGCTGAGTAATGTCTGATGTTGTATACCTGCTGAGTAATGTCTGATGTTGTATACCTGCTGAGTAATGTCTGATGTTGTATACCTGCTGAGTAATGTCTGATGTTGTATACCTGCTGAGTAATGTCTGATGTTGTATACCTGCTGAGTAATGTCTGATGTTGTATACCTGCTGAGTAATGTCTGATGTTGTATACCTGCTGAGTAATGTCTGATGTTGTATACCTGCTGAGTAATGTCTGATGTTGTATACCTGCTGAGTAATGTCTGATGTTGTATACCTGCTGAGTAATGTCTGATGTTGTGTACCTGCTGAGTAATGTCTGATGTTGTATACCTGCTGAGTAATGTCTGATGTTGTATACCTGCTGAGTAATGTCTGATGTTGTATACCTGCTGAGTAATGTCTGATGTTGTATACATGCTGAGTAATGTCTGATGTTGTATACCTGCTGAGTAATGTCTGATGTTGTATACCTGCTGAGTAATGTCTGATGTTGTATACCTGCTGAGTAATGTCTGATGTTGTATACCTGCTGAGTAATGTCTGATGTTGTATACCTGCTGAGTAATGTCTGATGTTGTATACCTGCTGAGTAATGTCTGATGTTGTATTGGAGTAATGTCTGATGTTTTATTGGAGTGAAGTCTGATGTTGTATACCTGCTGAGTAATGTCTGATGTTGTATACCTCCTGAGTAATGTCTGATGTTGTATACCTGCTGAGTAATGTCTGATGTTGTATACCTGCTGAGTAATGTCTGATGTTGTATACCTGCTGAGTAATGTCTGATGTTGTATACCTGCTGAGTAATGTCTGATGTTGTATTGGAGTAATGTCTGATGTTGTATTGGAGTAATGTCTGATGTTGTATTGGAGTAATGTCTGATGTTGTATACCTGCTGAGTAATGTCTGATGTTGTATACCTGCTGAGTAATGTCTGATGTTGTATTGGAGTAATGTCTGATGTTGTATTGGAGTAATGTCTGATGTTGTATTGGAGTAATGTCTGATGTTGTATTGGAGTAATGTCTGATGTTGTATTGGAGTAATGTCTGATGTTGTATACCTGCTGAGTAATGTCTGATGTTGTATACCTGCTGAGTAATGTCTGATGTTGTATTGGAGTAATGTCTGATGTTGTATTGGAGTAATGTCTGATGTTGTATTGGAGTAATGTCTGATGTTGTATTGGAGTAATGTCTGATGTTGTATTGGAGTAATGTCTGATGTTGTATACCTGCTGAGTAATGTCTGATGTTGTATACCTGCTGAGTAATGTCTGATGTTGTATACCTGCTGAGTAATGTCTGATGTTGTATTGGAGTAATGTCTGATGTTGTATTGGAGTAATGTCTGATGTTGTATTGGAGTAATGTCTGATGTTGTATTGGAGTAATGTCTGATGTTGTATACCTGCTGAGTAATGTCTGATGTTGTATACCTGCTGAGTAATGTCTGATGTTGTATACCTCCTGAGTAATGTCTGATGTTGTATACCTGCTGAGTAATGTCTGATGTTGTATACCTGCTGAGTAATGTCTGATGTTGTATACCTGCTGAGTAATGTCTGATGTTGTATACCTGCTGAGTAATGTCTGATGTTGTATACCTGCTGAGTAATGTCTGATGTTGTGAGTAATGTCTGATGTACCTGGAGTAATGTCTGATGTTGCTGAGTAATGTCTGATGTTGTATACCTCCTGAGTAATGTCTGATGTTGTATACCTGCTGAGTAATGTCTGATGTTGTATACCTGCTGAGTAATGTCTGATGTTGTATACCTGCTGAGTAATGTCTGATGTTGTATACCTCCTGAGTAATGTCTGATGTTGTATACCTCCTGAGTAATGTCTGATGTTGTATACCTGCTGAGTAATGTCTGAGGTTTTATCTGAGTAATGTCTGATGATGTATACCTGCTGAGTAATGTTTGATGTTGTATACCTGCTGAGTAATGTCTGATGTTGTATTGGAGTAATGTCTGATGTTTTATTGGAGTAATGTCCGATGTTGTATACCTCCCGAGTGATGTATGATGTTGTATTGGAGTAATGCCTGATGTTGTATACCCACTGAGTAATGTATGATGTTTTATTAGAGTAATGTCAGATGTTGTATTGGAGAAATGTCTGATGTTGTATAACTCCCGAGTAATGTCTGATGTTGTATACCTCATGAGAAATGCCTGATGTTGTATACCTCCAGAGTAATGTCTGATGTTGTATACCTCCTGAGTAATGTCCTATGGTGTATACCTGCTGAGTAATGTGTGACGTTGTATACCTTGGGAGTAATGTCTGATGTTGGATACCTCCAGAGTAATGTCTGATGTTGTATACCTGCTGAGTAATGTCTGATGTTGTATTGGAGTAATGTCTGATGTTGTATTGGAGTAATGTCCTATGTTGTATACCTCCTGAGTAATGTCTGATGTTGTATACGTCCTGAGTAATGCCTGATGTTGTATACCTACTGAGTAATGCCTGATGTTGCATTGGAGTAATTTCTGACAATTTATTGGAGTAATGTCTGATGTTGTATACCTAATGAGTAATGTCTGATGTTGTATACCTCTTGAGTAATGTCTGATGTTGTATACCTGCTGAGTAATGTCTGATGTTGTATATATCCGGGATAGTGACAAAAATGACATTGCTGCTATTGAATTCAATTTTGATGCATCGATGAAATATCATTTTGTACTGAATTATCAGTTTTCTCACGTACCTTTCTAGTACACTCTTAGCAATTTTCTATCAGTGGTTAAAGATAATCATGTTTTAAAAAGATTTTCAAATGTTTCTCAGAATTTTTATTAAGGTAAGTTTTACTTTTTATTAGAAAATTGAATTGACCACGACGAAGATAATTCACAGAAAATTTAAAACGCCTTTTTCTAAGGTTCCTTTGGTGAACATCGTTTCAAAAGAGTTTGGGGCCAATCAGATGTAAATTGTGGTAACGGTTGATGTATATATGACAATTTTAACAAAATTGATGTAATTTTTACACATCTTTAAACAATCTGACACTTCGTAATGAAAGAATATATTTTTTCTATCTGTAGCATTATTAGTTGATACAGCTTTGATAAATTGTAAAGTGAGTGAACAAGAATGTGTAAAATCATGTAATTACGGCAATTAGCGATGAAAGATATTCCGGTAACATCACCAAGTGCAAACTTATAAACATGTATGAATATAAAAAAGGAAATGAAAAGAAATTTTAGAAATGAAAGTGAGTTTTAGTGTCAAACTTATTCTTAACCATGCATAACCCGAAATTAATAACATAATCCCGTGTGTTTTGAACAGCCGGCCTAAACCATGTAGGACTATAGGATCTATGTGACTGACTGCCAGCTCATTCATGTCTAAGAGTAACCCTTTCATTACACACGAGGATAACATGGACTCGCACTCAATGACATATAACCGTGAATGAATTTTAATTTCTACAATCCACAATATCAATAGAACGGCTAGAAAATCACGCAACTCTGTGATTTTTGTGATATTTTGATCACGGTCGCGTTCGAATGAACATCAACTTTCAACACCCTTTCGGTTGGGTGCGTTCGACAACCACCTCTGTAATGATAAGTTAATGAGGTTGCCGTCAGTTTCGCTTCGTGTATTATCAATCAAATCTAAGATTCAAGAATATTTAAAAGTGATACCCTATGATAAACTACACTATAAAAGTTGTGACCATATGCCCTCTATTTCGAAGGATTTAATCTTTTAAGAAAGTCGCGATTTTCGTGTCTTATTATGGGATTTTCAACCTCACGGTGACGCGCTCTGCTTACTTACACGTCCCAAGTGTAAGACTTATAAACTGATTACAATTTCTAAAATCATAAAATTCCAATCGTATGTATTCTATTAAAAAATCGTATCGGTGACAGTAATCACTTTTAGATTTAATTTTTATAAAACTTGTTTTTGATTGATGAGGACGGATTAAGTGTTTCGCGGCGTTGATGACGTAACTCTGATGGATTCATTTCCAACTCTCTTAAATCAGGGAAGATAAATATGTATGGCCTTAAGTGATGGGCAAAAATATGTTAAAATTGATATGACAAATGTATTCTTGGAATGTCTATTTTTTTCCTTACAGAAAACAAAAGCCTTATTAAATTGACTTCGTGTGTTGTAATCATCACTGACATACCGGTAACTCTCAGCTGACGACTTTCAGACCACGTGCAGATTACTAATTAGTTTTCCGAAAACATCTTTTGATCTTCTCCGTCTGAACAAAAATTTCTTTTGGTAATGAATACCTATTGAATAAAAACAAGATCAACACCGATTTTACCGAAGACAGCATATTTCACCCCCTGTGAACATTTACCTTTTTTCAGAATGAAAGGATGTTTTCCTGTTGAATAATGAAAAAGTCATAGCTTGGATCACGACGCATACGCCATACATTGTATCCGAACGAAAATTGACGAAGGTTCCGAACGTCCGACAGTTTAGAAGCTGCGATACCCGAATTTTGTGTATTCAGAACTGATCAAATATAAAAAGTTTCAAATAGGCATAAAGAGATTGATAGAATAATATTTATTAAGGGCATGATTAGAGAATCTTGGGTTTAGTGATCTAGTGGAAACAAAAATTAATATTCTGACTGGAAAAAAAAAACAAAAAAAAAAAAACAAAAAACAAAACAGGTGGTCTGATTGGGATAATGAAATAAGTGATCTGGTGGAAACAAAAATTAGTGATCTAGTGGAAACAAAAATTAATATTCTGACTGGAAAAAAAAAAAAAAAAAAAAAACAGGTGGTCTGATTGGGATAATGAAATAAGTGATCTGGTGGAAACAAAAATTAGTGATCTGGTGGAAACAAAAATTAGTAGTCTGACAGAAAACAAAAATTAGTGAGCTGGTGGAAACAAAAATTAATAGTCTGACAGAAAACAAAAATTAGTGATCTGGTGGAACAAAAAATTAAATAAATAGTCTGACAGAAAAAAAAATTAGTGACTGCTGGAAACAAAAATTAGTGAGCAGGTGGAAACAAAAATTAGTGACTGGTGGAACAAAAATTTAAATAAATAGTCTGACAGAAAACAAAAATTAGTGACTGTTGGAACAAAAATTTAAATAAATAGCCTGACAGAAAACAAAAATTAGTGACTGCTGGAAACAAAAATTAGTGAGCAGGTGGAAACAAAAATTAGTGACTGGTGGAACAAAAATTTAAATAAATAGTCTGACAGAAAACAAAAATTAGTGACTGCTGGAAACAAAAATTAGTGAGCAGGTGGAAACAAAAATTAGTGACTGGTGGAACAAAAATTAAAATAAATAGTCTGACAGAAAACAAAAATTAGTGACTGCTGGAAACAAAAATTAGTGAGCAGGTGGAAACAAAAATTAGTGATCTGGTGGAAACAAAAATTAGTGAGCAGGTGGAAACAAAAATTAGTGATCTGGTGGAAACAAAAATTAGTGACTGCTGGAAACAAAAATTAAAAGTCTGACTGGAATTTAAAAAATCGTGATCTGGTGGAAACAAAAGTCAGTGATCTAGTGTAAACAATAAATAAAAGTCTGGCTGGAAATGGTGATCTTGTGGAATTTAAAATTTGCCAAATTCCTATTAGCCAATTTGTTAGTAAGGCAGATAGAGTAACACGAGATAATACTTCATGACCACCAATGATAGCCGCTAGACGTCTTTTATAGAAACCGATTTCACAGTGTACATGCATCTATGATTGAGGATACAGCACCGTTTAATTAACATGTCCTCTATTCTTATACAAGTTGCTCGCGTCAAATTGAATATCGACTGATTGGAAGATTGCAACTTTTTAATTAACGTGCGTTTTAAATGAAATAGTTTGATTAAGGGTGTAGATATAGCGTCGGGATGCCGGAGGTGGTCGTTCTTATGTCTCTTCCTCGTAAACAATAATTTAACTTGTCTACATCAACGACCTCGAAAAGTCGAAATTAGAACGGAAACATGTACGCAATTCGATCACTAGCTAAATCCGAAATTTTGTAATTTACAGAGTTGTACATGTATATATCCCCGGAGTAACACATAGATGTTACCAACATAATTTCCAACGGAACCCGGCAATGAAATTCTTCAAGACATTTCCATCTAATGCACAGGAAAACATACCATAAATATCACCCAGACATTACTGTTATACAAATATCACCAGGATACTACTGTTATATCACCAGGACACTACTGTTACACAAATATCACCAGGACACTACTGTTAGTTTTTAGTTTAAACATATTTTATTGACAATGACATTGACAATAGGATTAGTCAGTAAGTTTTACCAACTTATGAATGACTTCTCCTACAACATACACATAAACATTTACATAAATATGATCACGTGGTGACATGAAACTATTATAATAGTCATTTTTAAGTAAAATGTATAAGTGGACAAAAAATAAAGAAAGAGACAGAGAGATAAGAACAGGGTATGGCATAGGGAAAGAGAAATAGGGATGTAGAATGGGAGAGAGAGAAAGAGAAAAAAAGAGAAAACCTTCCTAGGAATGTTTGGACCGATTTGGCCATTTTAAGGTTATCATCCACAGAGATATTAGAGTCACCATTGCAAAGAATATTTACATTAACAATAGCGTCATACCATATTAATTCTTGGTATACACGTTGATCAGCATATAAAGGACAATTAAAAAAAAGATGATAAGAATCTTCACACGGGTGCCCACATTGACACTCTGGACACCCTAAAAAGTTATACAAATATCACCAGTGGATGATATTTAATTTTCTGGAGCCATGTAATAAATTACAAATATCACCGACATAGATTTTTAAAGATTTAGCTTGAAGGAATTTAAACACTACTGTTTTACAAAGATTAGTTGCAGAAGGAAAAAAAGCAAATATCACCCAGACATTACTGTTATACAAATATCACCGTGACAATACTGTTATACAAATATCACCGGGACACTACTGTTATACAAATATCACCAGGACACTACTGTTATACAAATATCACCGCGACACTACTGTTATATCACCAGGACACTACTGTTATACATATATCACCGGGACACTACTGTTATATAAATATCACCAGGACACTACTGTTATATAAATATCACCAGGACACTACTGTTATATAAATATCACCAGGACACTACTGTTATATAAATATCACCAGGACACTACTGTTATATAAATATCACCAGGACACTACTGTTATACAAATATCACCGGGACACTACTGTTATACATATATCACCGGGACACTACTGTTATACAAATATCACCGGGACACTACTGTTATACATATATCACCGGGACACTACTGTTATATCACCAGGACACTACTGTTATACATATATCACCGGGACACTACTGTTATACAAATTTCACCAGGACACTACTTTTATATAAATATTACCAGGACATTACTGTTATATCACCAGGACACTACTGTTATACAAATATCACCAGGACACTACTGTTATACAAATATCACCAGGACACTACTGTTATATCACCAGGACACTACTGTTATACAAATATCACCAGGACACTACTGTTATATGAATATCACCAGGACGCTACTGTTATACAAATATCACCAGGACACTACTGTTATACAAATATCACCGGGACACTACTGTTATATCACCAGGACACTACTGTTATACAAATATCACCAGGACACTACTGTTATGTCACCGGGACACTACTGTTATACAAATATCACCAGGACACTACTGTTATACAAATATCACCAGGACACTACTGTTATACAAATATCACCAAGACACTACTGTTATACAAATATCACCAGGACACTACTGTTATACAAATATCACCAGGACACTACTGTTATATCACCAGGACACTACTGTTATACAAATATCACCGGGTCACTACTGTTATATCACTAGGACACTACTGTTATATCACCAGGACACTACTGTTATACAAATATCACCAGGACACTACTGTTATACAAATATCACCAGGACACTACTGTTATACAAATATCACCGGGACACTACTGTTATATCACCAGGACACTACTGTTATACAAATATCACCAGGATACTACTGTTCTATCGATATCACCCAGACACTACTGTTGTGTTGGTGTAAAATTAATGATGAAAATGTATTAGGTTATGTCTCGGTTTTGGTAATGATGGGGTATTTACCGAGTTATATCTCGGTTTATTTACTTAAGGAATAGTTTCTATGTGTCGATGTAGTTTATCGTATGATAATTATCAGGTTATGTTTCAATGTAGTGATAATATATTTCTATAACGTTATGCCTCAGTCAATGAAGACAATTTCCAGGTTATGTCTCGTTTTAGTTTATCATGGAATACTTACCAAGTCATATGTATCGGTGTAGTTCATTATCGAATATTTACCAGGTTATGTCTCGATGTAGTTTATCAGGGAATATTGACCAGGTTATGTCTCGATGTAGTTTATCACGGAATATTGACCAGGTTATGTCTCGATGTAGTTTATCAGGGAATATTGACCAGGTTATGTCTCGATTTAGTTTATCATGGAATATTTGCCAGGTTATGTCTCGTTGTAGTTTATCAGGGAATATTTACCAGGTTATGTCTCGATGTAGTTTATCAGGGAATATTGACCAGGTTATGTCTCGATGTAGTTTATCACGGAATATTGACCAGGTTATGTCTCGATGTAGTTTATCAGGGAATATTGACCAGGTTATGTCTCGATGTAGTTTATCAGGGAATATTTACCAGGTTATGTCTCGATGTAGTTTATCAGGGAATATTGACCAGGTTATGTCTCGATGTAGTTTATCAGGGAATATTTACCAGGTTATGTCTCGATGTAGTTTATCACGGAATATTTACCAGGTTATGTCTCGATGTAGTTTATCATGGAATATTTACCAGGTTATGTCTCGATGTAGTTTATCAGGGAATATTTACCAGGTTATGTCTCGATGTAGTTTATCACGGAATATTTACCAGGTTATGTCTCGATTTAGTTTATCATGGAATATTTGCCAGGTTATGTCTCGTTGTAGTTTATCAGGGAATATTTACCAGGTTATGTCTCGATGTAGTTTATCACGGAATATTGACCAGGTTATGTCTCGATGTAGTTTATCAGGGAATATTGACCAGGTTATGTCTCGATGTAGTTTATCATGGAATATTTGCCAGGTTATGTCTCGTTGTAGTTTATCAGGGAATATTTACCAGGTTATGTCTCGATGTAGTTTATCACGGAATATTGACCAGGTTATGTCTCGATGTAGTTTATCAGGGAATATTGACCAGGTTATGTCTCGATGTAGTTTATCAGGGAATATTTACCAGGTTATGTCTCGATGTAGTTTATCACGGAATATTTACCAGGTTATGTCTCGATGTAGTTTATCATGGAATATTTACCAGGTTATGTCTCGATGTAGTTTATCAGGGAATATTTACCAGGTTATGTCTCGATGTAGTTTATCACGGAATATTTACCAGGTTATGTCTCGATGTAGTTTATCATGGAATATTTACCAGGTTATGTCTCGATGTAGTTTATCACGGAATATTTACCAGGTTATGTCTCGATGTAGTTTATCACGGAATATTGACCAGGTTATGTCTCGATGTAGTTTATCACGGAATATTGACCAGGTTATGTCTCGATGTAGTTTATCAGGGAATATTTACCAGGTTATGTCTCGATGTAGTTTATCACGGAATATTTACCAGGTTATGTCTCGATGTAGTTTATCAGGGAATATTTACCAGGTTATGTCTCGATGTAGTTTATCAGGGAATATTGACCAGGTTATGTCTCGATGTAGTTTATCAGGGAATATTTACCAGGTTATGTCTCGATGTAGTTTATCACGGAATATTGACCAGGTTATGTCTCGATGTAGTTTATCACGGAATATTGACCAGGTTATGTCTCGATGTAGTTTATCAGGGAATATTGACCAGGTTATGTCTCGATGTAGTTTATCACGGAATATTTACCAGGTTATGTCTCGATGTAGTTTATCACGGAATATTTACCAGGTTATGTCTCGATGTAGTTTATCAGGGAATATTTACCAGGTTATGTCTCGATGTAGTTTATCACGGAATATTTGCCAGGTTATGTCTCGATGTAGTTTATCACGGAATATTTACCAGGTTATGTCTTGATGTAGTTTATCAGGGAATATTTACCAGGTTATGTCTCGATGTAGTTTATCACGGAATATTGACCAGGTTATGTCTCGATGTAGTTTATCATGGAATATTTACCAGGTTATGTCTCGATGTAGTTTATCACGGAATATTTACCAGGTTATGTCTCGATGTAGTTTATCAGGGAATATTTACCAGGTTATGTCTCGATGTAGTTTATCAGGGAATATTTACCAGGTTATGTCTCGATGTAGTTTATCACGGAATATTTACCAGGTTATGTCTCGATGTAGTTTATCAGGGAATATTGACCAGGTTATGTCTCGATTTAGTTTATCACGGAATATTTGCCAGGTTATGTCTCGATGTAGTTTATCACGGAATATTTACCAGGTTATGTCTCGATGTAGTTTATCACGGAATATTTACCAGGTTATGTCTCGATGTAGTTTATCAGGGAATATTGACCAGGTTATGTCTCGATGTAGTTTATCAGGGAATATTTACCAGGTTATGTCTCGATGTAGTTTATCACGGAATATTGACCAGGTTATGTCTCGATGTAGTTTATCACGGAATATTGACCAGGTTATGTCTCGATGTAGTTTATCAGGGAATATTGACCAGGTTATGTCTCGATGTAGTTTATCACGGAATATTTACCAGGTTATGTCTCGATGTAGTTTATCACGGAATATTTACCAGGTTATGTCTCGATGTAGTTTATCAGGGAATATTTACCAGGTTATGTCTCGATGTAGTTTATCAGGGAATATTTGCCAGGTTATGTCTCGATGTAGTTTATCACGGAATATTTACCAGGTTATGTCTCGATGTAGTTTATCAGGGAATATTTACCATGTTATGTCTCGATGTAGTTTATCACGGAATATTTACCAGGTTATGTCTCGATGTAGTTTATCAGGGAATATTTACCAGGTTATGTCTCGATGTAGTTTATCACGGAATATTTACCAGGTTATGTCTCGATGTAGTTTATCACGGAATATTTACCAGGTTATGTCTCGATGTAGTTTATCAGGGAATATTTACCAGGTTATGTCTCGATGTAGTTTATCACGGAATATTTGCCAGGTTATGTCTCGATGTAGTTTATCAGGGAATATTTACCAGGTTATGTCTCGATGTAGTTTATCACGGAATATTTGCCAGGTTATGTCTCGATGTAGTTTATCAGGGAATATTTACCAGGTTATGTCTCGATGCAGTTTATCACGGAATATTTACCTTGTTGTCTCGATGAAGTTAATGATTGAATATTTACCTGGTTTTGTCCCTGTGTAGTTAATGATACAACATTTTCTATAGAACAGTGTGGTCGTGTTTTGTAAGTAATGTGACGGGACCTAATGAATTATGTTTACACCGTGTGCGGGTTAATATCTTTACACATCCTCACATACCTTACAGACTCCAATAACAAATTATTTGTGATAATAAGATACATTTGTATATCAAGTTTGCCATATAAAACTTTTCAGAGGAAGGCTAATGCTAATTGTGCATGATTAATTTTAATTTACTAAGTATTTAAGAAATTTCACAGCCATCCCCTCATCCCTTGTTTTGCTCCAGGGAGGTCGTGGACTGTCAGCTCGGATTTCGACCTTGTCAGCAACATCAAGAGATATAACGTTTTACCTTGCAGGTTTGTAGTTAGTTCATGTTTTCTATTCCAAAATATAATACATATACGAGTGTGTGCTGATAATGCCGAATTATTAAATAAACCATACTTAGATAAAATTGTCCTTTAACACAAATTAACGTCACACACGTACCAACATGTGGCACGTGACCTTGTGTATCACGTTACCTAATCATGACACATGAACTTATATATTACACACAATGTGAAAACTTGGATTTGTATAACACTTAGATGGTGTCACGTGAATTTGTACATTACGCACATGGCAATAAACGAACTTGAATCTACATTGCGAACTTGTACATATTGTAACCACATCGTGACCCGTGAACTTGTATCTACATAGGGACACGTGAACTTGTATCTACATAGTGACACGTGAACTTGTATTTAAATTATGACACGTGAACTTGTGTCTACATTGTGACACGTGAACTTGTATTTACATGTACATCGTGAAATGTGAACTTGTATTTACATTATGACACGTGAACATGTATATACATCGTGAAACGTGAACAGGTGTCTATATTGTGACGCATGAACATGTATCAAAATTGTGACACGTGAACATGTATACATATTGTGACACATGAACATGTATCAACATTGTGGCACGTGAACATGTATATATATTGTGACAAATTAACATGTATCAACATTGTGACACGTGAACAGGTATATGTATTGTGACACGTGAACAGGTATATATATTGTGACTCGTGAACAGGTATTTATATTGTGACTCGTTAACATGGATATATATTGTGACACACGAACATGTATCAACATTGTGACACGTGAACAGGTATATGTATTGTGACACGTGAACAGGTATATATATTGTGACTCGTGAACAGGTATATATATTGTGACACGTAAGCTTGTATCTACATTTTGGCTCGTGAACTTGTATCTACATAGTGGCACGTGAACATGTATCTACATAGTGACACGTGAACTTGTATCTACATTGTGCTACGTGAAATGTGATTTTGTATTTACATTATGACACGTGAACATGTATCTACATCGTGAAACGTGAACATGTATCTATATGGTGACATATGAACATGTATCAACATTATGACACGTGAACAGGTATATATATTGTGACACGTGAACAGGTATATATATTGTGACACGTGAACAGGTTTATATATAGTGACTCGTGAACAGGTATATATATTGCGACACGTGAGCATGTATCTACATAGTGGCACGTGAACTTGTATCAACATTGTGAAACGTGAACATGTATCAACATTATGACACGTGAACTTTTATTTACATAGTGACACGTGAACATGTATCAACATTGTGACACATGAACATGTATCTATATTGTGACTTATGAACTTGTATCAAAATTATGACACGTGAACATGTATCTACATTGTGACATATGAACATGTATCAACATTGTGACACGTGAACTTGTATCTACATTGTGACATGTGAACTTGTATCTACTTTGTGACACGTAAACATGTATCAACTTTGTGAAACGTCATCTGGTACCTACATTATAACAAATTATGACACATGAACTTGTATCTAATTTGTAACGCTTGATATTTTCTTTCGTTTAGAAGGTACATTTGTAAGTTTCTAATTTCTTTCGATCAGGACAGTTTCCCTTTGGTTCAACTCAACATGATATATGCCTCCAGCCCTATGTTATAACTCTGACAAGTTGTCCTACATAGTCTTGCTAAACTTCAAATAAACAAATAATAACATCAGCAACAACAACAAAAACAACAATGAGAAAAACAACAACAATGTCCGACAATTTGTTCTAGTTGAGACCACTATTTCGATACACATGTGAGCTCCAGTTTTACTGTAATACGTCTTCCTGATATCATATTTAGGGAAATGTTTGTTTATACATGTAACAGGAGACTTGAACACTTTCCTGATCAGTCTCTGTCCGTTTTACTTACTTTTCAATGCACGGGAGCTTCGCAACCAGGAGATCTTTACTCTAAAGTTTAGTTAATGAAACTTTTTGATTTTGGTTTCAAACAGAAAATAACGACACAGAACACAGAAGAGAAAATGATTACTTTACCGTAATACTGTAGAGGGAAATAGCTTGTAAGGAAATCATGTATTCCTTAATAAAACGCTTTCCAGGTAGGTCGGACCAAAATAAAACCCAAATTGACGTACAAATGCGCATTTCAACCACAAAATGAAATCTATAGAAATGATATCTGAAATTTTGCCGAAATGCTAACCAACGAGACGTGTACAATGGTATCTGATTTACCACACGATATGGTCAAATGTCTTAGCTGAGAATGAGTGACGTGTGTTGTGTTACACTCACGGCGATGACATTCAGTTTGGCAGCGTTTTTACGTAAATTGGTGCATGTTTATATTGTACCTGTCGTACAGAAAGGGAAAAAATGATTATCTACTGTGTCGTTGTCAGGTATATATTCTAGACACGTTGGTCATGTTCGAAACAACAAACAAAAAAAATGTTGTGACTTAAATTGAAATATTTTTTGAGGTAAGAAAACTGAAGAAGAAACAGATTTATTACAGTTTTAATTCAATTAATGTCAATACTAGATGTCAAGCTTGAGAGACTGAATTAGGATTAGAAATGTTCCGACTGACATCAGTCACCTGATGAACTCCTAATTAAGGAGTTTGGTTTAACGTTTATAATAATAGCAGGTATGTTCGACAGGTGCCCCAGCTTAATTGCCTCATCATAGGAAGTGATTCATTATCATTGATGTGACGTCAATACTACATCTGTCCTCAAAATTGTATTTTAAGTGTGACTGTGACGACATACCGATAGACATTAAAATCCTATTATCTCCCACACCTAGCATCCAATATGATTATTACGGCTTGTTTTGATACGCGTCGAGCATGTGTCGCCATTAACAATCACAAACATACACCAAAACAGGTTCTTCCTCGGCGAAAAATCTACTTGTTTTTGCCTGTTGACACCATAGAAAAACTCGACCGATTAGATACCGAAACTTTCCGACATGAATTGCTTAAGACTGTTTGTTTACTTACAATTACAGATTATAAAAAAAGGAGATTCACAGGTATAAAGATTGTGTAATCTCTCATGACAGGTATTAGGTTTTAGCTAGAAACACGCCATGAAATCGATTTTTGGAGCTGATTTGAAACGATACACAACCAACGAGAGAATCGATGTGATATCAGGAGACAGTTTTGAACAGGATTGTATAATATCAGGAGACAGTAAGGTAGATAATTGGTATAATATCAGGAGACAGTCGGGTAGAGGATTGGTATGATGTCAGGAGACAGTCGGGGAGAGGATTTGTATGATGTCAGGAGACAGTAGGGGAGAGGATTTGTGTGATACCAGGAGACAGTTTTGAATAAGATTGTATAATATCAGGAGACAGTAGGGGAGAGGATTGGTATACTATCAGGAGACAGTGGGGGAGAGGATTGTATAATATCAGGAGACAGTTTAGGAGGGGATTGATATGATATCAGGAGACAGTTGAGGAGAGGATTTGTGTGATACCAGGAGACAGTTTTGAACAGGATTGTATAATATCAGGAGACAGTTTAGAAGAGGATTTGTGTGATACCAGGAGACAGTTTTGAACAGGATTGTATAATATCAGGAGACAGTTTAGAAGAGGATTTGTGTGATACCAGGAGACAGTTTTAAACAGGATTGTATGATATCAGGAGACAGTTTAGAAGAGGATTTGTGTGATACCAGGAGACAGTAAGGTAAATAACTAGTATAATATCAGGAGACAGTTGAGGAGAGGATTTGCGTGATACCAGGAGACAGTTTTGAACAGGATTGTATAATATCAGGAGACAGTTTAGGAGGGGATTGATATGATATCAGGAGACAGTTTAGGAGGGGACTTATATGATATCAAGAGACAGTTGAGGAGAGGATTTGTGTGATACCAGGAGACAGTTTTAAACAGGATTGTATAATATCAGGAGACAGTTTAGGAGAGGATTTGCGTGATACCAGGAGACAGTTTTGAACAGGATTGTATAATATCAGGAGACAGTTTAGGAGAGGATTTGTGTGATACCAGGAGACAGTTTTGAACAGGATTATATAATATCAGGAGACAGTTTAGAAGAGGATTTGTGTGATACCAGGAGACAGTTTTAAACAGGATTGTATAATATCAGGAGACAGTTTAGGAGAGGATTGTATGATATCAGGAGACAGTTGAAGAGAGGACTTGTATGATGTCAGGAGACAGTTTAGGAGGGGATTTATATGATATCAGGAGACGTTCTGGAAGAGGATTGGTGTGATATTACAAACCACAAACTGTGAAATCATCAGAGTGAAGCAGGCAATATCATCATTTCATAACGAGCATTTTTTTCGTCAAAATCGCAAAATTAAAATTTACTGCTTACTAAAACCTTTCTTTCAAGATAAGTATTCTGAACGGTTATTCGGATACTATTTCGGTGCATGGCTGTAATGTAGCACTTGCTGATTACTACCGCCCCCTCCCTTACAGGTTTTCTATAGATGCTACGGAATCCTGCTTAAGCTTTCAATATATGTTGGTACAGAAACCGCAATTGCTTTTTAATTCATTTATTAGAAAAATATGGAAGATGAGCAACTGGTTGAATTTTAAAAACACATTTCAAATTTAAAGGGCGACTTTAAAAAACATAAATTTTACACAGAATTAATAATGGATGGAGGTATTTATAATCAATCAACAGCGAGGAAAGGACGACTCGGTTTGTCGATCTATAACAACGCCTGCAGATATGTGTTTAGTATTTAAAGAATTAAAAACAGTTTTGGATATATTCCAGTCTCTGACACAGGTAACTTACGTAAATAATTACAGTTCTGAGTGCATCTCTCGCCGTGATATGAGAATCGGGAACTCCCTGCGGAGAAATCTGGAGCAATGAGCTTTTCTGACTCTGTGATAGTGGGATTGATTGAAAATACATTAGGAGTCTGCCTATTTGGATGAGGACTGTCCAAGTACGTACCGACAACGCCCACACTCAGTGTCTCGTAACCACGGTTGCTTTTCTATTCTGACAAACGTTGATTCAATTAGTTGATCTTAGAGTATCACGCCGTTTGCAGGATGCACTTGATTTTAACATCCAGAAGTATGTTCCTAAAAAATAGCTCCCATCCGTTCATCCGATTGTGAGATTCGACCGTGGCCTCATATTCTTATCAAGAAACTCCCGAACCACAATCGAAAATATCAATAATTTGTTTTTTTCTATTATCTTGCAGTACGTGTTGAACACACTTTTCAAAGACAACTTCCATTTTGTCAATTTTTTCTGATTTCTGGAGTAATGATCGACCTATATTGTAATGCCTTTTACTTCTACTAGGCTGACCCATAAAGGTTAGTATAATCGGTCACTACATGTGATGTGGACAGAGATATCCCTATCCGGGAGTTTCAGACCTGTGCTGAACTTAAAAAGTAATATCTCCAGAGATGAGATAACTCTGTGTAAATTACACAGAGGTAATCGATTAGGTTTTTGATGGAAGTTGTGAACTGTAAACAACAAGCAATCGTAAATGGTCGGATCTTTGTCCAGGCTGGTAACTTTATCCATGATAACACTTCATTTTGCGATGACGTGAACCAACATTAAATGGTGACGTAAAAGTGATTTTGCGCTGTCTTTTCCCCACAAAATAAAAAACCTAATAGGATTTTTACGTAGATTAAGGACAGGGAAAAAATCCGACAATATCTCCGTCTAAAGAATTATTCAGCATAAAATAGGATTTCATATGATGTTTTTCGTAAAAAAAAATCACTAAAGGATCTACTTATGCTCCTGTGGAAATTGTACAACTCAATTCACCATATAAACAAACATACGATATTTAAATTGTGGAAATTTTATATTGATCTAGTCAGATAGATTTACAAACATGACCTCGACCATGATTGAGCAACACTAGGTTTGCTTTTTATAAGCCGAACAGTATGAAATATTTGTGTATACATTAAAATCGACCAGAATAAACTATAAAAAGCGATGGAATTCCGATCCCAGCAGAAATTAGAAATGAGAAGAACTATGTGTTTACCCAATACATAAACTCTATCATCAAGTCAGTAACTGACTTCCGGGTTTTTCGATGTGATCCAGTCAGTGATTTCAGTTTTGAGCTCCCTGATGTGATCCAGTCAGTGATTGAGTTTTGAGTTCCCTGATGTGATCCAGTCAGTGATTGAGTTTTGAGTTCCCTGATGAGCCCAGTCAGTGAATGAGTTCTGAGTTCCCTGATGTGATCCAGTCAGTGAATGAGTTCTGAGTTCCCTGATGTGATCCAGTCAGTGATTGAGTTTTGAGTTCCCTGATGAGCCCAGTCAGTGATTGAGTTTTGAGTTCCCTGATGAGCCCAGTCAGTGATTGAGTTTTGAGTTCCCTGATGAGCCCAGTCAGTGAATGAGTTCTGAGTTCCCTGATGAGCCCAGTCAGTGAATGAGTTCTGAGTTCCCTGATGAGCCCAGTCAGTGAATGAGTTCTGAGTTCCCTGATGTGATCCAGTCAGTGAATGAGTTCTGAGTTCCCTGATGTGATCCGGTCAATGATTGAGTTCTGAGTTCCCTGATATGTTCAAGTCAGTGATTGAGTTTTGAGTTCCCTGATGTTGATCCGGTCAATGATTGAGTTCTGAGTTCCCTGATATGTTCAAGTCAGTGATTGAGTTTTGAGTTCCCTGATGTGACCCAGTCAGTGATTGAGTTCTGAGTTCCCCGATATGCTATATTTATCAATGTCAAGTGTCACGAGAGACAGTTAATGTGACAACAGTAAGTGTCACGAGAGACAGTTAATGTGACAACAGTAAGTGTCACGAGAGACAGTTAATGTGACAACAGTAAGTGTCACGACAGACAGTTCATGTGACAACAGTAAGTGTCACGAGAGACAGTTAATGTAACAACAGTAAGTGTCGCGTGAGACAGTTCATGTGACAAAAGTAAGTGTCACGAGTGACAGTTCATGTGACAACAGTAAGTGTCACGAGAGACAGTTAATGTAACAACAGTAAGTGTCACTTGAGAACAGCTAATATAACTACAGTAATGTCATGTGAGAACAGCTAATATAGCAACAGTAAGTGTCACGTGAGAACAGCTAATGTAACAACAGTAAGTGTCACGAGAGACAGTTCATGTGACAACAGTAAGTGTCACGAGTGACAGTTCATGTGACAACAGTAAGTGTCACGAGTGACAGTTCATGTGACAACAGTAAGTGTCACGAGAGACAGTTCATGTGACAACAGTAAGTGTCACGAGAGACAGTTCATGTGACAACAGTAAGTGTCACGAGTGACAGTTCATGTGACAACAGTAAGTGTCACGAGAGACAGTTAATGTAACAACAGTAAGTGTCACATGAGAATAGATAATTTAACAACAGTAAGTGTCACGTGCGAACAGCTAATGTATCAGCAGTAAGTGTCACGTGAGAGCAGCTAATGTACCAACAGTAAGTGTCACGAGAGAACAGCTAATGTACCAACAGTAAGTGTCACGAGAGATCAGCTAATGTACCAACAGTAAGTGTCACTTGAGAACAGCTAATGTATCAGCAGTAAGTGTCACTTGAGAACAGATAATGTGACAACAGTAAGTGTCACGTGAGAGCAGCTAATGTAACAACAGTAAGTGTCACGAGAGAACAGCTAATGTAACAACAGTAAGTGTCACGTGAGATCAGTTAATACAACAACAGTAAGTGTCATGAGAGAACAGTTAATGTAACAACAGCAAGTGTCACGTAAGAACAGTTAATGTAACAACAGTGTCACGTGATATCAGTTAATACAACAACAGTACGTGTCACGTGATATCAGTTAATACAACAACAGTAAGTGTCATGAGAGAACAGTTAATGTAACAACAGTAAGTGTCACGTAAGAACAGTTAATGTACCAACAGTAAGTGTCACGTGATATCAGTTAATACAACAACAGTAAGTGTCACGAGAGAACAGTTAATGTAATAACAGCAAGTGTCAGGTGAGAACAGTTAATGTAACAACAGTAAGTGTCATGTGATATCAGTTAATACAACAACAGTAAGTGTCACGTAAGAACAGTTAATGTAACAACAGTAAGTGTCACGTGATATCAGTTAATACAACAACAGTAAGTGTCATGAGAGAACAGTTAATGTAACAACAGCAAGTGTCACGTGATATTAGTTAATACAACAACAGTACGTGTCACGTGATATAAGTTAATACAACAACAGTAAGTGTCATGAGAGAACAGTTAATGTAACAACAGCAAGTGTCACGTAAGAACAGTTAATGTAACAACAGTAAGTGTCACGTGATATCAGTTAATACAACAACAGTACGTGTCACGTGATATAAGTTAATACAACAACAGTAAGTGTCATGAGAGAACAGTTAATGTAACAACAGCAAGTGTCACGTAAGAACAGTTAATGTAACAACAGTAAGTGTCACGTGATATCAGTTAATACAACAACAGTAAGTGTCACGTGATATCAGTTAATACAACAACAGTAAGTGTCACGAGAGAACAGTTAATGTTACAACAGCAAGTGTCAGGAGAGAACAGTTAATGTAACAACAAGTGTCAGGAGAGAACAGCGAATACTGCAATGATTATCTAACATCGCTCTGAACGTTTTTCATGAATAATGTTTGATTACACATTGTGATTGTAATTTGTATAAAACTGGCGAAGTGTTAATGAATTATAGTGACTGTTTAACCACGTGTGTACCTATAATAAATAACGAGTTAGGTTGTAGAAAACCATTTAATGGTTGTCAATAACTGTCCAAATGAAAATAATCCCAAGGGTTCTAGTTTACATTACAGCTCGTTATCGCTCTACAGCAGAAAAAAATGTTTTCTTGTCTGTGTCAGACAATAAGTGATAGAGGCAGATCTACTGATAGCGGTTTGAGTAACTAATTTTTTGTTCGATGAACGTTATGACAATTATTCTGATTGGAATGTAATTCAACAATATTCTGTGATAAAATTATGATGTCATCTTATTCTGTATGACGGTGACATGATTTTTCTATCCCATGTTACTGTATAACAGTGATGTAATTATTCTATCACAGACTTTGTATGACGTTGACATAATGTGACGGTGACTTGATTATTCTATCACATACTTTGTATGACAGTGACATAACTATTCTATCACAGACTACTGTATGACGATGACATAATTTATTCTATCACAGACTTTTTATGACAGTGACATAACTTTTCTATACAGACTACTGTATGACGTTGACATAATGTGACGGTGACTTGATTATTCTATCACAGACTTTGTATGACAGTGACATAACTTTTCTATTACAGACTACTGTATGACGTTGACATAATGTGACGGTGACTTGATTATTCTATCACAGACTTTGTATGACAGTGACATAACTTTTCTATTACAGACTACTGTATGACGCTGACATAATGTGACAGTGACATGATTAGTCTATCACAGACTACTGTGTGACAGTGATATAATATGACGGTGACATGATTATTCTATCACAGACTTTTTATGACAGTGACATAATGTGACGGTGACATGATAAATCTATCACAGACTACTATATAGAGTATTTAAGTGATCTTCATACGGTTGTCTATCTTTAACACTGGTATGCTTTATGATAAATAATGTTTTAAATTTGTTGTTATCTATATAGTGTTGACTGATTGTTTTTTATTGTCAATATTCATCAGTTGACGATCTGGACAGTTTTGTCTGTGAAGTGCCGAAAGGATACGATGTTGTCTTTAGACCTTTTTTACGATTCTCCGTGTAGGATATAACGAATTAGACAAGATACGTTAAGTAAAAAGACGTGTCTTGTTAATCTTTATGTTGGTATGTACTATCAATGAGTAATTCCTTAATGGGCTGTTATTTTCTGTTAGTCAGAACCAGTAACCAGAAACGGTGAGACATAGAATAGAAGAGACCTGACCATAACTACGGCTGAATCACACAGTCACAAAGAGGAGGCTGAGGTCAACCGTAATTTCAAGTGTTTTATTTCTTAATTTATTTATAATATGAAAGAGATGAAAGGTTCTTACAGACATACGGACACACGGACGTATGTACACAATAAATATATAAAAGAATATTATATAGAGGGTGTCAGGTACGAGTAATCATGCTCATCGTCAGGTTAATAGCACCTGCTTTCAGTTACTTCTACACTGCTGTACGCTTGATGAAATAACACGAGATAACTGTGTGTGATTAATTGAATAGTAAATAAGGTTTGATGAGTCAGGTTGACTATGTCATCTAAATAATATTGACGTGTGTCTGACTAGTCGATCACATGACACACGTGAGTATTGACAATAAACTAATTAGATAAAAAGTGTTGATAAGCATACCCTGTTCATCTCTAGCGACCACGAGCTTTAATGACACAACTGTGTAGAAGTCACGGTACCCTTGTTTTAACATCCGTGTTATCTGAACCATCAGATTGTTTTACGTGTGATATAGTTGTTGGTCAATATTCCAACATTCCGTTTATTAATTAAGTAAAATTTATGAAATCAAACCAACAGAGTAAAGACGATCCTGTGTAAAAGACAACAAACTTCACCTCCAAGCAGCACTGAAAATTGATACGATTTAAATTGTAACGATGTCAGATATTTTGCTATAAAGGTATCAGAATCTTCTCACCATCACGTTCTGAGATAGATATCACCTATAAATAACTCTATAGGCGTAAGAATCAACCTTGGACCCGATTTATCAGGACTATTGAATGAGATGATGATAGAAATATCAGGCAAAATTGGACATTGTCGTTCATATGAGTATGTTATCATGTTTTACACGACCTTGGCAAGATGCGCTTAGAAATCACGCAATGCCGAATAAAGAGTGATCTACACTATATTTGGTAGTACAACGCAACGCTGACGTGTCTCAAACATTTTACAATGTAGTACAATACAACGCTGACGTGTCTCAAACATTTTACAATGTAGTACAATACAACACTGACGTGCCTCAAACATTTTACAATGTAGTACAATACAACACTGACGTGTCTAAAACATTTTACTTTGTAGTACAACACAACACTGACGTGTCTAAAACACTTTACTTTGTAGTACAACACAATACTGACGTGTCTAAAACACTTTACTTTGTAGTACAACACAATACTGACGTGTCTAAAACACTTTACTTTGTAGTACAACACAATACTGACGTGTCTAAAACACTTTACTTTGTAGTACAACACAATACTGACGTGTCTAAAACACTTTACTTTGTAGTACAACACAATACTGACGTGTCTAAAACACTTTACTTTGTAGTACAACACAATACTGACGTGTCTAAAACACTTTACTTTGTAGTACAACACAATACACGTGTCTAAAACACTTTACTTTGTAGTACAACACAATACTGACGTGTCTAAAACACTTTACTTTGTAGTACAACACAATACTGACGTGTCTAAAACACTTTACTTTGTAGTACAACACAACACTGACGTGTCTCAAACATTGTATTTGGTAGAACAACACAACACTGACTTGTCTCACACACTTAACGTTATATAACAACCCAACACTGACGTGTCTCAAATATTGTACTTTGTAGTAAAACACAACACTGTTGTGTCCCACACACAGTACATATTTGGTAGTACAACCCACCACTGACGTGTCTCAGACGTGTATGTGTACATCATAACGAGTGTCTCTAACTGAATTTTGACATTATTATATATTGGAATATGTTTTGGTATTTCAGTGGAATTTGTGATTTGTAATATTCGATATTTTCCCAGACATCTCTGGCAGACGTAGTGTTGCTTTTTTCATTGCTTTACTGCCTTTGTAACAAGAGATAATTAAAGTCTCACCTTCAAGTCTTTATTGGATAAAGCTATGCAACAATAACATTTTTAAATTCCAAATAAAACCGAAGTTTTAAAAACATAAAAAGAGATAAGATAGGAAAGCTATTCCCGTAAGAAACAGTGTAAAGCCGTGTTACATTACCCTTATTTAAATCCTTTCCAGATACATATGTTTGTCAAACAGAACTTTGATACAGGATATTTATATGAAATTGTAACTGCACAGTTTTCCAATTAAAATAGCAGTGGTCATGTTTTAAGAGAAATTTTAGTCTGAATGCACGTAACGATAGACGGATCTGGATCATAATGTTTTCAGGTATTTTTACATAATGCTGGTTACAATCATTTTATGAAAGTTTGAAATTCAATAGCTGGAAAAACAGTAGATTAAGAAACGGCATCAAATCCAAAGCGAGACATTGTAACATAGTTAACAGTATAAGTGTTTATTAAGTATAATTTTAATATCCCTTTTATCTATTGATGCCTATTGATGATGACAGGGCAACTCGATGTGGAACCCAGTGATGCCCATTGATGACGACGAGACAGGTCAAAGACGACATACGCTGATGTCCAATGATGAAGAAGAGACAGTCCCAGGACGACGTCCGCTTACAACCATTGATGACGACAAGTCAGCTCCTGGACGACGTCCGCTGACGTCCAATGATGACGAAGAGACAGTCCCAGGACGATGTCCGCTTACAACCATTGATGACGACAAGTCAGCTCCAGGACGACGTCCGCTGACGTCCAATGATGACGAAGAGACAGTCCCAGGACGACGTCCGTTTACAACCATTGATGATGACGGGACAGCTAAAGGATAACGTCCGCTTACAACCATTGATGACGACAAGTCAGTTCCAGAACGACGTCTGCTGACAACCATTGATGACGACAGGTCAGCTCCAGGACGACGTCCACTGACGTCCAATGATGACGAAGAGACAGTCCCAGGACTACGTCCGCTGACAACCACTGATGACGACAAATCAGCCCCAGGACGACGTCTGCTGACAACCATTGATGACGAAGAGACAGTCCCAGGACGACGTCCGCTGACAACCATTGATGACGACAAGTCAGCTCCAGGACGACGTCTGCTGACAACCATTGATGACGACAAGTCAGCTCCAGGACGACGTCCACTGACGTCCAATGATGACGAAGAGACAGTCCCAGGACGACGTCCGCTGACAACCATTGATGACGACAAGTCAGCTCAAGGACGACGCCCGCTTACAACCAGTGGTGACGACGGGACAGCTCAAGGAAGAAACTCATTGCCATCTATTGAATAGCGTGTATTGTTGACGAAACGTATTTGATTACGATGTACACTAATTGCGAAGGAATGGTTTCCATTGTTGTCACCAGACAGCTTGAGAACGAATTAAAACAACCACTACTTTGGTCACTCATATGATCTTGTTTTTTGGTTCTTGAATGAATTATTTCTGGAATTAACATGCCTCTGATGAATATTTGTGAAACAGTCATATACTAACATACTCGACATGGCGGAGGGTGACGGAGTCAGTGAAATTTGTTAGATGTACCTCTTTTTAACGTAAAGAATACAAATGGCAGGTGCATCCCGACCGAGGCAGCGCAGGAGACAAGTATGATATAATTCTATATCTAATAAAATTAATATATCTGAATATCTTAGACGTAGGTTACTCAAACAATAACGTTACTATACAAAACTATCAACTTATGAAATACATAATGTAACAGATATTGTCAAAAACGTTATTGGTGCAAATTCTTAATTAGTGCCGTAACATACGAGATAATTATATTTGTCAACATCGTTTGCAAAACGTCAATCTTGACAAAATCCCTTTGTGATCGTGGTTACGTTTTGAAACGGGACTCCCATTTAAAGTTTCCATATTTATTCTGTCTTTAATATAACGAGAATTCACAAAATGAAAAATGTAAATATTCACGAAAAAAACTAAAACGTGTCTCTAAGTGTAATCTGATAGAGAGTCGCCTCACTTTTTTCAAAATAATGAGCAATAGACGGCTTTTATTCCAAAGAAACGAGGTAACTAAAATACTGTAACTGTTCATAATTTTGCGACATATTTACACGTTTATGTAATGTACACATATCTACATCAAATATAAAGTTAATGATCGTATTATTTCATACGACTGTCGTTAATGATGACATGGATGAACTATATATGTATATCTCGGCTGTTTTCGGCTGTTATCGGCTGTTCACGGCTTTGAACTTCCCGCTTAACCCAATACAGTGTACTGACGTCTGCAAATTTTAAACACAATATTGGTTTCAGATTACGGAAAATTTATATTAATGTAAATGTCAGCATTGTAGCGTTGACACATGGTAGTATACAGCCGATATGAATACTATATAGGATAACAGGAGGCATTATATTTACCTG
Source organism: Ylistrum balloti (assembly GCF_031769215.1). Lineage (NCBI taxonomy): Eukaryota > Metazoa > Mollusca > Bivalvia > Pectinida > Pectinidae > Ylistrum > Ylistrum balloti. The sequence goes on from NW_026782580.1 coordinate 1,287,655, forward strand.
TAACCTAAATTGTAATTATATGAAATATGTGTTCTACCACCTGGTGACAGTTCAAGTCCCGTCAGTAGTATATACATGTCCGAACAGACAAACAGCTAGACTAACGGACGGACGGACTAATAGACATACAGACGGAAAGACGGACGGCCGTACAGACAGGCAGGCAGACAGACAGACAGACACGAAGTAGAAGTTGCAACGCCCCGTGTAGATTGACATACCAGTCACACAGACATTTGTGAGTTATTACGTTTATTATATTCAAACGACTGATAATTGGTTGGAACAGTTTTGCTGTTTTGTTGAAGTAGTTTTGTTACGGTAATCGCTGTTGACACGTTAATGTTGTAGCCCGTGTGTTATCTAGATACTCAGTTATTGTCACGGACACCTGGGCTGTTTACGACAATCACCATCAAATGGAAATTATTCCTATTGTACGCGTAATATGTACCTATAAAACAACTGTGTAGCTCTGAAAGCTTACACTTTCTTAAGTTTCGAGTTTTTTTTATTAAGAAATGCGCATTTTTACTTGTATGACTGGCATGTTTGATCTTTATTCAAGAATTCTAACAATTTTGCGACAGAGCTTTATGGCGTATCGGGAACTTTGAAGGTATATTAGTTTCGTCTCTAGCAGTACATCCGTACATGTTTTGTTGTTAAAGTATTGCAAGGAAAGTGCAGTATTTGTTTATCATAGCTAAATGTATTTATCAAAGTACATACCGCACGGAGGTCTATACTAGTTTATAGAACTGACAAACAGTGATATATTCCCATGTAAGAATAAAACAAATGAAAAAAACTATATGTGAATGTGGGACAAACCAACAATAAATTTCCTCGTGAGTATAGGACAAATAAACAATGATAAAGTATATTATGTGAGTATTTGACGGACAAGCAATAATAAAGCACAGGACAAAAAAAAACGAGTACAACCAACCTAGTGTGACTCAACTAATTTACTGACATATAGGACCAAAAGGAGTACCATTCTGTGAGGAATTCTTTCATAATCACGCGAGTCAGAAACGAAGAAAGTATTCATATACAGTCACGCAACCACACTCTTCGTATGCATGTTCACACACTCGCGCACTTCACGCCCGTGTGTATACAGGTTAACACACTCGCACACTTAACACCCACGTGTTTCCAAACGTTCACACACTCGCACGTTTTAACACATCCTTACACTTCACATCCGTGAATTTACTCGTTCACACACTCTCACACTTTACCCCTGTGTGTGTATACATTCACACACTCTCACACTTTACCCCTGTGTGTGTATACATTCACACACTCTCACATTTCATACCTGTAAGTGTAAACGTTCAAACACTCTCACATACTCTCACGTTTCACGTCCGTCTGTGTATACATTCACACACCCTCACATTTCACACTCGTAAGTGTACACGTTCACATACTCTCACACTTTCCATCCATGTGAGTACATGTTCACACAATTCCTCACACGTTCACAAATTCTCAAACGTTCACACACTCTCACAAGTTCACTTCTGTGTTGTACACGTTTACTTTTACGCTTTCTCACACGTTCACACACACTCACACGTTTTAACACATCCTTACACTTCACACCTCCTTATACTTCTATCTTACATCTTATCACACCCTCGCACGTTTACGAACGACCTTACTCGTTCACACACGTGTTTTTCACTATATATCACACACATGTTACACGCTCTCACATATTGCACCCTGTCACACACAGGTTTTACTCATTTCCTCACACGTTCTACACCCGTTCACTTAAACTACACACGCACCAGACACGTAAGTTACCGTCGTGATCTGGTGATCTGGTTTGCTGTTAATCTTGTTATTTGTACATGTAATTTTTGTGGAGGAAGGGAATTACAAGAGTGACTGCCATTGGCTGGTTATTGTTCATATCCTATCCCCGTATTAGCTAAAACTTGACCGTATAGCGATAAAGTGAAGAATGCATGCTCGTAAAATCTAGCGTACGTTGTCTGTAGTTTAATTATAATACGACATATGTCGTCCTCGTAAACCAAATGTGCTATGAATTACGTGTATAAGAAAATCTATCTGGTATTATCAGAAGTAAATATGTCTAAACCTAAACCGTCGGAATATGAAATAACTCATGTAAGTTTTAAATTATAAGCTCATGATAGGAACATGTTAAAATCATGTACAGATATATTCACAGTGGGTTGTATTAATAGCCGACAAACGTGCTGATCCAATTACATAAAACGCAACAGTTTGTCTTTGATAATTATGATTTCTGAGGAGGCCATTTCGTTCTTGAACCTGATTGAGGAAAGTGGGTTGATATGAGGGCCAGGATGGAGGATAGAGGGCGGGGAAGTGGGAGGCGAAAAGGAGGAAACAGGAGGGGGAAGGGAGAAGCGGACAGGAGGGAACAGGAGGGGGAAGGGAGAAGCGGACAGGAGGGAACAGGAGGGGGAAGGGAGAGGCGGACAAGAGTGGGAGAGATTGAACCACGAGAGGGAGAGGTTTGTGTACTGATCGCCTCTCTGGGCGCGCGGACGCCTCAAATTAAGGATCAGAGCAATTTGAAAAAAATGAGAAACATAGAACATTTCTGTGAAAAGCTGATCTCCCTACAAAGGCATTCTTCTGGACCGTCTAGCTTTTGATCGGCTGAACCTAAAACCATACATCTCATTGAACGAACATACGCATATAGATGTATAGATACCATGCCTTGTTAGAACAATGACGAACTGTAAAATAAAACAAAAGCTAAAAAACTGTTTTTGTAGCTGTATTCAAGTTCAAAAGCTGTTTGTGCCTGAATTGTTGGCTTTTTCATATGAACCTTCTCATCATGAAAATATAAAAGCTTGCAATTTTGAAATCAAACGACACTGGCTTCTGTTGAATGTGTTTGGAATGTCTACCGGAAGTCGGAATTGCAAAATGGTGCTATCCAGAGCTGCTATATCGGCTCAACAGGGGGCGCTGTAAAAAAAGGTAAGTAGGTAGCTTGCTCCCGATATCCGGGACTTTGGGGGCGTTTGAGATGTATTTCGTTTTCCTTCTTGTCTTCGATGGATGGCAATTATCATCCACTGGGTGCTTAGATATAGAGAGTATATATTCATTGATATTTAAAAATGCATCTATATCGGTTTTGATAAAACGACAGTTTAAATTAGTTTTACAAGCTTTCACTGGGGATAGGAAGGTTTGTTATAAAGCCCTATGACAGGAGATAGTTACGTTTATTATACAGGTTTATCCCGGGGATATGTCGGTTTATTACACATGTATATATCATGGAATATGTTGGAGGATGGTGATGGTTTATCACAGGGAATATATAGGTTTATCACACAGGTACATCACATTGAATATGTTGGAGGATGGTGATGGTTTATCACAGGGAATATATAGGCTTACCATACAGGTATATATCATGGAATATGTTGGAGGAGGACGATGGTTTATCACAAGGAATATATAGGTTTATTACACAGGTACATCACATTGAATATGTTGGAGGATGGTGATGGTTTATCACAAGGAATATATAGGTTTATTACACAGGTACATCACATTGAATATGTTGGAGGATGGTGATGGTTTATCACAAGGAATATATAGGTTTATCACACAGGTACATCACATTGAATATGTTGGAGGATGGTGATGGTTTATCACAAGGAATATATAGGTTTATCACACAGGTACATCACATTGAGTATGTTGGAGGATGGTGATGGTTTATCACAAGGAATATAAAGGTTTATTACACAGGTACATCACAAGGAATAGCTAGGAGAACTATACAGGTTTATTACGTCACGTATAACATGTTTCCGATCTCGAATATAAAAGACAAAATAGATTAGAAATAAAAGCATTGCAGCAGTTGACAGATTAATTTCCACTAAACAGGACACTAGTACGTATACAAGGCAGTCAAAATACTAAAATCACCAGTTTCTGATAAGAGTGATTAAACATGTGTCATTCGCGGGGTTGAAGACTTTACAACATACATTGAATCATTCAGTTTTTAAGATTGTGTTTTATTTAAAACCTTTTCTACAAAAAAAATTTACGCATGTGAACATCTTTTGATAAAAGTTTACATATTCAGAAATACGCTTTCATCATACTTATATACATTTTTACAAAGGAGACGAAATATCACATAAAACTCAGGCATACTTAAATTGCAGATTTGTACCCAGGAAGACAAAGCTCACGTATCTTCAGTTATTCATGCCTATGGGTTTTACGGGTAAGTGCGAATACCTTGGTGCAGACATGTTAACTTGTTGAAGTTAAGTCGTGTTTGTTTTACGTCACAATTTGGCAGAATGACGACCCTTTCACTGTCTAGGGGTTCTACCACCATTAGACGGGTGAGATGTTTTTTATGTTTCATCATAAAAATACATTGTAGGATTAACTTTGCCTTGTTTAAACAATTTAATCATCTCGATAAAAGTGAACTTTAATCCTCTGAGAAAGTAAAACTCTCGGGATTAATAAAAATCATTACAGGATAGGACAAATAATGTAATCATCCAGTGTGTTATTAGTAATATACTTTATTGTTTACTTTGACTGTAAACAGCACCACTTTACCGCGCACACACAACTCAACACTGCAACATAAACAACACATCCATATACCAAACACAACATAAATAATACTAGATACACACATCACCAAATATACAGTACACCATCAATACACTACACAACACATACACATCACCAATATACATCACACATACACTGTACATCACACACATCACCAATATACACTATACATACACACATCACCAACATACACCATACATCACACACATCTCCAAATATACAGTACACAATTAATAAATTACACCACACATACACAACACATCATCAACATACACTATACATCACACACATCTCCAAATATACAGTACACAATTAATACATTACACCACACATACACAACACATCATCAACATACACTATACATCACACACATCTCCAAATATACAGTACACAATTAATACATTACACCACACATACACAACACATCATCAGCATACACTATACATCACACACATCTCCAAATATACAGTACACAATTAATACATTACACCACACATACACAAACATAACACAAGCACTACGCAAACGTTCACTATACCGCACATACAACATTAACAATACACCATACATACACTGTGTCAAACACACTACACTACACATACGGTGCACATTGCATAAACTATATATCACGTACACACCTATACTACACAATATCACACATGTACTACACAATACCACACCTATACTACACAATACCTTACCTATATTACACAGTACCACACCTGTAGTACCCAATACCACACCTATACTACACAATACCATACCTATATTACACAGTACCACACCTGTAGTACACAATACCACACCTGTACTACACAATACCACACCTGTACTGCATAATACCACACCTATACCACACCTATACTACACAATACCACACCTATATTACAGAATATCACACCTATGCTACACAATACCTAACCTTAACTACACAAAACCACACCTATACTACTCAAAACCACACCTGTACTACACAAAACCACACCTGCACCACACAATACCAAACCTGTACTACACAATACCACACCTATACTACACAATACCACACATATACTACACAATACTACACCTATATAGCACAATATCACACCTGTACTACACAATACCACACCTATATTACACAATATCACACCTATACTACACATTGCCACACCTATACTACACAATACCACACCTATACTACACAATACCACACCTATACAACACAATACCACACCTATACTACACAATACCACACCTATACAACACAATACCACACCTGTACTACACAAAACCACACCTAAACTACACAATACCTTACCTATATTACACAGTACCACACCTGTAGTACCCAATACCACACCTGTACTACACAATACCACACCTATACTACACAATACCATACCTATATTACACAGTACCACACCTGTACTACACAATACCACACCTATACTATACAATACCACACCTAAACTACACAAAAACACACTTGTACTGCACAATACCACACCTGTACTGCATAATACCACACCTATACTACACAATACCACACCTATATTACACAATACCACACATATACTACACAAAACTACACTATACAACACAATACCACACCTGTACTACACAAAACCACACCTGTACTACACAATACCACACCTGTACCACACAATACTACACCTATACTACACAATACTACACCTGTACTACACAATACCACACCTATACTTCACAATACCACACCTATACTACACAATACTACACCTATATAACACAATATCACATCCGTACTACACATTACCACACCTATACTTCACAATACCACACCTATACAACACAATACCACACCTGTACTACACAAAACCACACCTGTACTACACAATAGTACACCTAACTACACAATACCACACCTATACTACACAATACCACACCTGTGCTACACATTAGTACACCTATACCACACAATACCACACCTATACTACACAATACCACACCAATACTACACAATACCACACCTGTACTACACAAAAGCACACCTGTACCACACAATACCAAACACATACTACACAATACTACACCTATACTACACAATACCACACCTATACTACACAATGCCACACCTATGCTACACAATATCACACCTATGCTACACAATATCACACCTATACTACACAATACTACACCTATACTACACAATACCCCACCTATACTTCCAAATACTACACCTATACTACACAATATCACACCTATACTACACAAAACCACACCTATACAACACAATACCACACCTGTACTACACAAAACCACACCTATACAACACAATACCACACCTGTACTACACAAAACCACACCTGTACTACACAATACCTCACCTATACTACACAATAGTACACCTATACTACACAATACCACACCAATACTACACAATACTACACCTATACTACACAATACCACACCTATACTACACAATACCACACCTATGTAACACAATATCACACCTATACTACACAATACCACACCTGTACTACACAATGCCACACCTATACTTCACAATACCACACCTATACTACACAATACCACACCTATACTACACAATACTACACCTATACTACACAAAACCACACCTATACTACACAATACCACACCTGTACTACACAATGCCACACCTATACTTCACAATACCACACCTATACTACACAATATCACACCTATACTACACAATACTACACCTATATTACACAAAACCACACCTATACTACACAATACTACACCTATACTACACAATACTACACCTATACTACACAATACCTCACCTATATTACACAAAACCACACCTATACTACACAATACCACACCTATATAACACAATACCACACCTATACTACACAATACCACACCTATACTACACAAAACCACACCTATACAACACAATAACACACCTATACTACACAATACCACACCTATACTACACAATACCTCACCTATATTACACAAAACCACACCTATACTACACAATACCACACCTATACTACACAATACCACACCTATATTACACAAAACCACACCTATACTACACAATACTACACCTATACTACACAATGCCACTCCTATATTACACAAAACCACACCTATACTACACAATACCACACCTATATTACACAATACTACACCTATACTACACAATACTACACCTATACTACACAATACCACACCTATACTACACAATACCACACCTATACTACACAATATCAAACATATACTACACATAGTACACCTATACTACACAATACCACACCTATACTACACAATATCAAACATATACTACACAATAGTACACATATTCTACACAATACCACACCTATACTACACAATACCTCACCTATATTACACAAAAACACACCTATATTACACAAAACCACAACTATACTACACAATACCACACCTATACTACACAATACCACACCTATACTACACAATATCAAACATATACTACACAATAGTACACCTATTCTACACAATACCACACCTATACTACACAATACCTCACCTATATTACACAAAAACACACCTATATTACACAAAACCACAACTATACTACACAATACCACACCTATACTACACAATACTACACCTATACTACACAATACTACACCTATACTACACAATACCACACCTATATTACACAAAACCACACCTATATTACACAATATCAAACATATACTACACAATAGTTCACCTATTCTACACAATACCACACCTATACTACACAATACCTCACCTATATTACACAAAAACACACCTATATTACACAAAACCACAACTATACTACACAATACCACACCTATACTACACAATACTACACCTATACTACACAATACTACACCTATACTACACAATACCACACCTATATTACACAAAACCACACCTATATTACACAATATCAAACATATACTACACAATAGTTCACCTATTCTACACAATACCACACCTATACTACACAATACCTCACCTATATTACACAAAACACACCTATATTACACAAAACCACAACTATACTACACAATACCACACCTATACTACACAATACTACACCTATACTACACAATACTACACCTATACTACACAATACCACACCTATATTACACAAAACCACACCTATATTACACAATATCAAACATATACTACACAATAGTTCACCTATTCTACACAATACCACACCTATACTACACAATATCACACCTATACTACATTATACTTAAGACACACTGCATAACACATACATTACAAAACACGATATAGAACACCTACAGATATAGATTCTGGGTGTGTTAAATAATATAACTACTTATTTAGACGTCGGAAACTTTCCCAGTCTCCTATCTAATGGAGGTTTTGATACATGGAATCTGACGGTATTACACTCTATAGTGTGAGAGGATCTTTTATCGCCTACAATTGATACATAATCTGATTAGTGAAACATACAATCTACATTTTAACACGGCGATACTCTCCGGTACTGTCACACTCCAAGACTTCTCATGAAAGGGTCTTTTTATCCAATCCAAGTAAGTTTTCCTACCAGGAGGGCATGCTTGTCATTGGGGGGCCAACCTTAGGCCTGTCCTTTCATAGACTAAGAAGCTTAAAACAATTTTTATACCACATTGCAGTTACTAATGTTATACGACATGTATTTCATACGTGAATGAAAAAGTCTATACACAGAGTCCGTACACATGTTTTCATGTGAAGCATTCTATGACGCGATAGTTTACATTTAAAATGTCTACATGATTTCTATTTAATGTCCCTTTCACTGTCAATATTAGTATTTTCAATTTTCCCACCATTCATACAGGTTCAATTAATACTTTTCTTTGTGGCCAAAGGAACTATTCTGTGACACCTATAATAAAGAAATCGGACCTGTTCATTATTATCCGGAACTAGACCACCAAAAGCGTGCTATCTAAATTATCATATCAATCACTGAACAGCTTAATTATCCCAGACATTTCTCCATTATATAGAAACGAGATTTTCAACACTTTCGTTCTATAATCCATAATACAACAAGTGAATCGATTTGAAGTGTAATGAGACATTAATTTTCCCCTGGTTCGGAGAACTCCACTACAGAAATGAAATACATGTTTTTTTTATGTGATATTGTCTATTCATCGATACCCTTTCAGAACCTGGATTATTTCAATATAGGAATTTCTTTTTGCAGACTTGTATTCCATGTCATCTTTATCAGATATTACTGCGATAGAGAGATAAAACAGTGGGTATTCACGACTGTCAACACATGCCGGTGTTTCAGTAGAAATCCCACTGTGACCTTAAATAAAGATGCATCCCTTTTAATGTATCGATACCCATTTCATATTACACACAATTGTGTGAACAGAAAGAATAGACATCAGTTCACGCCCGTAGTAATGATGCAGTTTTGGTTTTTTTTTTTAAGTTTTCTCATTGTAATAAATACAATTTCTCCTGGGGAAGTTGATCACAGACCGTGAGGGGCAGGTCAAAGGTCATTTTATAGCGTTATATCACTGCAATCTCACGGTCTAGATACAGCAGAAAGATAGCCCGTCCTGTCGTATCTAAACCCGAGCACCAAGCAGAGAGGTCTATCTCCGTCAGGGAGAGGAAAATGAAGAGGAAAGTGATGACAGAGGATCGTTTTGAGATGTCATCAATATTCTCGAAATAAAACCACAACAATTGCCCATACAGTGTACCATGTATATTGTCACAGGGTCACGTGTCTACGGTATGACTCACGTTATACACATATCTTAATTGAATTCATTTTTTACCCACATATATCATTTCACTCATCCATAACGAAATAATTTCGATTTTATCTAAACAATTATCATACAATCATAGAGACAAATTTGGAGGTGTAATCAAAAGCCCTGCTACCCTCGATCTGTAATTATTTTATGACCGCGATCTGCGCGAAGATTACATATTTATAGATAAAATCGTTTTTATTATCTTTCCGTTGGTAACCGGAAGTGCGATGTCATGCATTCGTACTCATTGAGCTATAAAACAGGGTTGCAGCATCGGAAAATCATTAAGTTGTGTAAGCGATGATATCAAAGCAAAGTGTGGTTAGGACTACCCAAAATTTGCCCTTCCTTGTACTTCTAACAATGTGTACATGTGAAAAAAGTTAATATCATCTTATCTACATGACAAACGTCAATGGAAAACATATATGTTGTACGTTAAAGGTCAACCGGTGCGAACAGACGGGTTGAGAGATAAACTTGGTAAACCAGAGGTAACGGATCCTGGAAGGATGACATTAATTCCTCATTCCGTGTTCTAAACCTTTCACTCGCAACTTAAGACATAGCTTTCATAGTGCAAACCAGGAATGAGCAGAAATTCTTCATTCTACCGTGGAGATTTACCATCGTACAATGTATGAAGGCAGAAAAAAATTGGGATGTAATCGTGGAGAAAGAGAGCGGGGAGGAGGGGAGGGACGTCTTCACATTCATGTTGACTTATTTACATATAAAAAACTAAGAACAACATTTCCTAATCATACCTTGATATCTGTTCGTCTTAAACAGAATTTGTAAAAGACCTTGAGTGTATTCAGCGTCCCTATAGTTTGAATGAATTTTGATGATAATTTATTAAAATACCAGTATGACACGTTTATCGCCATTTCCTGATCTGGAGAGTTCCCCCGTCAGCTCTTCCAATATCGAATCGTCGTCGATCGCCATTGAGATATACAGAGTTTGGAAGTCATTCTTAACCTCGGCATACGTCCGTCACAAATGTCAGAAACTGCGGGGTACAAAGAAGGGATATTGGCAGAGAGGTAAGGGGAGGGTACAAAGGCAATAGCTAGGGGGCATAGGAGAGGCAAGGGAGAGACGAACATGATGCATGACGAAGTGCAAAAGGGAACCACTAAGTGGATTACAGAGAGGCAACAGAAGGATGTAATTAAAGGACGCCATTGATGACAATCATTGGGTAAACACACAAGGAGGAATTTGTGTTGGCATGTGAGTAGGTGTAGGGATAAACGCTGAATACAAAGAATAAACATCATATGCTTAAAAATATTATCATCAGGGACTGAGAGAATGCAGCTAAGAGCGGATAAATAAACATTACATTCAGGGTTCAATCAATAAAATATTATATCTATTCATTAACACAATAGTCCCACTAAGTATGTTATATCTGGTTCATCAACACAATAGTACCAGTAAGTATGTTATATCTGGTTCAATAACACAATAGTCCCACTAAGTATGTTATATCTGGTTCATCAACACAATAGTCCCAGTAAGTATGTTATATCTGGTTCATCAACACAATAGTCCCAGTAAGTATGTTATATCTGGTTCATCAACACAATAGTCCCAGTAAGTATGTTATATCTGGTTCAATAACACAATAGTCCCAGTAAGTATGTTATATCTGGTTCATCAACACAATAGTCCCAGTAAGTATGTTATATCTGGTTCATCAACACAATAGTCCCAGTAAGTATGTTATATCTGGTTCAATAACACAATAGTCCCAGTAAGTATGTTATATCTGGTTCATCAACACAATAGTACCAGTAAGTATGGTATATCTGGTTCAATAACACAATAGTCCCACTAAGTATGTTATATCTGGTTCATTAACACAATAGTCCCAGTAAGTATGTTATATCTGGTTCATTAACACAATAGTCCCAGTAAGTATGTTATATCTGGTTCAATAACACAATAGTACCAGTAAGTATGTTATATCTGGTTCATCAACACAATAGTCCCAGTAAGTATGTTATATCTGGTTCATTAACACAATAGTACCAGTAAGTATGTTATATCTGGTTCAATAACACAATAGTCCCAGTAAGTATGTTATATCTGGTTCATCAACACAATAGTACCAGTAAGTATGTTATATCTGGTTCATCAACACAATAGTACCAGTAAGTATGTTATATCTGGTTCATCAACACAATATTCCCAGTAAGTATGTTATATCTGGTTCATCAACACAATAGTCCCAGTAAGTATGTTATATCTGGTTCAATAACACAATAGTCCCAGTAAGTATGTTATATCTGGTTCATTAACACAATAGTCCCAGTAAGTATGTTATCTGGTTCATTAACACAATATTCCCAGTAAGTATGTTATTTCTGGTTCATCAACACAATAGTCCCAGTAAGTATGTTATATCTGGTTCATCAACACAATAGTCCCAGTAAGTATGTTATATCTGGTTCATCAACACAATAGTCCCAGTAAGTATGTTATACCTGGTTCATCAACACAATAGTCCCAGTAAGTATGTTATACCTGGTTCATCAACACAATAGTCCCAGTAAGTATGTTATATCTGGTTCATTAACACAATAGTCCCAGTAAGTATGTTATATCTGGTTCAATAACACAATAGTCCCAGTAAGTATGTTATACCTGGTTCAATAACACAATAGTCCCAGTAAGTATGTTATATCTGGTTCATCAACACAATAGTCCCAGTAAGTATGTTATATCTGGTTCATCAACACAATAGTCCCAGTAAGTATGTTATATCTGGTTCATAACACAATAGTCCCAGTAAGTATGTCTGTTCAATAACACAATAGTCCAGTAAGTATGTTATATCTGGTTCATAACACAATTATCTACCAGTAAGTATGTTATATCTGGTTCATTAACACAATAGTCCCAGTAAGTATGTTATATCTGGTTCATCAACACAATATTCCCAGTAAGTATGTTATATCTGGTTCATAAACACAATAGTCCCAGTAAGTATGTTATATCTGGTTCAATAACACAATAGTCCCAGTAAGTATGTTATATCTGGTTCATTAACACAATAGTCCCAGTAAGTATGTTATACCTGGTTCAATAACACAATAGTCCCAGTAAGTATGTTATACCTGGTAACACAATATCAATAACACATGTTATAGTCCCAGTAAGTATGTTATATCTGGTTCATAACACAATAGTACAATATGTCACATAACATAGTCCCAGTAAGTATGTTATATCTGGTTCAGTAAGTATGTTATACCTGGTTCAATAACACAATAGTACCAGTAAGTATGTTATATCTGGTTCAATAACACAATAGTCCCAGTAAGTATGTTATATCTGGTTCATTAACACAATATTCCCAGTAAGTATGTTATACCTGGTTCAATAACACAATAGTCCCAGTAAGTATGTTATATCTGGTTCATTAACACAATAGTCCCAGTAAGTATGTTATATCTGGTTCATTAACACAATATTCCCAGTAAGTATGTTATATCTGGTTCAATACCACAATAGTCCCAGTTAGTATGTTATATCTGGTTCATCAACACAATAGTCCCAGTAAGTTTGTTATATATGGTAGATCAACACAATAGTCCCAGTAAGTATGTTATATCTGGTTCATTAACACAATAGTACCAGTAAGTATGTTATATCTGGTTCATCAACACAATAGTACCAGTAAGTATGTTATATCTGGTTCATTAACACAATAGTCCCAGTAAGTATGTATATATCTGGTTCATAACACAATAGTCCCAGTAAGTATGTTATATCTGGTTCATAAACACAATAGTCCCAGTAAGTATGTTATAACTGGTTCAATAACACAATAGTCCCAGTAAGTATGTTATATCTGGTTCATAACACAATAGTCCCAGTAAGTATGTTATATCTGGTTCATAACACAAACACAATAGTCCCAGTAAGTATGTTATATCTGGTTCATCAACACAATAGTCCCAGTAAGTATGTTATATCTGGTAGACAATATGTTACTGGTTCATTAACACAATAGTCCCAGTAAGTATGTTATACCTGGTTCAATAACACAATAGTCCCAGTAAGTATGTTATACCTGGTTCTATAACACAATAGTCCCACTAAGTATGTTATATCTGGTTCATCAACACAATAGTCCCAGTAAGTATGTTATACCTGGTTCAATAACACAATAGTACCAGTAAGTATGTTATATCTGGTTCAATAACACAATAGTCCCAGTAAGTATGTTATATCTGGTTCAATAACACAATAGTCCCAGTAAGTATGTTATATCTGGTTCATCAACACAATAGTACCAACACAATAGTCCCAGTAAGTATGTTATAGTTAACACAATAGTACCAGTATGTTATATCTGGTTCATAACACAATAGTACCAGTAAGTATGTTATATCTGGTTCATCAACACAATAGTCCCAGTAAGTATGTTATATCTGGTTCAATAACACAATAGTCCCAGTAAGTATGTTATATCTGGTTCATTAACACAATAGTCCCAGTAAGTATGTTATATCTGGTTCAATAACACAATAGTACCAGTAAGTATGTTATATCTGGTTCATTAACACAATATTCCCAGTAAGTATGTTATATCTGGTTCATCAACACAATAGTCCCAGTAAGTATGTTATATCTGGTTCAATAACACAATAGTCCCAGTAAGTATGTTATATCTGGTTCAATAACACAATAGTCCCAGTAAGTATGTTATATCTGGTTCATCAACACAATAGTCCCAGTAAGTTTGTTATATCTGGTAGATCAACACAATAGCCCCAGTAAGTATGTTATACCTGGTTCAATAACACAATAGTCCCAGTAAGTATGTTATATCTGGTTCATCAACACAATAGTCCCAGTAAGTATGTTATATCTGGTTCAATAACACAATAGTCCCAGTAAGTATGTTATATCTGGTTCATAAACACAATAGTCCCAGTAAGTATGTTATATCTGGTTCATAAACACAATAGTCCCAGTAAGTATGTTATATCTGGTTCATAACACAATAGTCCCAGTAAGTATGTTATACCTGGTTCAATAACACAATAGTCCCACTAAGTATGTTATATCTGGTTTATCAACACAATAGTCCCAGTAAGTATGTTATATCTGGTTCATAACACAATAGTCCCAGTAAGTTTGTTATATCATGGTTCATGTTAACACATAACACAATAGTCCCAGTTATATCTGGTTCATAACACAATAGTCCCAGTATGTTATATCTGGTTCATAACACAATAGTCCCAGTAAGTATGTTATATCTGGTTCACAATAGTCCCAGTAAGTATGTTCAACACAATAGTCCCAGTAAGTATGTTATATCTGGTTCATAACACAATAGTCCCAGTAAGTATGTTATATCTGGTTCATAACACAATAGTCCCAGTAAGTATGTTATATCTGGTTCATAACACAATAGTCCCAGTAAGTATGTTATATCATCAACACAATGTCCCAGTTGTTATATCTGGTTCATAACACAATAGTCCCAGTAAGTATGTTATATCTGGTTCATAACACAATAGTCCCAGTAAGTATGTTATATCTGGTTCATTAACACAATAGTCCCAGTAAGTATGTTATATCTGGTTCATCAACACAATAGTCCCAGTAAGTATGTTATATCTGGTTCATCAACACAATAGTCCCAGTAAGTATGTTATATCTGGTTCATCAACACAATAGTCCCAGTAAGTATGTTATATCTGGTTCATCAACACAATAGTCCCAGTAAGTATGTTATACCTGGTTCATCAACACAATAGTACCAGTAAGTATGTTATATCTGGTTCAATACCACAATAGTCCCAGTTAGTATGTTATATCTGGTTCATCAACACAATAGTCCCATCAACACAATAGTCCCAGTAAGTATGTTATATCTGGTTCATCAACACAATAGTCCCAGTAAGTATGTTATATCTGGTTCAATAACACAATAGTCCCAGTAAGTATGTTATATCTGGTTCATCAACACAATAGTACCAGTAAGTATGTTATATCTGGTTCATTAACACAATATTCCCAGTAAGTATGTTATATCTGGTTCATCAACACAATAGTCCCAGTAAGTATGTTATATCTGGTTCATTAACACATTTCTCCTAGTCAGATTGTTTTAACTGGTTCATCAACTCAATAATCAAAGTAACATGGTTATCTTGGTTATCTCTGGCTCATTAGCTCAATAGACCTGGTAACCTGGTTATTTGTGTTATCTCTGACTCATTAGCTCAATAGGCCTGGTAACCTGGTTATTTGTGTTATCTCTGGCTCATTAACTCAATAGGCCTGGTAACCTGGTTATTTGTGTTATCTCTGACTCATTAACTCAATAGGCCTGGTAACCTGGTTATTTGTGTTATCTCTGACTCATTAACTCAGTAGTTTAAGTTACTTGGTTTATCTGTTCGGGTGGCGCAGTGGTAACGCAGACGCAATTATTGTAAAATAAATAAAGTTTATTATTATCACCGTGATTACCTCTTGCTCATTAACCTATAGTCTTAGTTACATACTTATTTCGGGTTAATGAACTGTCGTTCTGCCCATCCTAATTTGCACACCTCGACACAGGTTCTCTCTCCCAAACACTGAGAGTAAACAAAAGCTTAATTTTCATCTTTAGAACCGTTTTCTGTCACCTACTACTAAATCACGATCTTTAGCTCTACCTGGCGATGCTAACTTTAATTGTAATCCGTAAATCAAAGGCGTACCCGATCTCACGTTTTGTTGCTCTCTTTGATGTAGCGAACACCTCTGTTGTTAGGTGTACGGCTATCTCCCGCGAACGAACCACTTGTAAACACACTATAAGGCGTCACCTTGATAGAGGATAAAATGTATGTGACAGAGAGTATTGGGGAGATGTCATATATATTGTGTTTCCGGCGGAAGTGACGCAATGTATACATAAGGACTCTGGACTGTTTTTTATAAAAATATATTTTGACCAGTCATGGATATAATGGATGGTAGTAATAGTGTCAGATATCTGATAATACATACTTATATATATTTACTCATGAGTTTATGAAGCTTGACATCAACAATGTTGGCAATTATCGATATCAAGCATGGTAACTAGGCTTGTGCAAGAAGAAGCGATTTTGTCATCTCTTTTATTTTAATTGCTTGTTTTCATCCCAAATTCTAAAACAATTGTTGCGTAACGCGTTTACCCGATTCACTCATGAATTCTGACGCTTGCCCAGACGGCGACCATCTTCCGGTTGAGGCAGAGGATTGACATCGACTTTGGAGAAATATATTATAACGACGTGCTAAAATGTGTGATCGAAAAGTTAAGAGGAGAGTACGATTGTAATAATGTTTGCGACATATTCATATTTGACTTTTCTTCGCCCAGATAATAATATCACAAATAAATTATGCCATGTCACATGGTATTGTCTCCTACTTTTAATGAAAAATTCAATAGGTAATGAAACGTAAATCCCAATCTCCATTTAAGAGAAACGTGCTGACAACTTCGGGTGAGTCTCCTCTCACAATATCTTGTCAATGCCTCGCAATGTCTGTTGTTTTATCGGTCTGATTTAGTGACTAAATACCTTTATCATTCATTGATGGGTATGTTTACTATGAATCAATATAAACAATAATTTAAGCAGATGATCCACGCAGAGAAACATTTTTTAGTCTTTTCATATGCCTCGACATAGATACCGACCAAAACCCATCGACAAGTTGACTGGAATTGGGTGGAGCCTCTCGGTCATCAATGGTTGAAAGGAGGGCTTTGATTGGCTAAGAACATGTGAGGGACCGTTTCAAACATGATAGTGCAGTTCTCAGTTTTTGTTGAATATCGTTGATATTGCGATAAATTCGTCACTTTTAGACCTAAATCATTTTAAATAGGGGACATTATGTTTATTTTTATGCATAGACTGGAGATTAGATCTTCTTCCCGTGTTAAAATAAAAATTCATGATCAAATCTCCAATGTATGCGTAAAAACCAGCATACTATCTCCTAAGTAATAATAACAAACCGTGGTGTAAATGTGTCATCTGGATGTGATATTACGTATTACATATATTTATCTTAAAAATGTAAACGAAAACATAGATTTAATCATTTTCTTAAACAAATATATTGTTGTCACGTGCATTGTCAATGACGCTCAAGTGGCTCCATCTACCGCTTCTACTACAATATAGTTGTTCAGTTAGAAACCTCGTTGTAACTAGAAAAAACAGTAATATGTAGATTTATGTATTTCATATCTTTAGAAAAAAATGTTTGTAGATAGAAATTTATCCGAAATTGATGACGTTATACCGGACTGTGGAAAACATGAACTAATGTATAAAGGAAGATAACAAGACAACTAAATTATCCCATAGTTAGACTCTCCGTGGGAAACGGAGCGCATTTAGCATTTTTCGGAAAATACTATAGACATATGGAGATTGAATATACTCATAAATGCGTTTCTATTCTAAAAATACCAGCATCTCGGTCAGAAGGTGTTTGATGTACAACTTTCTGTAGACACTGGGCCACGTTATGTACTTCACGTGTAACTGCCTAACACGTAAAACTGTTTAATAAGATACTGAAATGTTAAATATTTACCTCGCATCCACCGGAAAGATTACGAGAGGTAAATAATTTGATTAATTGTACGATAAAACGTTCCAGACTTGTTTCAAGTACGTAGAAAACAACACAAAATCTAACAAATGTATTGCGAAAGGTGCATAGTAAACGTCGCCGAAATGAGAGTATGGTGTGTAAATGCTCGAGATGAAGGGCTGGAGCCATGCAGAGGAGAAACACATGCTTACTAGTATAGATAGGTTTCGATTTTCAAAAATAGCATCCGTGCCTTTCTAAAGACGCCGAATGTTACTCTCATTTTTCCTTCGAAGCGCAACCGTAGATTGCTTTGCCCTGATCGAAATATTCCGATGTCTGTTGTCGATGTATGGCTAGGTCAGTTGTAGAGATGGATCGTAACATATTCTTTGTTCACTCATTCATAAATACATGTGGTTTCGCAAACGGGTTCATTCCTGCAAGTAAAATAGATACCAGTAGTTCCTACCAGTAGATTGTCTGGCTTGTGTTCTTTGTTTCCTTGGGTTTTTAGTACTTCACAGTTATAAGGATTGATACTTGTGGCTGATGGCTGTTTGTTGTGAAGAAGGTTCTACACCACAGACCTTCAACGTTACCATATTTTTGCATTGCATGCACATTCCTGTATCTTAATAATTTCAAAAGAGGCAGCGCAGGTCCAATCGGATTAACTTAGTTGGTCATCACGCAGTTGTTCTGATAAGTCACGCCAAACAAATTAAAGATGTTGTGTAGATATGTAGGGCGGTACAGGATGTGTTTATTTGAGGACTTACAATCACATTGCCGTCATACTTCTACTTATAAGTACACGTATGTGTTACTTCTTACGACTTAAAGTGTGTTTTATAATCCTTACAAGAGTCGTTGACTTGATCCTATTTCTTCACGTCCACTTGGCATGCACAAAGTGGCCAGTGGTTTCTTTAATCCGGATTAACCAGAAGCCAAGACGCTCGCGCCGTATTGGACAAGTGATCCCCCTAATTAACCCCATTGTGTTTCGCTCGACCCTTATTGTTTACGTTAACGTGCGCGTTAGGGTTGACCAACTGACCGTGTAAAATCTGAATTACATAGCCGCTGAACCCCAGTCGGCCGGACTCACGATCAAAGATTTTTTTCTGTTTCGTTAAAGAAAATTATACACACATTTGGACCAGTTTTGTTCATCCTTAAAAACAATCTTTTTATCTACATATATAAGTCTCGAAAACTGGCCGATTTCGGTGTTTGTTTACATGTTTGGGAACGAAACGTTCTGTTAGAGATACAAGCTATTATATGGGACCTAATGACAGTACAAGATCACCCTTCTGGAAGGCGATCGTGGTGAAGATGTGTTTAACAATTCAGAGTTGGGAATAATTACAGCGAGGCGACCTGACACGGAGTGAATCCCATATGTAATATATAATGGGATAGGTCCATGGTGGGTGGACGAATGTGACTGTATCGAGGAATCAAACATATCAAGGATTATTTGAGGTACAACACAGAAAAGGTAGATATATTGAGATATTATTTTCATATTAATGCCGGTAAATATATGAAGAAATTGAAATATACACCCTATTTAATAGATTGTGGAAGTCATTGGCCATTAATACAAATTATCGATAATTTTAATGATTTTTGATATTTATCACGTTTTAGTTGTTACCACATTTTGGTGATATCAAGACTCCAGAATAAATTTCATATACCAATAATACTAGGAAATTCTGCCCTTTGTCCTGTTTTCTTATTCATGTATTAGTCGGAAGTCCCTATAGACTGTTACAGAGTGAGCGCGCTTTCGATTTTATACAGATGAGTACGTCATGACGTGACGTCAAGTTAATCTTTGTATTACGTCACACATCGGAGACATTACCTATCTGATCGTTTTATTAACCGTGAATATCAATTGTACGTTATCAAAGTCAAGGGTATTGCGTTCACCACAAAATGGCGTTCATAGAATCAATGCAACACATTATGCTAAAGATCGTCCAGTTTAGTATCATTATTTTAATAACCCTCAAAATTAACGAGCATTTGACCATAAACATTTGAATTATACATGAATGATACACTTTATGTGTTACGTAAGCAGTGTGAAGTTTTCATCATAGTACGCCATATTCAAGGTCACTACGTCATCGATTGCAATATGACGTATACTATACCTGCAGTTGTCTAAACAACATGTGAATGTCTTTCAGTATAGATTTAGAAATTTCGTATAATGTTACGTAACAATAATAAACTACGTCATAGAAATACTAAGAGACTAAATGCATCGCAACACTGGCAAAAATAACTCGATATTGTAAACGCTAAATATATTAGAATCAATGTCACGCACTATTAAAGTTACAGTGGGATGCACAAAGATTACGATATAGTTTTGTGTATTTATATATTTTATGACCAATACAAAAATTGTTTTACAGTATGTTAATGTTTCGCCAATACTGAGAACTTTTTTAGATTTTACGTAGATTTGACAGAATATCGTTCAATATTACACTTAATGTCCCCAGTTGGTAATCTATATAACAGGTGCTTGTTATTCAGTATATCAGTACACAAGACACACCCCTCAATAGAACTTTTCAGCGTCAATTTGAGAAATAACACAGCCTTGTATATTGTATTATCTCTGTATTCCAACACTGCTTCTATTACAATTGATCTAAGTGATGTTTGTAATCATCAGAGTTAAGGAAAAAACGGCTAAGTCTTCCATTGCCATTTCATTGTTCGGGGAGCGGTCAAATTAAAGAGTAAATTCATTTAGCAATTTTGCATAGCTGAACATCATTTTCGAAACCCTTGCCAAATTTAGTCGTTCTTACAGAAAAATAGCAATTTAAGTAGGTCACAGCGACCTTATACACGTCTGAAAGGAATGGTCTTCACACCAAATCTCGATGCAGAAGTTTTTGATTCCAATATACAGTGTGTCTTTATCTTTTGTTTGTTTCACTAAACTTTTTTTGCTATGAATATCATACGATTATTGCAATAAATGATAAGTCACAGACATCTTATTCTATAATGAAGTGTAAATTATCAATGGTCATACTTTTATTTGTTTTATTGCATGTGCTCGTATCTGTTCTGGGGCATTTATTATGGAACTGATTAGAAAAAAACCAAACAAACAAAGACACGAATGAATAAAGTACATTTCACGCATGATTGCGCTGTAGTTCAAGCCAGACAGGTATAACGTTGATAAATAGTAATAATGCTGTGGCACAGAGTCAGGAATCACAGATTACTTAAAGAAGGTGTATACTACCTCCATCTAGATAGATATTGCACGTGTTTATCAAAGTGTTTATAATAAAACAAGTAACGTTATGTGGAAATGACCCGGAATTAGTATAAAATAATAGGCAGGAAAATAATCCGGAAATAATCATTGTAATATCAAAGTCGGTCGAAATAATCCGGAAATATCACAATCAGGCAAAATAATCCGGAAAGAATTTTTATCATATCCTTGTGAGGCAAACTAATCCGGAAATAATCTTTATCATATCATAGTGCGGCATAATAATCCGGAAATAATCACTATAATATTAAAGTAGGACGAAATAATAAAAAGAAAAAAATCATAGTTAGGTAAAATAATCCGGAAATAATCTTTATCATAACATAGTGAGTCAAAACAATCCAGAAATAATCTTTATCATATCATAGTCAGGCAAACTAATCCGGAAATAATCTTTATCATATCATAGTCAGGCAAACTAATCCGGAAATAATCTTTATCATATCATAGTCAGGCAAACTAATCTGGAAATAATCTTTATCATATCATAGTCAGGCAAGCTAATCCGGAAATAATCTATATCATATCATAGTGCGGATAAATAATCCGGAAATAATCTTTATCATATCATAGTCAGGCAAACTAATCCGGAAATAATCTTTATCATATCATAGTCAGGCAAACTAATCCGGAAATAATCTTTATCATATCATAGTGCGGATAAATAATCTGGAAATAATCTTTATCATATCATAGTCAGGCAAACTAATCCGGAAATATCATAGCTAAGCAAAATAATGCGGAAATAATCATTTTCGGATTATTTTGAAAGGGGATAAATCAATCTGTATGCAATCCTTAGTATGTATATCAATAATGTATATATCAGTGGCGTAATCTATTTATGCAGTTGAATAATCATCAAGTCTTTCATACCATCTAAGTTCACACTTAGAAAACAAGCTAAATGATCCGAAAAATAGGAAAATATCATAATCAGAAGTAAGGATCCGAAAACAGTATATCATCCTAGCCACTCCAATGTACTACACTTAAACATGTCACACTTCACTGGGATTATACATAGAGTTCTAATGGTTTTAAAGCGGATAAAGTAATCTGTTTGCTATGCCTGGTATGCATATGGATTGTAATATATATGTCAGTGGCTTAATTTATTTATGCAGTTGAATACTCATCAAGTCTTTCATATCTTCTTAGTTCACACATAGATTGCTCACAAAACTATGAATTAGTGAATGATAGCTCTGACCTCTACGACAATACATCATTTCCAATCAGAGGAGATACACTGATGGAAATTTCTGTCTCGGCCCTACCACTGTAATGTCTACATAGACTTAGCGCTCCAGCGTCTTTCCATCTCAACCCGCCGGTAATTAGTATAACAGGTGGTTTGTCACGTCTGGTTGCAAACAACCAACATCCAGCACTAAATTGTTCACCAGGCAACAAAGCTCGCACATATACAAACATCGCAACACATCGAAGCACATCACAACAAAGCACAATATATCATCTTGATTAAAACCACTAAACAGGTTTATCACAACACTACACAACTTATCACTACATCACGCACTGTGATCGGTCTGTTATACAACACAACACAATTTATCACTTCATCACGTACTGTTATACAACACAACTTATCACTACATCACGTACTGTTATACAACACAACTTATCACTATATAATGAACTGAGATAAAACACAACTTATCACTACATCACGTTCTGTTATACAACACAACTTATCACTACATCACGTACTGTTATACAACACTACACAACTTATCACTACATCTCGTACTGTTATACAACATAACTTATCACTACATCACGTACTGAGATACAACACAACTTATCACTACATCACGTACTGTTATACAACACAACTTATCACTACATCACGTACTGTTATACAACACAACTTATCACTACATCACGTACTGTTATACAACACAACTTATCACTACAGTACGTACCGTTATACAACACAACCTATCACTGCATCACGTACTGAGATACAACACAACTTATCACTACATCACGTACTGTTATACAACACAACTTATCACTACATCACGTACTGTTATACAACACAACTTATCACTACATCACGTACTGTTATACAACACAACTTATCACCATATCACATACTGTTATACAACACTACACAACTTATCACTACATAACGTACTGTTATACAACACAACTTATCACTACATCACGTACTGAGATACAACACAACTTATCACTACATCACGTACTGTTATACAACACAACTTATCACACAACTTATACAACACACTACATCATCACGTACTGTTATACAACACAACTTATCACTACATCACGTACTATACAACACAACTTATCACTACATCACGTACTGTTATACAACAACACAACTTATCACTACATCACGTACTGAGATACAACACAACTTATCACTACATCACGTACTGTTATACAACACAACTTATCACTACATCACGTACTGTTATACAACACAACTTATCACTACATAATGAACTGAGATAAAACACAACTTATCACTACATCACGTACTGACTGTTATACAACACAACTTATCACTACATCACGTACTGTTATACAACACAACTTATCACTACATCACGTACTGTTATACAACACAACTTATCACTACATCACGTACTGTTATACAACACAACTTATCACTACATCACGTACTGTTATACAACACAACTTATCACTACATCACGTACTGAGATACAACACAACTTATCACTACATCACGTACTGTTATACAACACAACTTATCACTACATCACGTACTGAGATACAACACAACTTATCACTACATCACGTACTGTGATACAACACAACTTATCACTATATCACGTACTGTTATACAACACAACTTATCACTACATCACGTACTGTTATACAACACAACTTATCACTACATCACGTACTGTTATACAACACAACTTATCACTACATCACGTACTGTTATACAACACAACTTATCACTACATCACGTACTGTTATACAACACAACTTATCACTACATCACGTACTGTGATACAACACAACTTATCACTACATCACGTACTGTTATACAACACAACTTATCACTACATCACGTACTGTTATACAACACAACTTATCACTACATCACGTACTGAGATACAACACAACTTATCACTACATCACGTACTGTTATACAACACAACTTATCACTACATCAACTTATCACTACATCACGTACTGAGATACAACACAACTTATCACTATATCACGTACTGAGATACAACACAACTTATCACTACATTACGTACTGAGATACGACACAACTTATCACTATATCACGTACTGTTATACAACTCAACTTATCACTACATCACGTACTGTTATACAACACTACACAACTTATCACTACTAAACGTACTGTTATACAACACAACGTATCACTACATCACGTACTGTTATACAACACAACTTATCACTACATTACGTACTGAGATACAACACAACTTATTACTATATCACGTACTGTTATACAACTCAACTTATCACTACATCACGTACTGAGATACAACACTACAGAACTTATCACTACATCACCTACTATTATACAACACAACTTATCACTATATCACGTACTGTTATACAACACAACACAACTTATCACTACATTACGTACTGAGATACAATACTACCCAAGTGCTTTAATGCAATACTACAAGTTTGAATATTGAAATGTTAAACAGATTATGGATGAACAATTTTACCAAACGAATTACGAAATGTTTAACACATTATTTTGATCGCGTGAGTGAGAGATTAATAGCATGTTAATGTCATCACACATAAACTTTCTGTGATTTCAAACGCTTATCCAAAGCACAAATAATTAAATATTAGTCTTTCAAATCGATCATTCTTTTAAGCTTCTAAATATTTATCCGAAGATAAGACTTTTAAAAGTTTGGCTGAGATTGATATTTGTCAGGATCAAACACAGATAACTTATCTTTTTTGTGTGTGTCCTGCGCTTTTAGATCTTTATGTACTGTAAGTTGTTGTGATGGAAAGAATATATTCCTTGACATCTTAATTGGTCCATGTAACATGAGTCTAATGGTTGCACTCCATAAAATGTTTTTTTTTTTTTTTTTGAAAAATGAAGTGCATGAAAACTTGGTTTTCCCTATGTGTATGTTGGTTCGCCTTTCGTTTCCAAAACGGGAATGTGTCTAAGAAGGGCAGGAAAAAAGTCTCCGAAATGCGTTGTCTCTTGGAGAATCACAACGTACTTGTGAATAAAAGAAATTAGGAACATTCCCTACATAGGAATGATGCCTATTCAAGTATGATGAAGAATAATCACATACGACGGATATGTGTGCGTTTCTCAAACTTGGTATAAAACAAGGTGAAACTCTCATACTGTAGCAGTAATTCGGAACACCTCTGGCGATTGATAGTGCAGGAACTGATACCGGCCTAGATAATCCAAAATTGCAGAGGTCGGTTTTACACGTAAAGTACACGTGAAATTCACAGTTGTAATAGGAATCAGTGCTGTATGTGTCTGACTTGCACTTGTTCCCCCGACTGGTTTACCTGCTCGGGTAATGGGTAATAATAACATTATTATCCCAGGCGACTGAAATCCGGGCAAAACGTCACTTCATAATAAACTACTGATCTAAAGGATAGCAACTGGGGTACTGAGAAAAACGCCACTCTGTATCAAACTCAGGCCAAATTTTGTGCACGAGTGTACTAATAACATATTGTTGTAATTGTGAAGAGTAAAGTCATCGCTTTGTGCAATTGGACAATTATACGATTGGAATATTTCTTATTTTTCCCTGATAAGCTTGTTATCTGCCTTCCAAACTATTTTATGATTCATAAAGCACGAGTTCATTACTGATGACGTAACTTCCTCTTTATTATGTGGACAAAGAGGTAAAAAATAAAAATAACATAAGAAGAATAAACAAGGAGCAGGTTTCGTTCCCTACCCCTTTGTTCCCCTTCAATCAATCAATTTGTCTATATATCTGTGTTCTTTATCCATCACGTGATCAAAGACATCACCACCATGTCGATTCACATTTCTTAAATCTCTGATGTGGCTTGTGAACTGTGCAAATTGATCAAAGCTGAAGGTAATAAAAATATGTCAATTGAATTGAATGGGTTAAGATTGGTTATACTGATTCATGGGATAAATTTAATGGGGTTGATTATATTGAATCATGAATTCATTTAATGGGGCTGAATATATTGAATCCTGGACTATATTTAATCGGGATGATTATATCGATTCTTGAACTTAATTTAATGGGGTTGGTTATATTGATTCTTGAACTTAATTTAATGGGGTTGGTTATATTGATTCTTGAACTTAATTTCATGGGGTTGGTTATATTGATTCTTGAACTTAATTTCATGGGGTAGGTTATATTGATTCTTGAACTAAATTTAATGGGGAACTAAATTTAATGGGGATTGATTATGTTATTCTTGAACTTAATTTCATGGGGTAGGTTATATTGATTCTTGAACTAAATTTCATGGGGATGATTATGTTGATTCTTGTACTAAATTTAATGGGGTTGGTTATATTGATTCTTGAACTTAATTTAATGGGGTTGGTTATATTGATTCTTGAACTTAATTTCATGGGGTAGGTTATATTGATTCTTGAACTTAATTTCATGGGGTAGGTTATATTGATTAAAATGGGTACTAAATTTAATGAGGTTATATTGATTCTTGAACTTAATTTCATGGTTATATTGATTCTTGATAGGGATGATTATATTGATTCTTGAACTTAATTTCATGGGGTTGGTTATATTGATTCTTGAACTTAATTTCATGGGGTAGGTTATATTGATTCTTGAACTAAATTTAATGGGGTTGGTTATATTGATTCTTGAACTTAATTTAATGGGGTTGGTTATATTGATTCTTGAACTTAATTTCATGGGGTAGGTTATATTGATTCTTGAACTTAATTTAATGGGGTAGGTTATATTGATTCTTGAACTAAATTTAATAGGGATGATTATATTGATTCTTGAACTTAATTTCATGGGGATGATTATGTTGATTCTTGAACTTAATTTCATGGGGTAGGTTATATTGATTCTTGAACTTAATTTCATGGGGTAGGTTATATTGATTCTTGAACTTAATTTAATGGGGTTGGTTATATTGATTCTTGAACTTAATTTAATTGGGTTGGTTATATTGATTCTTGTACTAAATTTACTAGAGTTGATTATATTGAATCCTGAATTCACTTAATGGGGTTGACTATATTGAATCCTGGACAAACTTTTGTGGTCATAGATTGATTATATTGAATCCTGCTGCTCTGCAGGTAGGACGTAAGAAATCTTCGTGTTGTCCCCATTGCATGATAGTCAGAGTCAACCAAAGTTGATAACTTTTGAGCTACATGCTATGTGTTTGGTTTATATATGTTGATATAAGGTATCCTACACTGAGTTAATTTGTTTCGTTGTTCTGAATCCTGGAGTACAGGTTTTACACTTGTAAAGTTTTCAAATGACAAATGAAACATTCAGTCATGTTGAAACTCAACTGACGTGATGCAAAATACTCGAAATAGATTTTAAGAATATTATATATTAAAGTGATTATTAATTTAATTACGATAATGGATTTACCATGTCCAGATAACAATGCTATGCGATACGCTCACATGTGAAATGTATTCTGAAACAATAATACAGAACGAAGCTTACTGATATACATATGAAAAATCAGAAGGTTTCTGCAAGTAGTTGTATAAGGCATTGGAACCAATACTGAGTACGGTCTTGACTAGGCTGTTCAAACCAAGTAAATATTTTTTTTTAATCTCTAGTCATGATTATTATCATTAAATTAAATCGTAAAAAAATCAGTATGATAAAATATTAATTTCTAATTAATTTGAGAACATGACAACTTGCATGTTGCACCACGATTACCAAGTTTTCCTTAGAAAATATGTTTTTGTGTGTTTTATCATTGTACAGTCGAAATTCTTCACTAGATAATAGACTGAAAATTGCCTTGGACTCCGCCAGGGTTTAATACAAAACTAATTTGGAACCAGGTAGACTGAGGAATGTTCATGTTTTTGTCAAGGCCGATCAGCTGATTTACAAGTACATGTATTGAGATCATGCAATAACATAAATTCTGATACAGTTGCGTTGCTGACACCCTGTTAACTTGCTACATTTTTATCACACAAATACCTACCAGTTATGTAACAGATATGGCATACTTTGTGATATGATATTTCGCGATACCTGAACGGATGTATAAACAATGATTTAGACTTTTACAAACAAAAATTTAATAGTTTACATTAATTTCATTGCCGGTTTTCATACCGCCATATTTTGCATAAGTACCACGAACATGTCCTCGTTTACAGTATCAAATAGTGAACAGCACCGACCTGTCGATGACGCAGTGTGCGTTATACCTGTACCAGTATTAAACGGCAAAACGCCATAATAAAAAAGATAAGGTTTTGATATCACGTTTTAATGCAGAAATAACACAATATTCTATACTCATAAAGAAAAGATAACATTTAAAAATGTTTCTTTAGTGTTAAAATTGTATCATAAATTATCTGACGTGATTTTATGGCAGAACATCATTATAAAGAGTCACAGTATATAAATAATACAGATACCTACTTCATAACGTATGCGTATCGGGATGGGTCGTAATGATCTGAAAGCCTTCCAAATTGTTTCTTGATGTTTTGATAGTAAAACCATTTAAGTTATAACATGGGAATCCATTGTAGAAGTGAGATAACACAAATATAAGGTAATACCCTACATAACACTTATTGTAGTTTAGTGTGAGAATAGCACGCTAATTATACTCTGCACTATTCAGCAATTCACAAGTTTATCGCAATATTTGTACACTTTAAAGTTGTTGTACACTGTTTGTAGATTTTGGCTGTACATTGGTACACATTTTGAGCATATGTGAAGTTTGTTATTCGTACAATGTTTGTAGGTACTCATCTTTTTTTTTTTATTTGCACAACATTTATATATGCAATGTTAAGTGTTTTATTTATACGATGTTAGTATATAAACATATTATATTTTATAATTTGTACAATGTATAGATAACCATGCTAATTTTATCATTTGTACAATGTTTATAGATACACATGTGAAGTGTATTATTTTTACAATAATTGTAGATATATATATTAGGGACAGTCTTTGTTACATGTACAGTGGTCAGTCTACTGTGTACATTCGTACAGTGTGTGTTGGTCAACATACTGGACACATGTTACGAATAATTGCACTGCATTACATCAGCACGCTATCATACACTATTTGTAAAATGTGTAAATATATCAGTCAGTAGTTATTGCAATGGTTTGGTTAGATTTCGTTAAACATCACATTAACAGCCATGGTTATTTCGGTACGGCCTCGTTATGTATGATAGGTGAGTGTGTTGGGGGCGTTTTCAGATTTAGAACTGGACTGGTATATAACGGAAATCACATTAGTATATAAAATACCCTTGTCTCTATTGTTTACTTAAGGTATTTTATATCTTCATTATATTTTATTGTATCCAATATTTAATTTAGTTGGTTAAGTTTGGT
The DNA here is from genome assembly GCF_031769215.1 of Ylistrum balloti. Classification (NCBI taxonomy): domain Eukaryota; kingdom Metazoa; phylum Mollusca; class Bivalvia; order Pectinida; family Pectinidae; genus Ylistrum; species Ylistrum balloti. The sequence continues at coordinate 1,318,709 of NW_026782580.1, forward strand.
TTAGTGTAGATTGGTATGTCAGTTGCAGCAGTGTAGTGTAAACCTTTTAAATACTAAGCCATTGCGTTCAACTTAATTTGTACGGCAATACCCCAATATAAACTAACAGAAAAGATGTGTGATTTATGATGTAGTTAATGCCATCCAGCGCATGGCCATTATAACATCAGAATTGTGGGCATAGAAATGGCCAAAGTTCGCCGGCAAGATGGATTTTTCATTTGACACATTGGAATCACGACAATGAATCGCTTATTTTAGTTTAAATCAAGTTATAATCGGTATAAGAGAAAACAATGTTAGGAAATGTAAATATAAACATTGAAGTCTTATGTTGTAGAATTAATGTTTGCTATAAATGATAGAATTTTGCAGGTAAACACACCAAATTGCGCAATATGAGTTTGCCCAGAAAGCTCTGTCTCGTACATTGACCAAAAACGCCACAACATGCTAGTTTAATGCTGAAACACTTTTCAAACATTATTCATATATGTACTAAATAATCGTTTAATGCAAAAACACATATAATGTTATATATTATCTGATAAATTTCTATAATTTTATTTTCCATACCTCCCGTTAGCTGTTCAATACCCTAGTGCATACCATGTATCAAATAGCATATACCATGCATTATCTTATATCAAAGATTTTGTACCATAATTTATAATTGACCAATATATTGTAAATTATGTCCCATATATAAAGAATTGTATACCATATATTATAACTTACATACATTATAGATTGAATACCATATATAAGATATTATGTGCCATATAGATCATATACCATATATTATATAATCACATCCCATTTATTTAAGAATACATGTATATACCATACATTATAGATTATGTACCATATATAAAAGATTATATATATATATATTATAAATTATAATCCATACATTAAATACCGTACATGACAAATCATATATTAGATATTAAAGATTATATACCACACATTATATATTATATACATTAAAGATTATATACCACACATTATATATTATATACATTAAAGATTATATACCACACATTATATATTATATACATTAAAGATTATATACCACACATTATATATTATATACATTAAAGATTATATACACACTATTATATACATTATATATATATATACATTAAAGATTATATACCACACATTATATATTATATACATTAAAGATTATATACACACACATTATATATATTATATACATTAAAGATTATATACCACACATTATATATTATATACATTAAAGATTATATACCACACATTATATATTATATACATTAAAGATTATATACCACACATTATATATTATATACATTAAAGATTATATACCACACATTATATATTATATACATTAAAGATTATATACCACACATTATATATATATACATTAAACATACCACACATTATATATTATATACATTAAAGATTATATACCACACATTATATATTATATACATTAAAGATTATATACCACACATTATATATTATATACATTAAAGATTATATACCACACATTATATATTATATACATTAAAGATTATATACCACACATTATATATTATATACATTAAAGATATATACCACACATTAATTATATACATTAAAGATTATATACCACACATTATATATTATATACATTAAAGATTATATACCACACATTATATATTATATACATTAAAGATTATATACCACACATTATCTATTATATACATTAAAGATTATATACCACACATTATATATCATATACATTAAAGATTATATACCACACATTATATATTATACATTAAAGATTATATACCACACATTATATATTATATACATTAAAGATTATATACCACACATTATATATATATATATACCACACATATATATTATATACATTAAAGATTGTATACCACACATTATAGATTTTATACCAAACATTATTGATTAAATACATCGTGGATTATATGCCACAAATGATAAATTTCATAATATATATATATATATATTCATACTATACCTGATACATTTTGTATCATAAGTTATACATATATTTCCACTACAAACATGCATACATTAGACACCATAATGCAACCATAAAAAGAAAAAAACATATTGAAATTTGTATCTACACAGCAGGTTTTATTTGATGTCTAAATTTGAGTTATAAGTTATTGTGACACTAGTTCGGTCGTGTACAACACCAATCGTTCATATATTGTCCTAATACACATCATACACAGTTCCTACTGAGAGGTAAGAAAGCCACTTTGTAGGCAATAAATATATCATTTTAGGGTAAGAAGAAAAATGATAACTTTCATTACGATATTCCGTGTACGATGTGAAACGCGATCTGATTTCACATGCACTTATCGTATATAAAGACCGTATCATGGTTTGATAGCAGTTTTCATCAGCACAATTCAACGGGAGAAGATTTGTTACGTTACTGTAGCATTTATAGGCAACATGGGCCCTATCGTGTATGCATGGCTGCTCATTGTGTCCCTCCAAGCGGCAGCCCCCGAGCCCTTCTGATCATCATATACTGACTAAAGTCAACTGACACACATATTTACGCTCATGGATATTGTCCTGTTAGCCTGCCTTATTTCATGGTTTGTGAATATTATATGTTTCCTATCATCCCGCTTACAGTGTACATGTGCATAGAAAGGATAATATCGACGCTCCTTCATAATACCCTCTACGGCTGTACTCCTATACGGTTCAATCGTACACAGGGACGAACCTTATTAAACCCCGTAACACACTCGCAAAGCAAACTGGCGCTCTCATATGACAAACAAAACGGAAAAAATCAACAGATAAAAAGAGAAGAAGCTATTTTTTAATTATCATTAGTGTACAGGTCTCGAATGGACAGATCGAGAAAAACATTTGAATCGCTTAGGATGTGAGTGGATATGGACCAATCAGAGACGAGCTAGCGTCAGAGGAGTCGTCTGCTCCGTTCCATCAATCACAGGTCGAGTGCCACCTCTGTTGGAGGGGCAATGATGCCTTGAGATCACTCGCAAAAATATCATGGGAGTGTGTGTGTGCGTTTAACATGATTTGTTGTGAATTTTAATCACTCGTCAGTCCGATTCTTTCTGTGTACATCTTACCCACCATGTAGTGAATATTTCGGGCCACGTGCACGCTGTGGAAGAAGTAGTAATTTGAGGGGGGACTGTGATATAGTTTGTCGGAGGATGCTTAGCATGGGATTTATCAATGAGATATGTATTACCTCACATTGTTGTTTCCGTCCGTAGAACCTCGGGAAGTCGTACGTCAGTGATATGCCAAAATGGCACTAGGAATGACACGGTGGCAAGGCATAGGAATCGTGCTTCTATTGGGAATATTACAGGCTTTTCTTGTTTCTGCTGTCGGCGATATTTGGTGGTAAGTAATCTATGATCTTACATTTTTCTAATTAATTTTTTTTCAAAATTTGATATTTTATTTTGAAATCGACGTTTAAGTTTACATCACTTTCGCTATATATTTCTGTAGCATTCAAACACACAAAAAATACGATAGGGGGTATTGAAGTATTACAGAATGCATATAGATGACCGTGTTGTGTAATGAAATACATAAATATACAGTCGTTTGCCTAGTTCTTTTGTTACCTGTTGTGAATTACTATTTATAAAGAAGATAAACCCTCCCTCTCATTCATCAACTACTATCACGGATATTGCGAACGGTTTAAATCAGCAATAAGTAAACACTGAAATCGGCCTTTATTGACAAAATTGTCCGGATTAGCCTAACATAGATCAACGTAGGACACATTCCTTCTAACCATTGACTATATACAGATAGAAAATGTATTATACACATACCATACACACACCTACGAAATATACTAAAATAAATATCATATACAATGTGTACACTGGAACAAAATTGTCGAGATAATCTAAAATATTCAGGCGACAAAACAGGTATACAATTTAACAAAGGCAATGTAGAAGAAAGAGAAGCGAGAAGCGTTTTTTGTTTATACCTTGGTCGAGCAGAGTGCCCATACAGGATTTACCCTTGAGCCCTAAGTTTGTAAAGTGCTCTCCCGAATCAATAGTGCGAGGGTGACAACTGTGACACTGCCGTCTGCTTATAGATAATTGATGATTTTCTTCTGACCTCAATTAAACACTCAAAAATGGCTGGAAGATAAACAGACATCATTATTATACAATATAGCCCGCGATATCCATATCAGAAGCATGTACCGCCTTCTCCACGAGTTTACCTGTACAGGTGAGCGGCAACACAATCGATAATGTACATAACACACCAACCTTCACAGCTCTCTTCCTATCAATTGTCTTAATACGACACATGAACCCCCTATTTACCTGTATATCACTCCAAGATTTCAAACACATCAAAATTACTTTGTGAAACACAAGAACATGTGTTTCTTTTCTACTTGTTCATAAATTTCATTTAGTATTACGTCGTCTAGAAAAAATGTAGCTTTTCTTTTTATAAATAGAACGAATTCGTGTATTTTAATGAGACTGTACAATTTGTTGTCTGAAAAAGTCTTTTTACTTTTCAATTAATACTTTGTGGTAGTATCTGAATAGGCTGAATCAGACTAATTCAATCCATCTGTATACCTGTGTGTGTTTACATTTTATTGATCAACACTATCCAGGTTTAATCATGAATTTGGCATTTTCCCGTAACATTTAAGTGTTATGAACTCGCGGTCGAGTGCCTAGAAAGATACAGCACTTCAAATTAGATACCGCTGATACTTGATTGTGATAAAGAAACCTCACTATCACACAGATGCTGTTATTTCTATATCGTTTAGATAGAATATTACATTTAATTTGAAAACATATTAGTTGTTCAAATGCTTATCATTTCATTCTAACTTTATATCTTAATATATTAACGATGTGATTTTGCCAGTAAAATGTTTTGTCGTAGATTTATTTCAAAAAGTTTTAAAACAAATTTATGATAAATAAGTTTACAAGTGTTTAATATACATAATGATATGTATTCTATTTGAGAGATTGATAATTTATTTAAGACATAATAGATAAGATCGTGTAACATAATTTTCATAAAACTTTATAATAGATTTAATATAGAAAAAAGTCTTAATTGGACGTAACTCAATAATAACATAAACCAAATAAGGCTGTGTAACGAAATTATAACAAACATTTACAGTAGATAAGGTAGTATAGTATAACAAAAAGGTTATATGACAAATTCATAGTAGATAACGTACTGTAACAGATTTATTGCAAACAAGTTTATATAACAAAATCATAGTAGATATAACATCTATTACAAACAGGTTTATATAACAAATTCATAGTAATAATGTAATATAAAATATCTATTTCAAAAATTTATATGACAAATTCATAGTAGATAACGTACTGTAACAGATTTATTGCAAACAAGTTTATATAACAAATTCATAGTAGATGATGTAATATAACAGATCTATTACAAACAAGTTTATATAACAAATTCATAGTAGATGATGTAATATAACAGATCTATTACAAAAGCTAATTAAAAATATAATAGATAAGATTGTATTATAGATTTACAACAAAAGTTTACAAATACACGTCATTATAGTTAAGATTGTTTAACAGATTTATAGTAAAAAGTTTAAATATGTATATATAATCAAAAATATGAAATCAGCACGGTAGTTTGCTAACGTTTTGATTCCAAGCTGCCTAATAGATATGGATATATACTAAGATAATTTTATAGAATTGTAAACTAGATCTTTATAATAGAAAAGCTGTTCTTATATATTTTTGATAAATAAGGTTATAAGGTAGATATATAATCAATATGGTCACTATCTCATGATCAAAATTTGTTTTCCAAACGCTGAATATGAGAAATGAATTTTTGTCATACTTTAACATGCCATCTTTAATAACGTTACGTGATATATGTGTAATGAAAACATGTATGATATAATTTAATGTTTAATGAGTTAATAGAATAGATTAATCATAATTAAGTCTATACTATTAATATCCATCACAGATGAGTGTATATAATATTAATATATATATTATAATTCATGTTGTATTTATGGAACTCTTATAATTGATCTTAAATCGGATGATGTAGTGAATTCATTTCATTAGAAATTATTTTACAAATATTGGCAATGGGTTTAAAGTGTTTCAATTTGATAAAAATATTGAAATTACAGATTGTACAAAAGACACACAAGTGAATAACACATTTTAATACAAACAGAGTTCGATACAGTAAAGCCAAACAGTGAACTGAGCTACATTATGCAGCTGCTTTGTTCTTCTTAGACTCGTCATTGATACTAAGGGCCTCAATTTTGAAGCAAGGAGGTGACTGAAAACAATCCGAAGTTATCAAAATCTAGTTGGGAGATGCACTAACCTATTGATTCATTGATTTCATATATCTAATACCTTAAGGAATTACGTGAAGTACATGTGTATATTCTGAACCGTGTCACTACCAATGAATTTTCTGAACTTCAATTTCAAATGACCTTATTTCTATCTTAGTCTAGCTAATTAAAGATTGAAACATTACATATTGTATTGAACACATCACTTATCACTTTTTAATTAAGGTTTTTGGAACTAAATTCTTTCATCTTTGTTAAATATAAATAATAATATATCAGACCTTTTAGATACACAGCATTAGATTAATTTCTAGGACTCATTGATTTATGAAGAGTAGGAGGTGACGGGAAAAAAATCTTAAGTGATGGAAAGAAATGTCAAAATCTGAATGGAGAGGCCGTATACTAACTCCATAATTCGTTATATTTCATAATTTTCAAAATCTATGTATTTTCTTGAACGTGTGTAATAATGTTAAAGCCATATGTAAAACAAACTATATTCTCGTCTAATGTTCTGAAACAAACTTTTGGCTAAATTTAACCTGCTTTAAGAACTTTATATTCAGCATATAGTCAATTGCAGTTATAAATTGTAAATATTCTAATATGAAGTTAGTGTGAAGTTTGTTACATTTTCCTTTTAGGCTTCTTTAATTTGTACAAGTTACAAGAAACTGAAAACTGCCAACTTTTTAATGAATGATTAATAATGTATTTTGATATTAATTATTATATAGGAGTCTTGCTGGAAAGTTTGAGTCCTGGAAGAATCCACAGTTATATATTCTTGGCTCTCAGCCCTTGTGTCCTAAGCTAAGGGGACTTTCCCCTGGGCAGGTAAGGCTGTGCCAGCTTTACCAGGATCATATGCCCAGTGTGGGGAGGGGTGCCCAGCTTGGCATTGCCGAGTGTCAAGTACAGTTTGGTCATAGGCGGTGGAACTGCTCGACAATCGAAGGAGACAACTCCGTCTTTGGACCTGTTTTAGAAAGAGGTAATTATCACTTTCCTACGTCTTAGATGTCAATATCTTATTGTGCTGATATACCAGTAGATTTGTTTCAATAAACATATCATGAACTATCTATTAGATGATAAGGTAAAAATACAACACTATTTGCTGTCATGGAGAACATATCTACATACATTGTACTCATCGATGAATAGATGTACATCATCTTACAGACACTTTCATACAATGTCCAGTACACGTCATTAAATAGACAAACATCATATGTAACAGACAATGCCCAGTACTCACCACGTAATAGCCCTTCACTACATCTCAAAGACTTCTATTTTTTTCAGGACTAAGTCGATTTATTGCGTCTTAAGAATACTTTTTCTCATTAAAATTCACACATTCACTCCATCAGAATTATTAAAAGTATTAAAAACTGTAATTGTGATAATTATTTTGGACAATCACTTTAAGAAAAACGTCCAGTTTTCAAAGATGGAAGCACGTATATATTTGAATATTGGTATCAAAGTTTCCATTACATACTTTACTAACATAAGTACACTATTAGTTGTTAGTTTTCCGTCAATCTATTAATTCTTTTTTCAACTGCACGATTGGACCAAAGTCCAAATGAAGGCACACAGCTAACCTTGTATGCTATGATTAGAAACGAATAGTCGTGCAGGCACATCTCAAACTCGTATTAACTTGTTCATTTTCCTACATTGGACACTGGATTCTTTGCCCTGGGTTAACGGTCATGATCAGATAATGTTAATAGAGCTTGAGAACTGATTTCGTGTTTTTTATTGACAAACTCATAGTAAAGTTATGTGTCTTAATGGATCTTGGATTGGCAGGTAACGCATGAACACTGCCGAGTTTGTCTTTATCAGTTGGATTCATTTTGTGTCTCGTCAGGTAACAAATACTGCTATATACTAGCCCAGTGTAGACTCCTAAATAACTGACTAGATAAAGGCCGGGTTGATGAATACTTCCGGTTAGAAAATTATCTCGTAATAGTCGCAAAATTGAACGCAGTTAGTCTTTTTATGGATGTTATTATCATCACTTTGTATTGCATTCGACAGAAAACGATTATGAAAAGGATTGCAAATTTTCTCTGTGTAAGTCGTTTTGGTACGAGATACTAGACAAGGGAACATTTATAGACAATTAGATGTTGGTATCAAGACAATCCTGTTGATAACACAGCGGGGCTATCAGGTAGCAACGTAATCAGTAACCTTAAGATAGGCAACAGATTCTGATGCCTGAACTAGGGTATTCGGTTCAGAAATCAAGAGAAAATACTGAGTTAGGTAAGAATCCGACGATTCTGACACAACACATCTTGTTTTCTGTGTCGCCAATGGAAAGGAATGGGTGTTCTGGTATTAGAAATATCAACAGGTCATCCATGGTACGATACGGCGTACTTTTATCTCACGGTTCGATAATGTAATAGATACGGTAGATTAAAAGTCGTCCAGTCGGAATTGTTATTCAGCAAGGGCATTGCAACATGAAAAAGACCAAGCTTTATGACAGTATAATAAATGATTGTCAATAATACGGAAGATATTGGAACGAATGAAGATGATATAGCTCCAAGGTACAAGATGTTATCTTTATGAGCCGAAAGAGACATATGTTAGCTATAGATTGAAGGAATCGCGCTGGATCGTTTATCATGCAGGTCATCCTATTCTGATTTACCAATAAAAACTCCAAAGAATTCCTATTATATTTTGTTGTCTTTATCGATACTATAAACGCCTTCCCTGACGTCCCGTCTGCCGTGTACTTTGGCAATTTAAGACGATGTTAAACTCCGGTTTCAACAGTTATGAGCATTTTACAGCCGTGAGATTTATCACCATTGTTATCAAACATATATGTTAAGTCTAAAGACAGGTTGTCTTTTGCTCGATTGTCTTCGATATTTTTATAGAAATAGTGTTAGCAGTCTTTGTTTTTGTGGTGAAATATGGAACGTCTCAGTTGCACTGTAACTCTCGTCTCCTACTACGTTATAGCGTACGTGTTGGGAAGCAGACACTACTTTTTATACAAAATGGCGGCTCGACGTTTTACGAAATGTCAGACAAAAAAACACGTTGTATGAAGCATCAGTCAAAATATTCCCTTTTCGCGTATTTAATTGCTTGATGTAATATCAACTAGTTGAGAGAGACCCAGACATATGGGATTTCTCGTCGACTCGAAAAAAATCTTTGCGATTTCAAACGTAATCCGTAAGATATGAGGTATGGAAAAGCAATTTAAGAAATAGTTTCTGCAAGCTAGAACATCCAGAAAGGTCCCCTGGGTCTATCGCTATCGGCAGCAGAGGAAAAGGACCACCAAGTATTCCGCTTTTCTGGCTTTCACTAAAACACAAAGCTCTTTCTTCCCATTGTTATTGTCCCGGAGTGGAGCTACCTCTGGGTTTGGTCGCGTTCATGGTTGGGGTGGCAGTTATCGTTAAACGTTTTATTTTGTGATCGTTTATCTGTTCTTGTGCCTTAAGTCTAATGTAGGGAAATTATCTAGTTTTGAAAAAACGCACATATATCAGTAAATAGGTTATTTATCTCGTGAGAAGAAATGATTAAGAGATCAGTTGGTATCATTAATTCATCATAATAGGTATCATTGTTCAATGATTGTTCGTGAATATGAACCACAAAATCCGAATGTCACAGCATGCTTGGAGCTGTTTACTGTATGTTTGGTGCGGGTTTGTGAGAACAATCGATATGTATTTTGGGGCGATATCAGGATCATATACAGGAGTGATAAATATCGTCAGAATAACCTTAGGGTAGGTATTTCCACTCTAGATTCCTGATAGCCCTAGAACAGGTGAAATACACTGCAGATCACATCATACCTGAGGACAGGTAAATTACACCACAGTTCACATCACATCTCAGGACAGGTAAAATTCATCTCAGTTCTCATCACACCTCACGACAGGTAAAAAACACCGCAGTTCTCATCACACCTTACGACAGGTAAAATCCGCTCAGTTCTCATCACACCTCACGACAAGTAAAAACACCGCAGTTCACATCACACCTGTGGTCAGGCAACTTGGATCAGAATCCAGAGTTTCTTAGAGTAGGTAAAGTTGATGATAATTCACATGACCTGAAATTTTACCATTGCAGTCCTGAATTATCCTGAGGCAGTTTAATCTGTATTAGTCTAGAGTGATTACTTGGTTACGTCATTTTCAAATGTCTGACTTCAGTTTCTATCAGGTTTACATGAAAAATAAAAATACAAGCAATACTAGAACAATATAGAAAAAAAACCAAACAAACAAACAAACAAACGCCCGATCAACTTTAAAGTATTTGATAAATTACTTTGATTTAGATGTTTGACAATAAAAAAATGTATTTGTTTATTACTTAGTATGGAAATATTCAGTAAATGTATTGCAAGGATGTGTTATCCCTAATTTATGATATTGGAGGATAGCATAACGAAGTATTTTTATTGTATATTATTACAATATATAACATATTCTCGTCCGATGTACTGTATAAAGTACTGATATAATGTATGCTTGTTATAAACTACCTAACAGGTACTACAGAGAACAGATATTGACACAGAAGTCCACCACAGTTAGGAAAATAACAAATGAACAAAAATTAAACAGGGGCGATCATATTCAATGAAAAATGGTCTGTTCTTAGATATTAAAGAATTTTTATGAAACAGGATGTTTACAAAGCTGTAGGTTATGCAGACCTCTATATCAGGGCATTCGATGTTCTGATTGTCCTTGACCAGATTAAAACTGCAATTGTTCCGATTCTAACATATTTTGTCTTAGAGACAAAGTGTTTATCACAAATGATTTAATTTGAATATGTAAATGAAAATATATTAAGGTACTACGTTAATAAATAAAACGGAAAGGTGTTATTTACTTTATTTATCTATTGCTTAGTGTCTGTATCATCTGGAAGGTACAAAATCCATCAACACCTGACGCTTTATCAATAACTTATCTTATAAATATTTTGATATATTTTTTTATATTTCAAGAATTCCGTTATACATACATGTATGAAGGTATTGGGTTATTCTATCGTTTAAATGTTTATTATAAAATCATAATTGATATTGCTATGTATTACCAATTATAAAATAATGATATGAGATGGTTCAAATGGCACAATAAGAAATTATAGGTAATAAAATACTAACTACTCGTTGTTGAAAACACCTTTACGAACTTCGGTACTTAATTAAACGCAGTATGATATTTTAAGCGATAGAATACACGCATGCGTTACGTGTGATTTACAATAAGTCGGAAACATTGCCTACATAATTTGATTGACGCGTCCTTCATCAGGGATCCATAGATTAATTTTATTTTATTTTCACTTTCCTTTCTGTGATCAATTTTTAGTTCTATATCCGCTATAGATCTTTTTTTTTATTAATATGAATGTACATATTTTTCTGCGTTTTGATTTCTATAAGTGAATAAATCTATAATTTCACCAGGTGATTTGTGATATTTTAGATGATGTTACCGATTGAGCTGTTCTAACTTAGTTGAATATATTTGTCATACTTCAATCAAACTGTGACAGGTTTTCCTTATTCCTTGGTAAGTTGATAGCGTGTTACCTGATCACGGTGTCATATAAATGACAACCCAGTCGATTGAATCACGACGGCTCATCACTTCAATACGAGGGCGTTATCAAGTTTTAAAATGAAAATTGAAGTAATGTAAACATGATCTACTGCTGTATAAAGTTACGTTAGCTTTTTATAACGATTTCTTCATTTTTAAAAATCGTTTTCCTGAACTTCGGTGATAAAAAAGAACAAAAAAATACCACGATTTTATATTTTCTTATAACTGGAGCTTCGCGATTTACTTATTATAACTATTAATTATAGATATAGGCTTTTCCCTATACTTCATAAGAATCAAAGCAGCACAGGGATAACAATTATCAGTGTTTCGATCAGTAATTGAAAAGGATTGCATTGAATATCCATTAGGATTTGAATTTGAAATCAGTTAGACATATTATTTAGTGTAGAGCGTGGTTCAGCGATGCTGGAAATAGCATAGTTGTGTTTATACTTTCAGAAAAAAACCTAAATTATAATGCATCCAAAAAAACCTTTACATATCAACATCTGAAAACGTATTTTATTTTCTATTAAAATGAACTTTATGGGATGTTATCATTGTAGGTTATCATTACTAAATCAGATGATACATTATTACGTAAATATTGTGACAATTAAACATTTTCATCGCCTGCGTACTTTATAAGCGATGGTTAGTGTTGTAGGGAAGATGTATTCCTCAATGGTGTTTTTATGATAAACTATTGTGAGTGTTGTTTGGTTATAAATGTCATTATTCCTCCATAAATCAGTTTTGATTCACAAATAAAACATTTATACGATTGTTTTTCCCAAAACATACGGCGTATTACTGAGTTATAGACAATATAGTTTTTACTGTAAATTTTGTAACACAAGACAGATTGGTTTTATTTCCAGCGTCTCCATGGTAATATGGTCTTGTTTCATGTACGGGACGTCGGCATGTTTTATTGGAATAGAAAAAACCGTGACTGGTTAATATGTTGTGGGCATATTTCTCACCTAAGTAATCGACCCAAAAATTTGTTTTTACGTTTCTATTTATAGAAAATGTCATTTTTCACATAAAACATATCAGTGAAATAACACCCTTTTTTCGTGATGATTTGACCAAGCGGGAGATCCCCTTTGTTTCCATTGTGATGTCACGACGCCGTAGCTGTATATGCATTGTGACGTCAAATAATAAAGAATAAATTTTATGTTAGAAAAAAATAAGATTTTCAATATTGTTTACAAAAATATTAAATTAATGCGAGGCATACATTTTTACTTTCGTTGCCATTTAAAATGATATTTTCAAAACTCGAAGAGAGGCTCGGTTAAATAACAAAAAAAACAAAGACTGTTCATGAATCTCATATGAATGAACACCCATGCAATATCTTCAATATATATTTATGTTTAATCCATTTTTTTCTACATTTCAGCCAGTCGAGAAGCTGCATTTACTCACGCTATCTCGGCCGCTGGTGTGGTCCATGCTGTGAGTCGGGCGTGTCGGGAGGGCGAGCTGTCTCGGTGTGGCTGTAGCAAGGCCATGCGTCCTAAAGAACTCAAACGAGGTTGGATTTGGGGCGGCTGTGGTGATAATATAGAGTACGGGTACAATTTCGCTAAATACTTCGTGGATGTACGAGAAAAGGATAAAAACCATAAACGTGGGTCGCGGGAATTGGCCAGGATGTTAATGAATCTTCATAACAACGAAGCAGGCCGACGGGTGAGTTACATCACCAATGTACTATTAGTTATGACTGACAGCATATCACGTTAACACATGCATCTCATTCACTTAAACTTGTACTGTAATTTCGTAAGGAATGGAGGGAATTTTTTTACTAAACACACGATAGAACAACACAATTCTCCTGTCAATTGAATAGTCACCACACTACTGAATGATTTATGAAGAGAACCAAGACAACATCATATACACTACGCAATAACCACGATCGATTTTGACTAGACTAACAACATGTTTTGAATACAGTGTACTTTTAACTGACTAACCTTAATTATGCTCAATGTAGGTTACTTTGAGCAGGTTATCATTTCACGTGTTAAATGTAGTAATGTAACTGACTAAACTAACATTTTATGTGTTGGACAGTTTACCTTGTCCACACTAACATTTCATATTTTAAATACGCATCACACGAGTTGACCAAACTAACATTTTTTATATAAAGATACAAATGTCTCTGACCAGATTAATACTATATGAGTTAAATACATTTTATTTGTGTGTTTAACATATTTCACTCTGACTAGACTAACATTAAATGAATTAAATACATTTTATTTGTGTGTCAGATATAATTCAATCTGACCGGAGCAACATGTTATGTATTAGATTCGATTTACTTTGACCGGACTAGCATTTCATATGTACAATTTAGTTCACTTCAACAAGACTCGCTTTTCATGTATTAATTATCTCATCTACTTTGACGAAATGAACATTTCATATGAATTGAATGCAATCTAAAGATGTCCGACATTTCTCTATAACATGCAGTATCCAGTCCCCAGAAATGTTGTGTGTATGCCTGTATATAGTCTAATTATGAGTCTATGTATGGATATTAACAAACGAGCACGAACAATATAGCTCTGTTATGTCTATAGATAAAGGCTAGCAGTTTACTTGACACAAGATGTGATTTATTACAGATGAACTAGAACGTCAATATAGATTCTCAGTGATCTCACGATGTATTGACCTATACGGTGATAGTGCCACAGTGAAACAGCTAAGGATTATGCTAATGAAGCTGTCCTTTTTCACACTGTTTCATATCGCACTTGTTGCGCTTGCTTCAAACGGCAGTGTCTTAGGACAAGTTTTTAGGTCGAAATGCATCCGTGCATGAAATATTCTACAATATCCTGCATTATCTAACTTTAGATTTGTCCTTTGACATAACTTGTTTTATTGCTATGTAAGCCCTGCCAATGAAACTTTATAGCGGTTGATATTAAGAAACATTTTTACAAAGCGAACATCTGCTCGCTTTAAAAAAATCCAAATCGAAGCCCACCTAGCTGTGTACATCATTGGAAGTGTAGAGAGCGTCATTGGAATGATATTCTATATGATAGCGGCAATGGGATATGCGGTTTATCACCTTCTTATGGAAATGGTGATATTATTATGTATGCAACTCGATTCAAATGCATTTATAGTCTGTTGACATTACAATAAAACGGAGAACACTTTTCTCTGAATAAGGGTCGGAACAGGAATGTGGCAAATAGGCAATATATTCTTCTTAAGGACGAAGTGTTTAGAAGGGAGGTTTCTCAATGATAGATCAAAGCTTTAAACGGGACCCTTCCCCTCCCAGAACAATTCAAGTCAAATAGAACATTTGTGATTGAGTTGTTGATAAATCGATCATTTTCTGACGAATACTGTCAAAAGATTGAAAAAAAAACAACAAATATATAGCATACGGGCAAATACCTCTTTATATACGTATGTATGTCTTATCCATGTGTGATGATCAGCCATACCTTCATTAACGTATATATCATAATTAGACTTCTCCTGTTTAAAATATCAATATACAACTTCACTGTAAACAGCAAGGCGTTTTCTGTTAAGTATCTCAGTATGTATTCATGTTAAAATACTCTATGGAATATTAGTTTAAATTATGACTTTGTGAACGCGGATGTATTCTCTAGTAGTTTTGTTAAAGAATAGATAAAATGTAAATAATTTCTTGTCATCTTCAAGAAACGGCAGCACTTCTTTTGACAAAGATAATATTTGAATTAGTCATAAGGGTCAAATTATATCTCTCATTTTTATGTTAAAGTAATTTTGTCAGGAACCTTGATATAAGATTTATACAGTGTGGCACATGAAAAGACATTTTATCTTCATGATATACATTTTCATATTTGACATTAATGTATTCTTTTGTTCATTGACTGATGTTAAACTCACTGAAGCAGGTTAGTGTAGTCATTCATATATTCATTCAAGGCTTCAATCTCTTGAGTGCATGATTGTATGTGTGTGGTTATATTTTTTTTAGATCATGGAATATATTTACTTATCAAAAATAGCTAGGGATTCCCTGATTGTATTAATATACTTACCTTGTATACGTTGGTTAGAACAGAGCCATACTGCAAGTTGAATTAGAGTATAAACTTTTAAATCAGTGAATTTTTCCTTACATGGCCGTCTGAATCTAATCTAAAGTTACTTAAGGAACGCTACCAAAAGACTGGCTGTTTGCCCACGTCGCTGGTTGATTCAGGGTATTCATTTCAGCTGCGGTCGATGTGTTGATGCCATAGATGTGGTGAAAACCACTTTGTCAAGAACTCGATAAATGTAGGACCGAGTAAGTTAGTCTTGTTGAAGACATGTTCATTGTGTCCTAAGTGAAAGAAATTAAACACGCATTCCCCCCCAAAAAACCCATCCAAACGCTGTATTGTTTGTTTTGGTTTCTATTTTTTTGTTTTTTGTTTTGTTTCGGTAATCATTGATAAATGAAATATAGAGTAATTATGATTGAACGCTTAAAGTTTGAGAGTAGGCTGATAAAAATAACGTTGTCATGTCACATTTCTTTACAAACATCAGTCATCCAGTGTGTTTTCCTGTAGAATTCCCCATCTAGTGCAACATTAAACTCCGTTTAAGTGTTTTCAATATAGACTGCCGATACAATACGTACAATTGTACACTTCAGCTCTTTGTACTTCAAATTGAATGCACATCAAAGCATCAAGGCGGAAGGATGTGTCGGAGCTGGTTGAAGTTTTTCGCCCTGGTGCAAGACCATGAACAAAATGCGGTACCTGCGATATTTTTCTCTCACATTGTGTCTTTAACAAGATGATCACATTTCATCTCGCCTTACCGTGATTGAATCCGAGGAGCAAGAAGCCCTTTCGAATAATTCGCGGGTCAGAGGTTATCACACAGTCTGCCTGTGCCCTTAATAGACCGATAGAGAGATACCACTTTATCTCCCCATTTCGATGAAACCCCCGTCGGGAAAAGCAAAAGAAGGGGCAAGACCCTGTCTATCGGGTGTCCATCGGTGTATTCACCAAACATACAATACCAAGCAGGATATGAGATGGAAACATGTTTTCATCTATTGTCATTTGAACTTCAAATAAGAGTAAACGGACTGTGTGTTTGAGAACTGATCCCCATTCAGCCGACGTTAACACTGAATGTCTATCAGTTTGAATGGGTACATGTTAATTCTTTCTTGAGAGGTTGATGTCAAGGGTAGATGGCCCTAGGAATGGTATCATTATATGTACATTGTAAACAAGAAATCCAGTTATTCTGACAAATTTCTAAAACCGTGTGTCTTTTTTCTAAGGGTGTCCATATCCTTCTCCGTGTGAAGCTCATTTTTTCCGGAATATTTCACCTCGGTACGGGTGACTTGGGTACAGGAGTAAATGATATTAGCAGCAGGACCGCGTTTAACTGCTATGTATCTACACAGGAAGAGAAATATAAACTCTGTAACGTTCAGTTAAGTTCATTTAATGTTCTATAACTTAAAAACTTTAAATGAAGAAAGTTGTGGAAGTGATTCGGAATTTGCTGCTAGACATATATTTCAGATATATCAATACAGAAATCGGCCCGAAAATGTTGGTATACGTGTATATTTGTATTGTATACCATCCATGTTAAACAACAATTCTTAGCGTTTATAGTTGTTATAAATCGAGATCACTCACTACAGCCTTGTTTTTGCAGACAGCGACATTAATTTTTTCAAATAGATATGATATATAAGTTTTGAACCAGTGTAAAATTATGCACGTTTATCAAATTATTTATGTATCGTTTGATATACTTTTTCATTATTGCCTCATAACACTGTCAGTGATAACAACAGAGTCTAAATATGTATATAAGGAATCCTTCCTACTCAACAAAAGATATTTCAAGCCCATTCTAACCTTTAATCATTATCAGTTTGTAGTTTCCTGTCGACTAAGACTGAGTTGATTCCATTCAATTTTAGACTAAACAATTCTTCCCGTACAATAAGTAGTCAAATCAAAATCTGTGTCACTCTTTTATGTTTCTAAGTCACAGCAGTGATTTAAGCTGTTTGAAGCGTCTACACGTTATCTGTCAATTTCGGCATTATGTCAAATTTACAAAATTTAGATCAAATGCAGGGAATTTTTAAAATTTTGATGACTAAGTTTTAACAACATAAAGCAGAATATCAACAACCACCATTCTTTGTTTAAGTGTTTATCACTTCATAACATGCTCTAAACAACACTTATTCATTTTGTGTTTTACAATATAAAGCCAGCTCTTAACGACGTAATTCTTTGAGTAAAAATTCAAAGATAAAAAAAAAACAGGCCCTCAACAATTTACATTCTTTGTATAAGTATTAAACAATATAAAACAGGCTTTTTATATGTGTTTAACGATACGAAACAGGCTCTCACCCACCAATAATCTTTGTGGAAGTGTTTAATGATATAAAACAGACTCACAACACCCAACATTCTTTGTGGAAGTGTTTAATGATATAAAACAGACTCTCAACACCCAACTTTCTTTGTGGAAGTGTTTAATGATATAAATCAGGCTCTCAACATCCAACATACTTTGTGGAAGTGTTTAATGATATAAATCAGGCTCTCAACATCCAACATTCTTTGAATTTTACAATATAAAGAAGTCACTCAACAACCTGTATATTTTGTATCGGTGTTGAACAGTATAAAATGGCGTACGGTGTAGGTGCGGACGTGGCGGTAAATACATCCCAGTCTATGATGTCCACACATCTCTGGATACATCAGTGACGGATTTAGCGGCACACGTTTGGCGGAACATGTTCTCAGTAGACTGCGATTCCAATCTCTGTGTAGCGAGGTCATAAAGGGACGTGTATGCGCAACTATAAAGCATTTTTTAGAAATAAATTTCATTAGCCATCGCAACCAACACAGACTACATAGACTCTTTATACACGAGAGCAGCAAGCTGTATTCTTGAGATGTTTTCATATTCATTATCCGACGTTTTTATTTGTTTTTTAACCAGCGGACGGAAGTTTAGTTACTTGCAGCAAATGTGAAAAAACCCAGTAGTTTCGGTACATGTAGATATATAAAATTTGAATTAGTGTTTTGAAATACATATGTAGCATAATATTTATGTTGAAGTTTCATACTACTAATTAGATAAAATTGATTCCAAATAAATATGATTTAAAGGAACTCATATCAAACATATAGGGCTTGAAATCACTACTGAACTGACGTCAAAGTTATAGGGCTTAAAATAAGTACTGAAATACCATCTAACTTATAGGACATAAAATCAAATATATAAAAGATGGAAAATTAGAAATACATTGTACAATACAAATGCGATTTAGAAATAGATTTGAATTACCAAAAGGCATTAGGAAGAAAAAAAAGTAAAAATATATATATACAGTTTGAATTAGAAAAGGACTGATATCACGCATACGGTTTAAGATTTAAACACCATTATCAGGAAATACAGCCAAGCCAAGTAAATAGATTGATTCCCAGCAATGGAAAACAAATTTCAGAATAGATACATTGGGAGAGTTGTACCAGTATCTTATTATAAATTGCAAATAGTTTGTGTTAAATGCGTCCTGAACTGTTACGTGGAATCGTGACCATTATATATATTCAGAAAACAAATCCTTGTTATATCTATATTATAATCTTGCGATCGATACACGAGTTCCGCAACAACATGAACTGTAACTTGCTGTTAGATGATGCTTTCAGAGCTCTCGATAATGTATTGAAGATATTGCTAACACTCACAGAGACTACTACTTTCTACATTACGATCTGTACAATATCTGGATGTCTGTTTCGGTATGAAGTTGCAATTTACCTTAACACCGTTCGACAGATTTCATCTATGTTGTAAACACCATTTTTGAATTAACTTCTTTAAAAAATGCCAAAGAAGATTATACAAAAGACACACAAGTGAATAGCACCTTTTAATACAAATTTACAGCGAGATGTAGTCGAGCCAAACAATGAATTAAATTGCACCATACAGCTATTTTGTTGTTCCATGATGTAGAACAAATCGTTTCATTATGAATCTTACAGAGCATTTAGAAACTGGCATTGTTTGAAATAATTAGGAAGTGTTAGATACCTCATAGAAAATGTACTTGTTGCATTTTCACAACGCACGATACATATATGGTTTGTTTGGAAATCAATATAAGATTAACTGATACATATGGCACATTGGTAAACAGAACTTACACCAGCAGACAAAGTAATCAAATTTGATTATGTGTAATTTCTGTCTGCTGGCGAGTAGTTCGCAAACAAAATGATTTACTCAATACCATACCAGTTCACTTACAATATTCACATCTATCTTAATCAGACGTAATGGTTACACTGTTTTGAAACATACATTAATTGATGCTTCTTGCATTTCGTGATCAGTAATAGTAATACATGGTCTGTATGGTCGCCCCAGGGGCCACCGTGGCTCTCTTGCCAAACGATGTACATTAGATATTGGTATCCTAGTAAGGAGTTCTGCGTGTTAAACCCGTTGTCATATGATGCTACTGTCTATTGGTAAAAAGTACACTGAATATCAGCAATCTTTTTCGATCATGCTGTATTTTCCAGACTAAAAAAAATGCTAAAAATAGATAATAATACATGACCAATAAAATAAAGCACGGAAAGTATAATAAATAATTTGGTATTAAATTTGAAATCTTATTCGACTTACATGTCTTCTAACCTACCTGCCTTTTATTGCAACGATACCTGCCCGGTCACGTGACTGCCTGACCATGTACACACTTTTCCTCCTATATAATGTCTGATAATTCTACCATTATGGTTACCTCGAGTGATAATGCAAACTTGGTAAAACAATACGTAATACAGTGACTTAAAGACAAAGTGGAGGTAAAATCACCCCCTTTTTCCTTTATTCGTGTCAAAAGAGTGGCTTGGTGCATGGTGAAAAAATGCATAATAAATAGATAATTTACGTTACATGTACTTGACAAGTTACAAATATATTCGGCCATTGACGGTTTGGCCAACAGAAGACATGTACTGCCCAGTATCGAGACATTCATAACTCCTTGACATCTCTATCAGAAATATGACGTCTAGATTGGGCGAACAGTTGCAGGTTTCCTGTCATTAATGTAATAGCAATTCTATAGAACCGATTGAATCAGATGGGTATACCTCTATGATATGTAGATATCAATACATCAAATAACAGACCAGTGTTAGTTCTCTTCCCTAGTCTACTGTAACCACGAATCTTTATATGATGTGGTATTGCTCCGTGTCACCTCGTTTTATTACGTATATCATATTATAGAGAATAGGTTATTACTTCCCTCGATGATATACATTAGTAACTGATACCCTGCTGTGATATCTTGGTGTAATACTACCGTCACATACTGCCGATAGCATGAAAGCCCTTTCTCGGTTTAAAGTTCTCCCTACAGTAATTCCTGAGTGTCCTTCAGACAAAGCAGATGAATGAGGCCCTTGTTGAAGGACCACTTTTGCTACCGTTTCCCCAAACCTCAGGAAATCATTGTAAAGTAACGAAGTAGCGAGTGAGAATGCGTGTATGTTGTTGACCTCTCATCAAGGCTGACAGCTCAACACCGACATGACACTGGTTATCTGGAGTATAACCAAGAATTCCCAAATCTTTTCATCGTTTTCATTTAATATGTGCTGTAGATTTATGCCATTCCCTTCAGTTATTTGATGTTGAAGATTTTCTTACACGTGTCTTTTCCACTTCTTTTCTCTCCAGTTATTCATATTTGAAATTACATATTTCTCAACTGTGCAATTTACCCATGAAGACTTTTTTTTCTCTATTTAGCTACACATTCATTTACACTTTTTCCCATGGATTCTACAAACTGTTTCTCGACTTAGCTGCATAACAATAGAAATTCAATTTCTCTCTGTAATAACCAAGTCTTAGATCGGATAGTTTGGCCTTGTGCTTTGACAAACTGTTAATATTTCTAAGTATTTATTCACCATTTGTCGGAATATTTTGACCATATGATCTGTTATTTCAGCCTAGTGCACTGAAATCTCGGACATAGATGTTTCATATTGGTCTTCTGTATTTCTGAAGTGTCAGATATTTTCTGTATATATGGATGAATTTAGTGATTATATCGGCGGATAAAGGATATTGATAAAGTTTGACTTTGGCCCGATGTATAGAACGAAGTCTAAATTAGGAATTTTTATCTTGTATGCTTGTATTTAGATCGAAATAATAACGCGATGATGTTTTATCTAAGTTCCTATATATTCTCAATAACATCCAATATGGGTTTGATTCTACTTTGATTCGACTGTCCTTGACTTAAACCCTTTAGTGTTAAGGTGTGTAACGCATTTCGAACAAACTTGCTTGTCAAAGCATTGTAACTGCTGATCTGGAAATCCATGTTGCACATTACTAGATTTAATCCGGATTATCGCGGGTTCACCAAAGATATTAAACTCATAACTTGAACGTAACGATACGTTGTATTTCTGTGGGAGGCACGCTGTGCGTGATCTCGGACATGCCGAGCTTGCCACCATTTAGCCATGAACCCGCCTCTTTGTGACACGAGGGCTTTATGGAATGTGGTCTTAATTTTCCTGTACAGAAATAGTTTTGTTAAGGCTTATGTGTTATTATTGAGGGGTAACCGATGCCGTTGAAGAGTTTTGAAAGATGTTTAGCAGTATTTGTGGTTGTTGAGTGGTATTTGTGGTAGTTGAGTGGTATGTGTTGCTGTTGAGTGGTATGTGTTGCTGTTGAATGGTATGTGTTGTTGTTGAGTGGCATGTGTTGCTGTTAAGTGGTATATGTTGCTGTTGAGTGGTATTTGTTGTTGTTGAGTGGTATTTGTTGCTGTTGAGTGGTATGTGTTGCTGTTGAGTGGTATGTGTTGCTGTTGAGTGGCGTGTGTTGCTGTTGAGTGGTATGTGTTACTGTTAAGTGGTATTTGGTGCCGTTGAGTGGTATGTGTTGCTGTTGAGTGGTATTTGTGGGTATTGAGTGGTATGTGTTTCAAACATGAGCAGATGAGCAGAGCATGCAATTTCTCTGTGGATATTTTTACACATATTTTCACATTTTCACATACAAATAAGCCTATCCTGAAAATAGGCCTGTGGTTTCTTACCTAGATAACCATGCATTTGATTACTATTAAAGAATATAAGCAATAGGTTATTTTCAAGTTGATGTATATCTTCTGTTATGTTCAGGTAAGATGCTCAGTTCTCATTCTTTGTGCTCTCCTAATAGTTTTGTTTTAATTATTTCTTCTCGATGTCACAATAGATATACTTGAACGGATACATTAATGCTCCCTTATATATCCAATTTAGACGTAAGTCCCTCTACAGTGGACTTAGCGCCTGTGTACGAGCTAAGGGGATAAACGTGTTATATTAACACGTTTGATCCTAAAACCGTAAATCCTTAACAGAGAGAGTGTAAAATTTTGTAATTAAGGGTGCTTGAGTCGGACTTGTCGGCGTCACAAATTTTACACTCACCGATTTGCGGTAATCAGCTAAAATCTCATCGCATTCCTTCAAGGACTCTTTCGTTAAACCGCTTACTCGCTTTAAACACTTCTTTACAATTGTACAGTGCTTGCTATAAATACTACAATGGCATGGATGTTACTCTCTTCTTTACGTAATGGATGCTTGCCAGTAATTTTCATCTCCTTGTTCTTGACAGAGATTCGAAAGCATACAATGTCGAATGTGTATTGAAATAGGAATTCGATTTCACCGATACCATCTGACATGTTTATTGAAGATATGAGAATTAATGTAGAAAGTCTGTATAAATGAAGCCGGTACATCAGCCAAACGGCTCATGATCTGTGAAGGAGATAGGGAGACACATTGATCCCTTGTAACCAATCAAACAGAGCCGCCCGTCAAGCAGACAGAGATCTATTTCTATCAATGACGAATATATTTCATCTATGTTGTTCATTTCCGTTTGCAAAACATTCTATTATACGAGTGAGTAGTTAAAGTTCATATCACATTTTCTTCATTACTCTTGTGTTAAGATCGTTCCACCAGGCAATGTGTTCATTTTTACAAGTGTGTGCGTGCTTTTATTGACAAAATATTCACACGCACGGAATAATAACTTAAACAGCAGTATTAATCTGTGTCAATAATAGTTCATTTATCGTAGATTGAACCGTATAAGAAATGCTCTACCCCACTACATCCCTATGTTGTTCAGTCAGTTCTACACTTCCTTCTCTTTTTCTCTCTCTCTCACTTCTTTTAACCTTTCTTCTTTTCTTCCCCAGTTTAATCTTCATTTACTTCTAATTTGTCTCCTCAAAGCGCGTTCCGGGAGAAAAGTATACGTTTCTGATAATTCATGTTTTAGAATTTAGGGTGTTTAATAGTAAAATCATGTTAGTATATTGGTAATATTCAAATTCTGTTCTGGAATAGAATTGTAGATGTAATAATGGCAAAACAGATTTCTTAAGGAAAAAGAAATAATTTGGGTTGATTTGTTTTAAAATTTCTGTATAAAACAAAATGGGTTGATGCCATGATAAGTTTCTTTATGATAAAAATACGGATTTAGAAACGTTTATAGGAAAAGAACTTCACTACTGATAAAAAAACATACAATTATTTTTTGTTTTGTTTTAGAACCCAACGATCTATTAAATTTCATCACATTTGATTTAGTAATAGTATTAACTTTACGAAACGTTTAAGTAAGAAACTCACTACTTCTTTAAGTTTAGACTAAACATGAATTTTACGTTCAGAATGTTTTGAATGTTTTTAATCTGGTAAATATAAATCAACACAGCTTTTTTTAAAAAGTCAACGACTTTTTTTATAAATATGAAAATCGCATAATAGATTGACAGAAAATGTTTGGTGTTTGCACAAAACTTGGCGTTTTAACTTAAAAGATACAGTGCAAGTTATTTCGTTAAGTGTTCAAGCAGCTCAAATGTCTAAAGCTGATAAACCAGGGTAATGAAATCCTCATCGTTTCCAAGTCACAAATACATATGAAGGTTTGCCGTAAATTTTCAAGGTCGAATGGTATAAAGTCAGCGGTACATAACCTCATCGACCAGAAGAGGAAACTCAGAAATGTTGTAGGTTTTCCACAAACTCCTACAGGGTTGTCTATACAGTTGAAGTGTTATCAATCGTTGCAAAGATCTGCTGGAAGTTTTTTTTCTGGAATCAGCCGTACTATTTCGCCATGCATATGACATCAATGTTGTGACTGCTACACAAGTGCGCCACACAGATGGGATGTTGAATTTATATGTTTCGGGCATAAAAGAAAAAAACGATTGTAAGTACCCGAAGAGATTTCTGAAATGTGTTTGAGCGCTTGGCGGTACAGTTTCGTTGCTGCTGAAGTGCTTTGGAGTGTTTCTGGGGTTCTAGGAGTGATGGTATGGAGAATAGAGGGGTTTAGCATACGGATAAGTCTAGATATATAATTCTGGAATTCTGGTATTTTTACTATAAAAAATGCCATTCCCAGGAACAACGATATTTCATTGCATATTCTATACAAGGATTTCTTGTGTATTGGAACTCCAATATACCTCTCTCTACACAAAGTCCAGAATGCAAAGATACTACATGTTCACTATACATTATCATACATTCTGTACCATGTATCTACCGTGCATCCATGCGTCTATCATACATGTGATGCCACGTGTCCACCGTACAGGTAATACCAAGTGTCTACGGTACAGGTAATACCATGTGTCCATCGTACAGGTAATACCACGTGTCCACCGTACAGGTGATACCACGTGTCCACCGTACAGATGATACCACGTGTCCACCGTACAGATGATATCACGTGTCCACCGCACAGGTAATACCATGTGTCCACAGTACAGGTGATACCATGTGCCCTCATATATGCAATCATATCTGTGCTAACATGAGTACACTGTACCTTGTGGCATTACATGTAAGCAAAAATTTCCACAAACATGTACTTCCCAGTAAACTATTTATTATTGTGGAAATGACCCCACATTCAAATCGTGGCCATCAAGATAAGAAAATAGTTTGCATATAGTTTTCATATATTTTCTATCAATACATATGTAGATAAAATAGGTTGATATTCCTCATAAATATTTCTATCAATTCTATAGATAAATGACGATGACTACCAGTTCATGATTATGGCGACGTTACAGCAGGGTTGAATGACCGTGTGGCTCGTAGTAAACAGACACCTGAGTACCATTGGTAATCAACAGTGTTGTAAATATCCTACATGTAATAGGATTCGGTAGCGTATTGTAAGTTATATGTGGACAAACCACCCCCTAAGATCGTCCCCCAGATTAGGAGTACGGACACAAAGGGACGTAAACGGTCGACAAACCCTTCCACTCCCCGGTAATGATGTACATCGTCGTAATTAATGTTTTATGACGATTTACTCACTGATTCATCTGAAAATAACAAACAAAAATGAGCTGTCCACACCACGGATGACTTGACTTAAAAACATAACTACCTAAATTGTCCTCATGTATGATGTATATTTTAGATAAGAACAACTTTTAAAAATGATGATAAATTATTTCACAAAGGAGAAATGTAGACTATAAATGTACTCTAACGTTAAATGGGTTCCCTTATTTTGATTTCTAACTTTTTATGTAATTAACAAGATAGATTAAACTATGGTTTTCGCTGCTAATGACCTAGTTATTATTTTCTTTATTCATATTTTAATAAAATTCAATTAAGGTGTTAGCCTGGTCTCTCACGGAGAAATATGAAAACATCAAACAATAATTAAATAGTTGGTAGAAAAAACAAACACACCGATTTTATGTTATAATGACAAATAAGTTCTCTTGGACCATCTCTACAAAAATAAAATCTTCCTCGAAAATTGAAGTTAATCGTTTAATGTATTTGCTAGAGAGTTTAATTTCTTTTCTAGTCCCATTATGAAGAAGAAGCAAACAAAAGGGTATTTTTTGAAGTGGCGTACAGCGTAACCGGAAGTAAATGATAGATATATCAACTGATGCTGGTAATTATTATATACAATTGTAGTTTATATTTTGTTTCACTCTCTTTGTCACGAAACCAGTAATTTTCGACTAAGTATGACAATTTTGAACCATTTGACATTGTCATGACCTCTACGTAGCTTCTACTTAAAATATCGCGTGTCTTTATTTTACGACAGTCTCTTCCGATAAATAATGTTCAACTTTTGTAGTACCCTTTGGGCTCCATCACATATTGGGTACAAGGATAGCCCTGCGATTGTACTCTGAAAGGGATGGTCATGTCAATGTGCTCTTTCTAAGGCCGGGAGCAATGATGGCATTCTTACTGTGCTCTCTCTCAGATCGGGAGCAGGAATTAGTGTTTTTATGTTCCCTCTTAGATGGGGAGCAGGAATGAATGGTGTTGTGGTCCCTCCAAAGTCGGGAGCAGGGAAGATCATGTTGATGTGTGTTTTTAATAGATTGGAAGCAATAATGGTCTCGTTACTATTTTGTCCTTTTGTTTGTATGCTTACATAAATGTTTATGTAACATATGAACCCATCCACTCTTAAAATATGTAATGATTGTACAAAAGACACACAAGTCAAGAGCGTCATTTTATACAAATTTAGACAAGATACAGTCGAGTCAAACAATGAATTTAACTGCATCATGCAGATGTTTCGTCCTTCTAGGACTCGTCAAGGATGCGAAGGGTTAGATGTTAGAAATCTGGGTGGCAACTTAGAACAATCCAAAGGGATCGAAAGGAATGCCAGAAGCTAGATGTTTAGGTGCACTAGCTCCGTGATTCAGTAAATTTTTTATGTATATCTTAATCATAAATACCCATTCACTTAATAGATATTTTAGATCCTGGTCATCATTCCTCGTTTTTAATTTCAACTAAATATTCAAATGTATGTACGAAATTTGACTTATGTCATAAATCAAAAGGTGTGACTTCTCCGGAATCTATCAGAAACACATGTAAGCATGCATTGCTAACCAATGACGCTGGAACGTCTTTCCTCGTTCTAGAGCACAGACGTTCACTGACATAGAACTGGTAGACGTACCCCACTGTTTTCGCCATAACCAAAAAGCCCCGGAGGTTATTCAATCTGATTTAAATACAGATTTAAATTTTATTATTTTATTTACGTCTGACAACGGCAGATAGAAGGTCAGAAAGGAATAAATTTTCTCGAAACCAATAAAATTGCAGCTTCCCGAATTCTGATGTTAACATAGATAATTTCAGTGATATCTACATTTTAAGATAGTTAAATGACGGCAACAGCCATTTTGGCCACCTCAAGGAGGATAAGATTAAGCTTTCTGACACTTCCTTCATATAGAGCTGTATATGTAACATGGATACTGGTATATTATTCCCTTTCAATTTCCTCCTAAACTTGCGTGTATCTGAACAGAAATATTTACTTCGTCCGACCACTTTTTGTTAGCATTTTCTTCTGTGACGAATCATCTGCGGAGAACATTATTAAATCATCCTTACATCATATTATCTAATGTAAAAGAAAATTGCGATAACAATAAAAATGTTCACTGGTGGCATTGAATTATAACCGTAAAATGAAATAATACATAGATGAAAAAAACTTTGCATTGAATAATTTCTTGAAAATTAATATATAATTCCAGCACAAATGAACTACTTGGCAATGATATCAGCGACGTCAACCTGCCATGATGAACCTGTATGACATCATACAGTGTTTTGAGTTTATTTCTGTATAAAATATCAAAGCTGGAAACATTTTAAAACATCATCATAGTGCCAGAGCATTATCACGTGGTAAATTAAATTATAACGAAGATGAGGCATACTGGATGGTATGAAGTGGGGCGGACACGCAAAGAACGTGCTATGATGTTGTTTCAACAGCCTAGGAATGCATGTCTTTTTCACAGATACCCTGTGAGCGGACATTGCGAAATTTACTCTTTGAATGGGCGGTCTTACATTATCACAAAATTTACGAGGCTAGTAATTTCTTGTCGATTTTTCGTCGACTTTCATGTTATGACGTCACAATACTTTAATGTACGTGCCTGTACTTTTTCAACTTTTCACTGCATTTAATCTCAGCCGACGATATCACGACCGTGATCGCGTGTTTACAAACAAGCGCGAGCAGCCGCTGCACGTGTCTTTTAAGATGTATGCAATCGCATCTTTATAGAGCTAGCACGTGTAGTGCCTTGCATGTTCTGGTAATACATCACTCAAGCTTTAGGCCAATTTGCCATAGATTTAGACCTTGCTTTAAGAGATCAATGTTCTGTGCAACGAATCGCAATTCTTCTCTCGTATTAAAGTCATTTTCAATCTATTGTTTACGCCGATTGTCAGCCAATTGAGCGGCAAACACGAAAGTTTTTGAACAGAAGGGTTAAACAATTTACTTAGCTTGTCACAGACGTTTGTAATGTGGTGAAGTCTCTTTAGCCTTCACTATGAAATATTATAATAGACAAGGTACACTACTTGGCACTCGTGTGGGTAAATCTTGTCTTTTCAAGTGCTTGAGTATGATTTAGTCTACAATAAATTCTTTTATCAACATATCATGATTTATTTACCGTTTGTCACATATTTTTATGCAACACTTTTTACGCCTCATGTTAGGACGGATACCACTGGGTCATTAATAATTCGAAAGCTGTTCGATAGAACAATTGTAAATTTTCGAGAATGTTTTCGTCCCCTGAAAACAGAACAATGTACATGGTCGAGCCCTTAAGTGATTAAGGGTCTGTGCCAGCCCCGACAGGGGGGTGATATCAAGGTCTGAGGTTGTACCTCATGGGAAGAACCTCGGGTACGGTCGATAAACAGTACATTATCGATCGCATGGGTAGATCTATCTACTAATGCAGTTCTCATGTTAGCGACTCCAGAAGGGTGTCGCTGGCGCACCATACGCGGGTCAGGAGACGTATACGTGTTGAAATCATCCACGTTTACAAAGTGCATTCGGATTGTGTACACATATTCTATAAATTGCAGCACGACTACAATACAGTATTGAACTGAATAAGGCTTACTACTTAGATTAGCGAGTTTTCACGTCCGTTCTCTGAAACGACATAAAACATAAGTCTATAATCAGGTTTATCTCGTGTCTTTATAATAGTGACTATGCAGAATATTTTTGTGCTCTTTTAAGCATGCATGTCACTTTTGAAATGTCATTGTGATACCATATAGTTTGAATCCGTGGTGCTTCATAAGACATTAATAGGCTCTAATACTTCGGACGTGGGTATCGATGTCTGCCACAGGAGAGCCGGTTCATGAAAAATTACTCAATAATTAGTTATTTACATTGAGATTAAAATTGTATGTCTAGAAATTTAAACGCGCATGATTCTCTAGCTATTTCCAAGATTGCTTTCGACAGTTACCTTGGATATAAACCAAAGGACCATGCCAGTGGGCGTGGCATATGAAGGCCCTTCAATACTTCGCATCTGTTTTCTCACAAGTGCCCAGGCAGTTTTAAAACCTCACCTTCAGATCTAAGGCAGTTTTTCTCAATATGCATGCGGGCACAAAGTGTATGGTTTATAAATGTAGCATGTCTATACTATATGACAAAGAGATCAAAGATGCAGGTTTCTCGTCCCCCGGGTGCCTTAATCTCACAGACGCTATCGTGTTTAGTTTCTGTGCACTGGTGTCGCATACAGCAGATATCGGACTCTCTAATTTGTCCGACGTTTTGATGCTCAGCAATCTTCCACTTGGCTTGGCCGTCAGGCACTGAAGCAAATGGAACAGGTTGATTAGGGTATAGCGGTTTTAATAGCAGGAATTGGTAGGCTGGTGTAAGATATACAACCTCATGAAAACACGACCTTACCTGGTTGTTAACATTTCACAGTTTGTTAAATTCTTTTAAACCTCGAATGACTTACGTCTTTTATTTCGTGAACGCGATCATATCAAACCACATTTTAAAATTCATTGATGTGAATTTACGTTACATTGAGATAGGGTTTTACGACATAAATACAATTAATTTCATCGGAATAACCATAGCGGCATACCAAAGCACCATCAGTACAGGAATGACTGTGTCCTGTGTCTGTCCCATATGACGCTGGGAGATCTTATCTCAACGGAAAAATTACAGGTAGTAAACAACTTAAATAAGCATTGTAGGTGATTTACCGAGTCCAAACAAGATCCTCTAGGACAGCCCTGTCTGACGACAAGTTTTAACTTTCCAAACAAATATAACCATATTGTTAAGATTATGAAAATATTCACAGATAATGAAACCTTATTAATGTTAAATAGCGCCTTGAGCAATTAATGAACAGTTGGAATCTAAAGTATATCAATTTGAGCTTAATGTAAAGTAATTAACCAGTTCGTTTGAGGAAAAATTCATTCAGTAAAAGGGGATATTCCGGAAGTAAATATGTGCGGTATGCAGGAAGTAAATTCGTTCCCTTACATACATTCTACAAAACAATACGACATCTTTGCCGGTATCAAAGTGTGAGATACAGTTATAGGCACAATGTGGTTTGTGGTGACGGAAAACACCTGGGCTATCGACAGGGCATGGCCTAGCTTTGATGTGGCCGCCAATTATTTCAACATACCTTTTATAAGGTAATAAACCTATTCATCTGTAGCAGACTTTAGAGTATAGCTCCGTCAGTACTCCTGCCAGGCTGTGGTAGAAAACCCACAGGAGAGCTTAAGAACGTTTCGGTCAGTGTCGGTATAAATTTCAATACAGCAAATGGCTGATTTAGCTTTGCGTTAGATTTTCACATGTTTTAGGGTGCTTGGGTTCATCACACTTTTAAACTTGATCCCGTCTTCATCCTGGCAAGGGGCCTGTCAATTAAACACCAGAATAAGTACATAGGCATGTAATAACATCGGTGCAAAATACTATAAAAACAAAAATATGATATTCCATACTTTCATTTAAGTTGGTAGATTGTCACGGTGTATTCCACTCCATTTTTTATACAACGCGCGGTACATTTATATTCATCAGTGACGTTTGAGTGACCAGTAGAAAACTGGAATGGTCTATTACATATTTCACACCTTAGTATCTCCAGTACATAGACGGCTGTATGGTTATTTAATCTAATTGGGAATATGTTTTATCTGTTACAGAATTCGTATTTGTTTTGTCTTTTCAACCTTCCATAATTACTTCAATCGGGCACAGGTTCAACTAACAATGGCTCATTTCAAATAAATATCACTTGCAAAATAAAAGTTCTGTGAGTATGTCAATATTCGCCAGAAAAAAAATCATTCAAACTGCAAATCTTCATAGAGTTGTCTGGTCTGATAAAGTAGCCTTTTGGAAATGAATGGACCATAAAATCGATCGTTTCAAACGCCTGGGTGATCGAGACATTGATTGTAAAATGACTACTAAAGCGGTGTGTTGAACCAAAGACTCAATGAGAATATGAGGTTTGCATGTGTTTTAGCTGATATTGTGTGATGAACGATTCTTTTGAATTTATTTCTCAATTGTGATTGGAATTTATAGAGTCAATTTGTTTGGAAGCTGTTCACTGGACAGATAAGGATAACACTGATAGGGACTGTTACGATAGAGAGGAAGAACGTTACCCACTGTCCTTTAAGTAATAAAAACTGCGATCCTTATAATTAAATTCTGCCATGTTGCACGTTGTCAATGTTCCTTCCACGAGCTTATTGATTGGTTGGTTGGTTCATTAATGCACCCATTCATCCATTTATTTTCTCTTATTTCATTTTATTTATTCATTTTTATTCTCCATCTTCTACCATCCGATATTTATTCATTTATCGATGTATTATCCTCCCTCTTCTACCATGCTATCTTTATTTATTTAATAAATTTGATAAATTGTGTATAAAATGTGCTTATTCATTTATCTATCAATTTATCATCTTTTCTTTCAGCTTTTATTAGTCCATTTATATAATTATCACATTCTCTTTTAATATTTATATATCCATTTATCATATCATCTTATATTTTTCTTTATCTATTTATTATATTTTCTATCCATTCTGTTATTCTATTTTATTTCCAATCAATATCATCTTAGTAAATTTCTATCCTTCCATTTAATCTTTACTTATCTATACATTTTATTACTTTCTTTATTCTGTTGTATTTAATTACCTTTTTATTCATTTATCCCGTTTTCATTTTTTTATTCACCTATTCATTCATTTTCTTCTCTGTTCTATTATTCATTATTTTCACCTGTTAATTGCATTAATCATCAATTAGATATTCACAGCATATGAATATTCAATGAATAAATTAACTTCTAGTCCTGTACAGTCATTTGTTTTCCAGATATCTGTGAACACTTCGTTTGTTTTTTACTTACTAATCCATCAATGCTTTTCAACCAAGCATATTGATTCAATGACTATCATTGATAAATCACCAAAGGTCAGAGGTCAAATCTAGTCCATTTCTTTCGATCTTCCTATAAACTGAGTTATATGTTTTATCATATTTGTATTCCGGACGTCACAATTAGCCCACGTTTGATTTATTTTGATATTAGTGTTTGTATGTACGTTGGCTGATAATTTTCTCTAAACTTTCTATTTGATCAATTATCTTCTGCTTTGTGATGCTAATGTAACAATTCCTGAAATAGTTTATAATACATTTACTGTTTTGTTACTAAAACTATGATACCACAACACCATATTACTCTCACGTTCGGTCAGTTAACTCCGTGTAATGTCATTATGATGTCAGCATGATGTCAGTACAGTGTTCACTCCACCCTTAACTTAAACATTTTTAAGTTTCAGTGCCCGTTCGGATGAATTGTGTTGTAATTCCTATCTTATTTAACACTATTGTCATGTTTCAATTGAAAATAAGATAAAAATGGTAGCGACAAATGTACGATTTGTTAACGTAAGCCGTGTACCCCTATCTCCCGCTTAGTTCACGTGTCCAATATCTGGTCTTATTTCACTGGCATAAGGCTCCGTTTATGGGAATTTTACTGCTGACGGGACCATTATACCGATACCTGACCGTCCCGTGAGTCTGCCTAATTAATATCCCATTTACAATAGCATAGACTGGGTTTAAAATATAAATTGGAGTCTGAAACAAGACTAAAAAGAAATTACCATCGAAATACTTGAACTGGTGTCTTTAATAATGCTCAGCTGTTGAATACTTGATGTCGGGATGCCCCTCTAGCTTTGTAAGCGTTAAGTTGACCAAGCTTTACATAACATCACTGTTTATTGGCGGGAGTAAGAAGAAGCATGTCAGTTTTATGTAAGAATGATTGCAGAGGCTGACTCCGGTTACGTTTCTGTCATGGCAATTCTATTCAGACCCTGTTGTGATAGTCCTAAACACTGACTTTGAACACTCTAGACACTGATGACACACACAGTGAGTGATTTAAATAAATTCATGAAAAATGTCAGTTTAGAGCTCAACATGTCAAAACTAAGAACAGAATTAACACGTGTCTAGGTCGGCACCAATCTCACCTGTATCTGGTGAAGATCAGCAGGCAGAGCAACAGGAGTGAAAATTGACGTTTTCGTGTGGAATTTGCACGTGTCGACCGTTTTTTATGATTGGAATTGTCTTACATACATGTTTCAGAATCTACAGCTCATGAAGTAATCTATATTATAAAGTTTTTAAATGTTTGGTCGAAAAGATACACAAGAAGACAAGCGATACCCACATTCAACGTACGATAACAATTACAATAACCAGATAGAAGGAGAAAAAGAGAATGGTGAGATTATGTTAAATGAGACTATTTACAGAGAGATTTGGTGTCCCTTGTACTATATATATATTTATAGTAACTATCTTGTATTAAAACTTATCAAGCATGGCATTGACAAAGTATGTTGTTACTGTTGTAACATTTAAGTAAACACGGTGATCCGTACAACTAATCCATTAGATAATTCCTGACTTAACTGAATATGTATTTACCCAGATGGACTATTGACCTTTGAATTGGTTTGGTTTGTTTGTCTGGTTGAATGCTTGTTTCGCTGGTTGAATGCTTTTTTCGCTGGTTGAATGCTAATTTCGCTAGTGCAATGCTTGTTTCGCTGGTTGTGACTGCTAATTTCGCTGGTTGAATGCTTGTTTCGCTGGCTGAATGCTTGTTTTGTTTGGTTGACCGTTTCTTTGGAAGGATGGTTAGTTACGATAGTAAGCATATATCTTTTATTGCTTTTGTCGCCAAATTGTCTTAATTGTTATCACTGTAATTGTGCCTTGTGACATCATCTTGGCCGCTGGCAGGAAAAGACTTTGTAATTTTGATTCTTCTATTCTTGTACTAAGCACTTATCATTATCCACGGATTCATGCATCGCCATTTGTTTGATGTATCCCTCGTTTAATGAGGGACGACTTGCATGTGACCAAGGAAACAAACATTTCCCAGACATTTTGTCATTTACGAATAATGGCGCTAGTCTTTACTATCTAAATTGAGTGAGTTGGATAATGTCTTCTTAAAGTATTGGAAAATCATTAGGGAAATCACGTGCCAAGTTCGTCCTTGACCTTTACACTATCAAACACCAGAGATAAATCTGACACGAATCTTTATAGGGGGAGAAATAATAACTTTGATAAAACACGCGTCAATATTTTCCAGGTCGGCATCCCTCGGGGAAAGCCATTGACGATCTATAGATTATTTCCGCTTTCCGAGGTGTCAAAATACTGACCAGCCCTGCACATTCAATTGATTTTCCACGCGATTGCCCAGTTGAAATTATCTTTCCACTCAACTTGTTTCACGATACGATATCGGCAGGCATTGGATACAAGGCTAAACCTCGGAACAGTATCCGTGTGCAACGTTTCCACGCCGGAAAGACTAGAAGAGTATCGCATGTTTTTGAGAATAGCATGCAATGATACACTTTTCACCTAAAATTCTGTTTGGTATGTCATTTTGTCAGCTAGGTTCTTAGACAGGGATTGAGAAGTTGTTCAATCTTTATTGCAGTGGAAGTTTACCTTTATTTTTTAAAATACATGCCATCTTCACATGTTATTAAATTTATCTGCTATAGTGTCAAAAGTGGTGTGAATTTAGAGGCAGATGGTACGCCAGAATTTTTTTAGCTCCATATCCGTTTCTGAATGGATTCTTGGGGATCCTGTTGAGGGGACTAATCTTCAGTCGTTGATGGACGTATTCCAAACACATCGTTAATTAAACACCAACGAAACGCTAAATATACGGTATCTTTATGATCACCGATCAAAAAACATGTTCCTATAAAGCTACATGTAACGAGCATAAAAGTAATCTTTCAATATGAGTCCAGAACATTTTAAAACATCAAGCCTTTTTTTCGATTTTTTTTAAATCTGAGTTTATAAAATTGTATAGACCTTAGTCATTACAATGTCACTAACTAATCGTGAGAAAGGTATGTGTCTCAGCTTGGCTATCTGTATGGCATGGCAGACCTAACATTGGACAGCGTTCTTACTTATCTCATGGGAACATTCTAACTTAGAGCAATTTCTGTGTGTCACCGATCACAGACGCTACACCTTATAGCTGTGTAAGATTGTAATGTCACTTATCTACTATATAGTTCATTTACATGGACTGAAAATTAAAATTTATGCAAAAAAAATGAAAGATATTTTTTCATACGATGAGTTGACAGTTCTGCAAACTGGGAGATGTTTTTCTAGTGTTTAGTGTGGCCCTACAGCATGAAGTCTACTGATCACGATATCATGCTTTATATAGTCTTCCTTTTATCTAAAGTCGACAAATTAAAAGTCATTACTCGGAGCATAACTCTGGGACGTGCACTGGCGCGTGGCTTAAAATATAGCCGAGTCTTGGTCACACTGTGTGGATGAAGAAGATCGCAGATCCATAGCTTATTCATGATGAAACAGTTAAAAAGGACCTGATATAAAGTGTTGGTTTTGTTAACCCGTTTCATAAAGGGAAAAGATGTTCTCCTGGGATTTTTTAAGAGCGGTGAATGAGTCCATTGCTGATCTGATTATTTGCATTGTAAATAATTAACAGTAATTACCCAATATGCCTGACGAATGTGCGTGTTTGTCGCTCAATCTATTGGACCGAGGAAAGAGACAATACAATTCACTCTTTCAGTCAGTGGTTAAGTTTAGTGGTTCATCTACCTATTAAAAATAAAAGCTTGTATACTGGTGTGTCGGAGCGTGTACCGATTGACGCTATTGAATCTTTTCACTATATCTCAAAACAAATATGATATTGTCATATTGTAAGTGCAGATATTTTCAATATCTATCGACAAAGTGTTAAAGGAATGTATTCGTCCCATTACTGGACCGACGGATCAAACTTATATTGACCATATCGACTGTATGAAAAATAAATAAAGAACGTGTAAATATAAAAAAAAATCAAAGTTTAAACAAGCAAATGTGAATAGTTCAACACTAAAACAATGATGTCCAAACAAAAACTACAAACAGTTTGATGTCAAAACAAATAAATATAAACAGTTTGACGTCAAAACGAAAAATATGTGAGAGATTGGCGTCAAAACAAATAAATAAGAACAGTTTAATATTAAAACAAAACATATATATAATTTGAAGTTAAAACGCGTGAATATGAACAGTCTGAGGTTAAAACATGTGAATAGAAACAGTTTGGGGTTAAAACATGTGAATATGAACAGTCTGAGGTTAAAACATGTGAATAGAAACCGTTTGGGGTTAAAACATGTGAATATAAACAGTTTGAGGTTAAAACATGTGAATAGAAACCGTTTGGGGTTAAAACATGTGAATATAAACAGTTTGGGGTTAAAACGTGGGAATAGAAACTGTTTGGGGTTAAAACATGTGAATAGAAACCGTTTGGGGTTAAAACATGTGAATAGAAACCGTTTGGGGTTAAAACATGTGAATATAAACAGTTTGGGGTTAAAACGTGGGAATAGAAACTGTTTGGGGTTAAAACATGTGAATAGAAACCGTTTGGGGTTAAAACATGTGAATAGAAACCGTTTGGGGTTAAAACATGTGAATAGAAACCGTTTGGGGTTAAAACATGTGAATATAAACAGTTTGAGGTTAAAACATGTGAATATAAACAGTTTGAGGTTAAAACATGTGAATATAAACAGTTTGAGGTTAAAACATGTGAATATAAACAGTTTGAGGTTAAAACATGTGAATAGAAACCGTTTGGAGTTAAAACAAGTGAATAGAAACAGTTTGAGGTTAAAACATGTGAATAGAAACAGTTTGAGGTTAAAACATGTGAATAGAAACAGTTTGAGGTTAAAACATGTGAATAGAAACAGTTTGAGGTTAAAACATGTGAATAGAAACAGTTTGGGGTTAAAACATGTGAATAGAAACCGTTTGGGGTTAAAACATGTGAATAGAAACAGTTTGGGGTTAAAACATGTGAATAGAAACCGTTTGGGGTTAAAACATGTGAATATAAACAGTTTGGGGTTAAAACATGTGAATAGAAACAGTTTGGGGTTAAAACGTGGGAATAGAAACAGTTATGGGTTAAAACATGTGAATAGAAACAGTTTGAGGTTAAAACATGTGAATAGAAACAGTTTGGGGTTAAAACATGTGAATAGAAACCGTTTGGGGTTAAAACATGTGAATATAAACAGTTTGGGGTTAAAACATGTGAATAGAAACAGTTTGAGGTTAAAACATGTGAATAGAAACAGTTTGGGGTTAAAACATGTGAATAGAAACCGTTTGGGGTTAAAACATGTGAATATAAACAGTTTGGGGTTAAAACATGTGAATATAAACAGTTTGGGGTTAAAACATGTGAATAGAAACAGTTTGGGGTTAAAACGTGGGAATAGAAACAGTTTTGGGTTAAAACATGTGAATAGAAACAGTTTGAGGTTAAAACATGTGAATAGAAACCGTTTGGGGTTAAAACATGTGAATAGAAACAGTTTGGGGTTAAAACATGTGAATAGAAACAGTTTGGGGTTAAAACGTGGGAATAGAAACAGTTTGAGGTTAAAACATGTGAATAGAAACCGTTTGGGGTTAAAACATGTGAATAGAAACAGTTTGGGGTTAAAACATGTGAATAGAAACAGTTTGGGGTTAAAACGTGGGAATAGAAACAGTTTTGGGTTAAAACATGTGAATATATTAGCTTTAATGATAAAACAAGAATATGACTAGGCACATGATTAGACAAGTAGATATATATAATTGATGTTACAAATAAATACCTGTGTATGAATCGTTTGACGTTATGTTATTGTACTCACCTCTACTTGATTAAATGTCTATTTATATAATATGAATGTAGCTGACATGATAACATTTTTGCTTTAATTCGAATCGCTGAAGAACTGCTGAAAAACATCTCTTATATTACTCTTTTTATAGGACATACTATAAAGTTATGTAGAACAAACTCAATGTTTCAGAAAGTGTGTCTTTAATATATTTAGTGCAGAAAATCACAAACCATGGTGTGAGAAGGTTCTGAGATAATATTTCTGTTTAAAGCGTTTATACGTATGTAATTCAGCTCAGAATCTGAGATAAGAACATTTAAACAAATTACTGTGTAAGCGGTAGTCATTTTACAAATGATAACCTCAATTCTGTACATTAAATCATCATGGTAGACGCTCCCACATACAAATTGACTAGTCTCTGTAAATAGGTCATAACTCATCTTTTGAATTTTTTGTTAAGAATGAATTTAAATCTCTGGTAGAAACTTATCTATTTAGTTTATTGAAAACAAGACAAGATAGCATGGCGATCCATAAGTCAATTCATCTCCCGCTGTGGGACGACTCAAAATATCAACACAACACCTGCAAGGCTAGAGAAATATGTAAAAAAAAACACGGACTGTACTACTAATACATAACCTAATAAGATACATTAAGGTATATTAAGCTGTAGGTTGTACAACATACTGATCGTTTATCACAAAGTCTTTACATTCTTCTATTGATCGAACACGCCCAGCTCGATCGATTTGTATAAATATGTACCGATTATGATAATAGGTAAAGGTGACAAGATTGACTTTTTTCTAGTTATTTTTTATGAATAGCGAGATTTAAACAAAGAGATTAAGAAAGAATGACGTCTAAAATAATTATTATTACTCGATGTTTAAATGGAACTTAGAAAATGTCAGGAATGTGACCAATCAGACCAAAGTGACAAGGGTATTTAGCTTTGAAGTTCGTGTACATATCTTCCTTGCTGGAAAGCGTGATATTCTTAAGATTTCCTTCAGATGTTTAACATTATAAAATATTTCAATAAAATTATCTGAATTCAGTACACATGTATGAAAGAATGCTCGTGTTAAAACGGCGATAAGAATCTAAAAATAAAATAAAATTTTCTACATTAGGAGACATACTCTGAATAAATGCAGTTTGAAATAACTGAATTCATGCGTTTTTATTAAAGTCATACATATCCATGAATATACTTTGTGAACGAGAATCATTAGAAGTTACTATTATTAAACAAACACATCTGTGGTTTTTTAATAATATGTATTAGGTAGCGAGGAAATTGTGATACATCATAATTAAAATAACTACGAGACAGGAGTAAGGAGTGTGAACACGCCCAACTTATAACAAAATTTATTGTGACAAATCACGATATTATTGCAATCAATTAATTATGTGAGACAGACGAAATATGTGACAAAAATAAGTGATAGGGCATAGATTATCATTGTAGTGATTGATGTCGAACAAAACCTGTTACGTATAGTAAACTTACCCTAAAGTGTAAGATATTTGTTGTAATGACGTCACATCTATTGTAAAGACCTCACGTGTCGTAAACGTACCCTGAAGTATAATGTTGTTTTTGTAATGACGTCACGTGTGGAAACTTTACCCTGAAGTGAAATATTTGTTGTAATGACGTCACTATATGTTGTAAAGACGTCACGTGTGGTAAAACGTACCATGCAGTGTGACTTATCTGTTCTAATAACGTCACGTGTGGTGCACTTACCCAGAAGTATATTATATTTGTTAGTAAGACGTCACGTGCTGTGAACGTATCATGAAGTATAATATGTCGTAATGACATCACGTGTTGTAAATATACGACGTTATAACCATGTGTTGTGCTGACAGAGAATGAAAAAATGTAGATAACTGCTAAAATAATTTGCGATACCCGTAAAAATCACAGACATTTGTACTCCGGAAAATACCAAGATATTACGAATCTTATGAAAAATTACCAGAGTATTGTAATTATCAGGAATAACACCGGCGTACTGTGTTACTTGTGAAAAATACCGACATATTGTGATACCCGTGAAAAATTTCGTGGCACTCGTGAAAAATACCGACATATTGTGATACCCGTGAAAAATACCGACATATTGTGATACCCGTGAAAAATACCGACATATTGTGATACCCGTGAAAAAAATCAAAATATCGTGGTACTCGTGAAAAATACCGACTTTCTATGATACCCATGAAAAATTCCAACATGTTGTGATACCCGTGAAAAATTTCGTGGCACTCGTGAAAAATACCGACTTTCTGTGGTACTCGTGAAAAATACCGACTTTCTGTGTTACTCATGAAAAATACCGATATGCTGTGGTACTTTAGAATTTTAAAATATAGTAATGAAAATTTGTTGTGGATATTATGTCTATGTTATAACGGGCACTGAACACTTATCAAACACAGATAGTCAGTCTGTCAATTCCTGTCACATTGGTCATTTGTCGTCCGATATTTTTCCCCTGGCGGAAGTTCGTGCCTCGGGGGAGACAAAATTACCATCACACTCCTTATAGATTGATAAATGGACGCTGTCTGTGTAGAATGGAAAATTAAACATAGTGACAACAATGTACACGGGTGAAAACGTGCCACACGAGAGATAAATGTCACCCGGTACTGGAACAGTCAGTGTGTACACCATTATGATGTAATTTGACTCAAACACGTCCCTTTAAAGGTGGTTACACCTTTTTGTATGAAAGGGTGCATGTGAGCAGACGAGTCCTGTGTTACGGTGGCGGGAGACTGGGTAGTCTTTGTCGTCTGCTTAAAGGTCGAAAGGTCGTAATAACGGACACTAAGGCCGTTAAATAAGATAAAAGTTGAAATAGGTAGTCTTATTGTCACTGTCCAAAGCCTTCTCCTTATGTGCAAGTAAATTATTCGTTTTGGGGTTTTTTTATGAATTAACAATGTCACTGTTTAAATATCTTCTGTCTTATTTTCATTAAAAATATTTCGAAAGACTCATTTGAAAAAAAGTTATTACGAAAAACGATCTGCTTGAAATGTACATTAGAGCATAATTTCCGCCCACCAAATATTTTTAGATAACATAAAATCATTATTGATTCAAAGTATGAAATTATATGTCAAGATTACAGAAAACACCGTCACTCAATCTCTCCTGCTGTCGATTACCAGCTGTAGGCATCCGAGATCCGCTATTCAGCGTGGAAATGATAAAACACGTGTTTTTAAGACGGTCGGCATGAGAATGCCTTCATAGCACAGCATACTGTGAACTCTTTCCTATAAAACAGCATATATCTTATAATAAATACTGGTGCGTGTTTTTTTTTTTTTTTTTTTTGACACTTCAGTAATGAAAATGATTTGATGAATCCTGTCCATAAATTAGCGTTATGGTGTTAAATTCCTACCGAGATCCCAGCAAGCCATTGTACCATATTGTAGTATAACAGGAAAACTTCCCCTTTTTTCTTACTATGTCTGTCTACTAATTATACAATCTAGTGCTTTCAGGTCATTAGCATAATTGGTTATGGGTCAACTACAAACTTTCAGAAATATGCAATTTGGCTGGAATGGTAGGGGGAAGTGTTTAAGTAGAACATATATATATTTTCCACGCGCTTAACGTCAAGATTTATTTTACATTCAGAAATGTAATGCATAAATATACACACACCAGTGATGCGAACGCATTCGTTTACTCACAGTTGTTAAATGGATTAGTCCGTGTCAATTAAAAAGGATTGGGGAGATGCTTTTCCCAAACCGTGAACCCTGCCCCAGTACAGTATACAGGGATTGTAGATCGAGTATGACGAGGGGAAGATGTATTGGAGATGTGTATGTGCTCTATAAAATTTTTATCAACAACTACAATTTTAAACGCTTATTAATACTTTAAAGCTATATTTTATCTCGAGTTATATATGACAAGAAGAAATTATATTAATACAATTGAACAATTCTACTTTTCAACTCGTTACCTTATAGAAATGGAGAATGTAAGTGAAATAAAGATTGACTTTATTAACTATGAATACATTCTCTTTGAAATATTTCTTCAGTACGTAATTTTGATATATTTTGACTGACTGAGCTTGACACTAAATTTGAAAACGAGGATAGAATTATTTGAAAATTTTGTTTCAACACCCGAACATAGATATCGTTATATAATAATGCAGTCTGTTGATTACAAGTTAACTACGTAATGTAAAAATACATGAAGATAGTTTTGTATTCTACTTTTCATTTTTAGAATTAAAATCATTTTGTCAAGATGCATGTAACATTTCTAAATAAACAAAAAAGAGCTTTGCGCACTGTAATGTTAAAACCAGTGTTCCGACGATTTGTCGTGAATTTGAAAATTATACTTTAAATATTTTAAGATTAAAGTTTGAAAGTTACATACATACTTTTGTGATGTATTTTTCTCATTTTTCTTCGTGTCAAATTTGTGTTGTCAGTCTGCTTTTTTTTTTATTAAATGCATGCTACCAGTTCCACTGTTTCTGCAGACAATGGCCCCTACCTTACTCTAAAAATGAAAAATA
Organism: Ylistrum balloti; assembly: GCF_031769215.1. Lineage (NCBI taxonomy): Eukaryota > Metazoa > Mollusca > Bivalvia > Pectinida > Pectinidae > Ylistrum > Ylistrum balloti. The sequence continues at coordinate 1,362,777 of NW_026782580.1, forward strand.
AATAAAGGGGATATTCCATGAAACCCATTTCAGACCGGTTACCTTCTTTTTCTTGCCAATATGAACAAATCATCAAACATTATCTTCAAGCAAGCAACATTATAGGCTTGTATGTGTGTTGATGTGTTCTGTCGACACGAGGGCTTTGATCGAGAGAAACGTTAAAATGAGGACCCGAGGAAACACTAACCATGTGTATGCTTCTTACGTGGCTCTGATGATTGCTTCTAATTTGGTCTAATATTGCGTGTTGCTTTGCCATGCATGCCTTGCGCTCTGGGTCAGGCAGATGGTTGCCATATTGAGTAATTTGAAAACATCCGCTTTGTCACCCCATCTCGCCTCTATACTTCTAACACACAATTCGTACGCATGCACGGTAGTATAATATGATAAATAAGAATTATATATACTTGTGATACCTCACACTTGCTTTATAATGAATAAAATGTGTGATGATATCAGTACAAGCATCGCATGTACTTAAATATAATGAAGCAGTCTTTGTGCATGACGTCACATCCTGTTGCCGATGTTGTAAGATTAGCTACCCCTGAAAATTATTTAATTCCCATACAAATTCGTCAGTTTAAGAAGTCTACATTAAGAGAATTAACAGGCTATGTATTTTGATAATCTGTTTATCCAATTTTCTCTCTCGTCACACGTCTACGTGGTGTACTAACTGACCATTCAATTGGAATTCATCAGAATTTCAAAACACGCCAATTCTCGAAATTGGCCTAATCTGCAGATCCATTTTATTATTTTTTGCTCTAAACACTTATCAATTTATGTCATTTTGAAAATGTCTCTGACGGATGACTGTCCATTATCCAATAGTTAATATTTCTGTTGAACTCTTACGACAAAGCTGTAAGCCACGATTTGTCAGCCGGCGTCAGCATGCTGAAGGATTCATTATATTGAGTGTTTATTGTAGATAAAAACTCGATTAAAGTCCGCTGTTACAGACACATACCCTGTCCAATCGTCTGTTTTACTTGTGGTAATATTTATCAAAATGTCCATCTCTACGTGTACCCGAGGGTCACAGCATTTTATTGGCGAAAATTGCCAGAAATGTGTGAGAATCCCTGAAATGGACGATAAAATGTATGTAATTTGTTCAACTGGCCAGATCCCAAACGATAACCCCCACTTAACGTTAGTTTTTAGATTGACTATAATTTAATAAATGATAGAAATCTCTTTGATAAATTATTCTGACTTAAATGTCTTTTCCAGACCAGTTCAGATTTATGTCAGTATTGTAAACATTTTAAATACAAGTTTATTTTATTAACCTTTCTTTGTGTACGTTCGCTTACATACAAACTGTGCGATACACTGACTTGACGTGGTCACCCCTGGCGGGGCAATTTCTCTAGGACGCACAAGGGTCAGTCTGTTTTTACGACATAAATGTTTTGGGCATTAGTTGAGACCTGCCAGTATATTTTATGTTTGTAATCACACGTTTTTACGATAAGAAATAACTGTTACACCGCTGAATGACCGGCCGGAGGGCAATTCCGGACCTGTCTACGTTTGTACCTTGAGCTGATTGTGTGCTTTCTTATTCTTCGTATATATGTGTAATCTACCTATCTATATCACAACATACTTTCTGAAAAAAATTAAGTGTAACATGTTTTTTATGACTATAATAGTACGTCTCAGATTTTAAGTGATGGTACTGGCCACCCGGTCAGGTCCAAGATTTCGGACACGGCTTACTGCCCAAAAGTTATGTCCCTTGATCCTACACAGATATTGGTTTGTCCCTTACGGCATGTCTGAACAGCCGTCAAATTGACACCAGTCATCACTTAACACTGCCACTTTATAGTGTAGATAATATTACTGTACATAACAATAAACACAATCCGTTTTATTTTGTGATGAAGGGTCATTCTCTAGCTTACGAAACCTAACCATCAACGTGTTCGATTCGACATCATTACTGTAAGTGAACAACAAACTATAAGTATTTTGTATCAAAATAACACCATTCTTAGTGGAACATCTGGTCAGTCATATACCAAAATATATAGGTCGGAAATGATATCCCATCAGTGTCCATTACCTTAAAAATATGTTTAGAAAAGTGGAGAAATGACAGTTTGTAATAAAATTCTACAGACAAACGATCGCTCGTGATAAACACCTGCATATTGCCTGCGCTGACCTGGTACCTGGTACGTACATGTATGTAAAGGTATCGGAAGTCGACATGGAAATCTACAAATTACATTTATTTTGAAATCATGCAAATTTTCATTTTTTTTTCATAAAAAACTGACCGCTTTAAAATAATCCACAGAGGACAAGATGTGATCAGTGACTGTCATTTGTGGACGGAGAGTGGCCAGTGACTGCCCTGTTTGGATGGGGTGTGGTCAATGGAATAAAGCAGAAAACCGTTGTCTATAAATAGAAATATCAGAATACTAAATACGGGTCAAAGTTGCGTAATACTGATAATTGTATTCTTAAAGTATGTTATGGTGATATTATAGAAAGTAACGACTCGTGGATAATGACATTGCGACAGGAATTAAATACGGTTTGATTAGTATATATTTGTTAATTAAACAATGTAGATGATAAACACTGTGACGTGTTTAAATCTCGACACCTTGTAGACACATTCTCCTCACAAAAATATATGAAAAAATCCGTGAAGATTAAATATTTGAAGCTAATTACAAAACTGAAAATGTCAGCACATGACTTGGAGATCGAAAGGGGAAGATACAGAAATATTGACAGGAATAACAGACTATGTGTATTATGTAATAATCAAGAATTGAAGACGAGCACCATTTTGTAATTATTATTATGCTAATTATAAACATTGGAAAAACTATGAAGAATTAAGTATATTGGTTAATACATAGCATTAACGCCTAAGATCAGATAAGAAAGATTGAATAGGTTATGTTATATAGACAGAAATGGGGCTAGAATAATATATCTGATATGACACTCTCCAGTATATGTAACTTGTGTGTGTTGTGTAACCCTAATAATGAAATGATTGTGAGAATGTATACAATGCTATTTATAAATATGATTTGTGTGTGTAGTATGCAAAGTTGTATATATGTTTATGCTTGTTATGTTAAGTGATAATATATAAAAACTTAAGCTAATAAATAAGGCTACCTCTGGTCCTAACAGTTAATGTTGAATTTTAAATATTATACAGTATTGTCACTTCTGTATCACTCTCAATCAAAGAGTTAATGACGAGAATTATAATTGTACTCGATATACGTCTGAAGGTGACCTCTTGAGAATATATAGACTATGCAAATCACGTGACAGCCGATCCCTATTTCGACACGGCAATATTGTTTTTAATACAGTAACACCTCTCTAAAAAGATTTTTTCAGAACATAAACTCCTTGATTTGTAGCAACATATAGTGAAGACCTTCCTCCATATATATAAAATTTGCGTTAAAACATTTTTTTATTCATCAAGATAGATTAAAGCAAGCTGTCGGCGAATGCGCGATTTACAATGTATTTTGACGTAAGAGCGCTTGGTTAATTAATTAAGAGTCGAGTTTGAGTAGTGGTGTAACTGTGATGTCACACATACTAATACATGTACAAAGTAACAGGCATTAATACCATCAAAATCTAATTAGTATAAAAATGTTGGGAAGTAATGAGTACATGAAATAAAAACGTTCCGAGGTATCAAAATTAGTTTGTTATTACACTCAGTTACATCAATATTCTTATATATATAACATAATGTGTTGTTTATATCTTACAGGCTGTCTACAATTATGCGAAGGTATCGTGTAAATGTCACGGCGTTTCCGGTTCCTGTAGCGTGACAACATGCTGGCAGCAGCTTCCAAGTTTCCGAGAGGTTGGAAACCGTCTTAAAGATAGATACGACGGAAGTTGTGAAGTTCGCTTTAACAGAAGGGGAACAAAATTGAAGAGAAAAATTCAGAGATACAACAAACCAACAAAAGAAGATATTATATATTTAGACGAATCACCGGATTACTGTAACGCTAACCGTACAACCGGAAGTTTAGGGACGGTAGGTCGTGAGTGTAACAGGAACTCAGTAGGCATGGACGGATGTGACCTTATGTGTTGTGGTAGAGGCTACAACACATTCAAACGAAGACTGGTAGAGCGGTGTCATTGTAAGTTCTACTGGTGTTGCTACGTTAAGTGTAAATCTTGTGAGCGAGAGATCGATGTACACACTTGTAAGTAAAAAAAAACAACAACAAAAAAAAAAAAAAACAAAACCCAAAAAACCCAAAAGTCACGAGTTTAAACTCCTCACGTTTCCGGAATGCTTTGCATATAGCAATGATTTGAGAATAAGTAATTAAATGATCCGTATGAAACAGAATCTTCGAACTCATGGAAGATGGTTTGGGTGATATGGAATGGATCTTTATTCAGTTCCATATTGTAGAGGACACCGAACATCGGATGCTTGTGACTACCGCGACCAGAATTGGAGCTTTTAATGAGTGTAGTCGCCGAACATGTTAGTGGCACTATTGCTATCTCAGTGTGGTGACCGATAATCTGGAATTACTATTAATTTGGAAACGGATGTGTTTAAAATGGAAATGAACGGAAACGAATGTGGCGATGTAATAACCAGACATGGAAGCGTCCATACAGAGTTTTTATAGGATAAATATAATGGAATCAGTGTGTGCTAAAATAGACATGTTTTGTAATAACAAGTGCTGTACCACGTGACACTGGTGCAGATCTCTCAGGGGCTGCCGTACTCTGCAATATCGCGCATGCACAGTTGTATCCACATATTCATGTTTGTAGACCTATATAGATCTATATGTATATACCGACTTGAGAGATTTGCTGTGGATTTTGATTCCGTTAAGTTCAAGGATATTACACAATTTCTTCGTGGTGTTTATCTTTCTAGGAATGCGCATGCGCATGCATTCTCCACGGAAGACCATGATACAGGATGTATGTCTCAAGCATCATATCAAGATGCGCATGCGTATGTGTACATAAGAAAACTATCATATTTGTAATTTTTTGTGTTTTACAGAACATTTCGTATCACTTGTATATATTGTTGATGTGTATATACACTTTGAATATATATTTATTACGCAATTTCCTTTTAAGATGATATGACAACACTGATGAGAAATCTTTTGTCTATACATGTATTTGTTCATTTTTGTAAAGTCATTTCAGTTTAACAATACACAATGTGATACTTTCAATAAGATGAACATAGTTTTATATTAGTTTCTCATCAAATGAAATGACTCTGTCGTGGTACTCATAGATGCGTCACAAAACCCGACTCTCTTGGTTAAAATTCCAAAAATAGAGAGGGGAATTTCCCACAATAGTGCTAGATAAGAATAGGCCTGCTGATTGGCTGAGAGCAGTTTGGAAAACAGACATTCATTCTGGAGGACTGTCGAAGAATAAGTCCTTCAGAGAATGCTCCATGGGTAATATTGGAAATAGGAAATTTTTGTTACACGCGTTATTAAAACAACCTTACATTTTATATCAATATTGAATCATTTCGATAATTTTACCAATTGTTTTACATAAAAGTAGATTTGAAAGCTGACTTAAAGGCTTTGATTTAGAAAAAAACATAAGAAAAGCAAGGTTAATATAGACTAATTTCAAAAATAAATGGAACAAACAACAAACAACTCCTTGTTTAGTTCATTCCATGGTCGTACTGACCGATATATCTTTGTTGTGACCAGACCTAATATCTACAGATGTGTATCTCAAGCTGTCTGATAGCTCTGTACTGTCATAGAAAAGGCCAATTAATATCTCTTTGTTGTGATAAAGACAAATAACAAATACTGACTGATATCTCTGTATTGTGGACATATATCTGAAATTGAGAATTGTCTCTGTATTGAGAACAGACATGCATCTCAGATTGGCCTATATCTGTGTATTATGACAGATATCTGATACTGAACAATGTCGCTCTATTTTGATAAGACTGATATCTGAGACTGGGAGATATCTCTGTATTGTGTGAAAGCCAGTATCTGAGACTAATTGATATCTTTCTATTCTGGACATATAGGTGTCTAAAATGGACAATTTTCTATTTATGGTGATCTGACCGATATCTGAGAGACCTATTCATCACTATTGTGGACAAATCGATATCTGAGACTGACCGCTGTATTTAACATTGGGATCAGACCAATATATGAGTTTGAGCAATAAATCTGTGTTGTGATCAGATCAGATCAATATGTAATTTTGATCGATACATCTGCAATTGATCAGATCAGACCAATATTTGAATGTGATCGATATCTCTGTACAGTGATCAGACCGATATCCCAAAACTGACCAATATCTCTTTATTGTGATTAGATCGGTATCAGAGGTTGATCGATACATTGTAAACATTAATATCCCTGTGTTGTGAAAAAGTTTATATCGCAGATTGAAGTTTAGTTTTACAGTAAACAACACATATCTCGAATATTTTGAATGTAAATATGTAGCAATATGGACGAAAATAACGAACTACTCTTTGTCGATATTCAGAAATTAAGAAAGACGTGTTATATCGAGTATGTATTCTGTTGTATGTATCATCTATTGATTGATCACTTTTCTTCAACGTGAATATTAAAACTGTGTTTCCTGATCACAGCCGTAATGTAATAATTATAACATTGTGTTTATATGTCGTAAACCTACGATGATATGTCATCAAGCCATAACACACATTCTTACACGACTCGTAGCAGCTTAATTATATCCCCGTTAATTTGTCAACACGTTAATTAACCTTAAACTCCTCCGTTTTGACAGATTTGTAATTGGTTTGTTTCCGAAGCATCACGGAAAGACACGTGTAATTTAAATATAGATTTGGATTTATAAAGAAATTTAATTGACAGAAGCATTAAAATCTACCGTTGATTTCACTAGTTATATTGTTGTTTTAAGATCTCGTTTTAAATCAATTACACTCCCATGTCACCATCATCAAAAGAAAAAGGACATATATATTCTTACAATGTACATTGTAACATTACACACATACTTACAGTGTACATTGTAACATCACACACATTCTTACAGTGTACATTGTAACAACACACACATTCTCATAGTGTACACTGTAACATCACACACATACTTACAGTGTACATTGTAACATCACACACATACTTACAGTTTACATTGTAACATCACACACATTCTCATAGTGTACACTGTAACATCACACACATTCTTACAGTGTACATTGTAACATCACACACATTCTTGTAGTGTACATTGTAACATAACACACATTCTCATGGTGTACACTGTAACATCACACACATTCTTACAACGTACATAGTAACATCACACACAGTGTACATTGTAACATCACACACATACTTACAGTGTACATTGTAACATCACACACATACTTACAGTTTACATTGTAACATCACACACATACTTACAGTTTACATTGTAACATCACACACATACTTACAGTGTACATTGTAACATCACACACATACTTACAGTTTACATTGTAACAACACACACATACTTACAGTGTACATTGTAACATCACACACATACTTACAGTGTACATTGTAACATCACACACATTCTTACAGTGTACATTGTAACATCACAAACATTCTTACAATGTACATTGTAACATCACACACAGTGTACAATGTAACCTCACACATTCTTACAATGTACATTGTAACACCACACATATTCTTACAGTGTACATTGTAACATCACACACAGTGTACATTGTAACATCACACATTATTACAGTGCACATTGTAACATCACACACAGTGTACATTGTAACACCACACACATTATTACAGTGCACATTGTAACATCACACACATTCTTACAGTGTACATTGTAACACCACACACATTATTAAAGTGTACATTGTAACATCACACACAGTGTACATTGTAACATCACACACATTATTACAATGTACATTGTAACATCACACACATTGTACATTGTAACATCACACACATGCAATGTATATTGTAACATCACACACATACTTACAGTGTACATTGTAACATCACACACATACTTACAGTGTACATTGTAACATCACACACATTCTCATAGTATACATTGTAACCTTTCACACAAGTATACTTTCGAAATTTTATATCAAGACAGGAGACAGGATAAAATGTCAGATATTATCAGTAATCGTGTATAAAAAGTAATGAATAATGATATTGATTTGATGAACTCCCCTCCCCCTCCAACTTTTATCACTTGAAATCTACCGTAACGGTATTGTAAATGAATATCACATTAACAAATGATACCATGCTCACGTTTAAAATGGGGAAATGAATAATTAAAAGTTCACTTTGGCAGCAAACATAACATTCGTGAAACGTTACAGAAGCAAGTATTGCCCACCCAAGTTGAAATAAATATTGTGGTATTAAGATATTCTACATACACTTCCTTAATCGGTCATCGCGTCCATTCTACAGTGTCACCGGGTGTTTTTATGTCAGGACCGTTTCGAGTTTTTCTTTATTTCGCTGTATCGATTCCAGTCCTGATCGACCACTACGTGTCAGTCATCACTGACCCAAGAAACAAAACTTATTATTTATGTACTAATAAAAACAACTTTGTAAAAATAAAAAACAACACAATTTGGGGGTGGGGGGGGGGGGGGGGGGGGGGGGGGGGTGGATGAAAAGTGCATAAAAAAATAACACAACTTTGGGGGAAAAGATGCGTTGAATAAGTCCTGAATTTTACACGATCTTCTTATTTTTTTTTAAATGGCGATTTTTTTCAGTCTGGGTTGTAATGTGGACGCTGTTGAACACTATGTTGGAGTGTGTATATTTGATTTTATTCACGGATGGTCGGCAGTGGTATGAGGATTTCTGCCATTCAAATTTTACGTGTACAACTTGTAGATGAAATGCACAAAGTCAATGGAATGATCTCGCTCTATTTCTGGTGAAAGGATGCATTAACACGACTTGTTAATGTGTAAAGGTAGGCAATATTGGAACAGGATTCTAAAACTAAATTCTTTGTCGTAAAAACGATTTTGTAATCAGGAAAAACGTGTTTTATTCGAAACAGTTATCCAGAAATGCGTTCCTAACTTTTATTGTTGGTAAAATATTTATAATGTCTATGCTAATGATGGCCTGCTGAAAACAATGTAACAGAAAGATTTATATTAACCCTGTTTAAACCTGCCCAACATGTCTGCTTCTACAGGGTATTTCTATCGAAATAGAGAATAAATTCTTTTCATTATATCGTTATATGTTTGTGTTATTTTTGACAAAAAAAATCGACGCATTTAGGCATGTTTATAAAAACAAAACACAAATTATATAACAGTTTATACGTTTATGTAATAAAAGCACAAAACACTTATACGTGTATATGATAAATCAGACAAAGGTTTGCCCGTGTATATGATAAATCAGACAAAAGTTTGCCCGTGTATATGATAAATCAGACAAAAGTTTGCACGTGTATATGATAAATCAGACAAAAGTTTGCACGTGTATATGATAAATCAGACAAAAGTTTGCACGTGTATATGACAAATCAGACAAAAGTTTGCACGTGTACATGATGAATCAAACAAAAGCTTGCACGTGTATATAATACACCACACAAAAGTTTGCACGTGTATATAATAAATAATATACATGTATAATAAATAGACATGCACGATATTTGTTGGCCTGTTGGTTCTGATGTTGTATACATTGTTCTTATATAAGAATTTGACACAATTTACTTGGACTGACCAAGGTTTTCATGGCGGATGTCGTCAATGAAACAGAAGACGTTTACTGTCCTACAACACGTGGTCTTACTCTTTAAGTTCTTTTTCCGGATTCTCCATGTAAGTATTTCATTTGGTCTTCATTTGCCCTACTTACTCAGTCTGGTTTATGATTATGTTCATTTTGTTTTCATCAATTAAGAACAAGGTTAACAACAAAGAACCCGCCAGGCATACCAACGAGCACCACACGCGTTCAGCTTCATATCACACCTCAGAACCATCGGGCATATCAACGAGCACCACACGCGTTCAGCTTCATATCACACCTCAGAACCATCAGGCATACCAACGAGCACCACACGCGTTCAGCTTCATATCACACCTCAGAACCATCAGGCATACCAACGAGCACCACACGCGTTCAGCTTCATATCATACCTCAGAACCACCAGGGATACCAACGAGCATCATACACGTTCATTTTCATATCACACCTCAGAACCATCAGGCATACAAACGAACATCACACACGTCCAGCTTCATAGCCCACCTCAGAACCACCAGGCATACCAACGAGCATCACACACGTCCAGCTTCATATCACACAACAGAACCACCAGGCATACCAACGAGCATCACACACACACGTCAAGCTTCATAGCATACAACAGAACCACCAGGCATACCAACGAGCATCACACAGGTTCAGTTTTATATCGCACGACGGAGCCACCAGGCATACCAACGAGCATCACACACGTCCAGTGTCATATCACACGATAGAACCACCAGGCATACTAACGGACATCACACATATCCAGCTTCATATACACAACAGAACCATCAGGCATACCAACGAGCATCACACACACGTCCAGCATCATACCATACAACAGAACCACCAGGCATACCAACGAGCATCACACACGTTCAGTTTCATATCACACAACAGAACCATCAGGCATACCAACGAGCATCACACACGTTCAGTTTCATATAACACAACATAACCACCAGGTATACCAACGAGCATCACACACGTTCAGTTTCATATCACACCTCAGAACCATCAGGCATACCAACGAGCATCACACACGTTCAGTTTCATATCACACAACATATCCACCATGTATATCAACGAGCATCACACACGTTCAGTTTCATATCACACAACATATCCACCAGGCATACCAACGAGCAACACACACGTTCAGTTTCATATTACACCTCAGAACCACCAGGCATACCAACGAGCATCACACACGTCCAGCTTCATATCACACAAGGAAACAAAATATTTTTCCAATGAAACCATTATGATGACGTAACACTTAGCAATAATCTGTAGCAACCTGCAACTCTGAAAACCCTGTGTTGTAAGGTTATCTGTCAGTTGTCGGTGAAATCGTGATATTGTGAACAAGTACTTGAAATTCAACGTCGTATGTTTTGGAAGCCTAGGTTTAATAGATAGAATGGAAATTTCCACCATCACAGTTACCGTAACGCTTGATGGGAAGCTAATCCTGTTTCGATGTTGAGATTATCTCTTAATGTAGAATGTGTCGTAGTTTATGAATTTCTTATTTTATAAAAACAAGACGTCCTCGATATAACTAAGAGTGATGTTGGAGGGCTTGGTAAGGCAATGTGTTGGTTACATGTTATGTTAAGCTTTTCGATAGATTTAGTCGAGCACGAGACAATGCCAGCCAAGAGAGGAGCGTGCTTTATTCCCAATAAGTATCCTTATCACTCGACGAAGATATTGTTATCGAGAAATTCGATAATTCTGCCGTCACCATCCTCTGTAAATTTCCTCTTGGCTTTATGTATTCTTTTCATCAAAGGATAAATCTAAAACGGCATAGGTGTTCATATCAATGTAATATGTAACATAACAGCATACACGGCAGTATCATACTTTACTCAAAAATATTGATATAATTATATATCAATACCGAGGTAAACTGCATAATAAACATGTGTAACTAGGGGATAACTAAACAAAGAGATATCGTAATTACACCCAATTGTGTAGAAGGAAGCAGTGAATGTTTTTTTTTTTTTTTTTTTACGACAGATTAATTACGAGGTAAAGCTCAAATAAAGAAAAACAATCGAGGCATGTCGAATACGCAAAAATGCTACTAACTAGTGTACTTTCGTGCATTTTCCCCCCGGAAATTTGACTTAGTGTGTATACGCATTTCCATATTATTCTGCACGTGCATGTGTTTGTAAGCACACAAAATACACGTGCGTTATATACAGTAAAGGAAAGGTAGAAGGGAGATAACTGTTCAAGAAAAAACAACTTCCGTCGTAATGTGGAAGACTTGACCACCATTCCGACTCTATTGTCTATATTATGAAATAAAATGCAAACACGTTCTTTGGTGGTGAACTTTACTGCTGTTTTGGGGACCTTTACCTAAATATTGTTGACCAACATCTGTGGTGTTTGTAGTACCCTTTTTCCAAAATAGGTCTGTGTAAAACCCGCTTACTGAACAAAAGTCCTGACCGCACACTTATTCATGTTGAATTCTTTATAACTCGGATCCTTAAATTTACCGGATACACAATTAATTATCCTCAGAATACAAGAATACACCGGATGTCCGGTTGATGTAACTGCAAGTATTAATTGTTGACACAATACAGATTGTTAGGGGCAAATCAAAACGGTTTAATTAGGAGAAAAAAATCCTAAATTGTAGTAAGATTAGCTCTCTCCTTCCACAACAATCTACGGCTGGACCCTGCGTATGGCTGGACCCTGTCTAGGGCTAGACTCCTGTGTATGGCTGGACCCTGTATAGGGTTGGAGCCTGTCAACGGCTGGACCCTGTCTACAGCTGGACTCCAGCGTAGGGCTGGACCCTGTCTAGCGCTGGAACCTGTCTAGGCTGGACTCCGGCGTAGGGGTGGACCCTGTCTAGGACTAGACTCCTGTGTATAGCTGGACCCTATATAGGGTTGGACCCTGTCAACGGCTTGACCCTGTCTACAGCTGGACTCCGGCGTAGGGCTGGACTCTGTCTAGCGCTGGAACCTGTCTAGGCTGGACTCCGGCGTAGGGGTGGACCCTGTCTAGGACTAGATCCTGTTTAGGGCTAGACTCCGGCGTAGGGCTTGACCCTGTCTAGGACTGGACCCTGTCTACGGCTGGACCCTGTCTAGGTTGGACCCTGTCTAGGGTTGGACGCTGTCTAGGGCTAGACTCCGGCGTAGGGCTGGACCCTGTCTAGAGCTGGACCCTGTCTAGGCTTGACACCGGCGTAGGGCTGGATCCTGTCTAGGGCTAGATCCTGTTTACGGCTAGACTCCGGCGTAGGGCTGGACCCTGTCTAGGACTGGACCCTGTCTACGGTTGGACCCTGTCTGGAGTTGGACCCTGCGTAGGGCTTGACCCTGTTTAGGGCTGGACCCTGTTTAGAGCTGAACCCTCTCTACGGCTGGACCCTGTCTAGGGTTGGACCATGTCGACGGCTGGACCCTGTCTAGGGCTGGACGCTATCTAGGGCTGGACTCCGGCGTAGGGTTGGACCCTTTCCCTGTCTACGGCTAAAACCTGCGTAGCACTGGAACCTAAATAAGGCAATTTAAGGTTTTGAATCTGAAGCGCTATTACTGCTTAAAGCGTTGGCAGATTATCAACCAAATTACCAAAACATTTTGCTAAAATGTGAAATGTATTTGTTATAAAGTTCAAGCTGATTAATATACATTTCTATTTAATTTGCATCGTGCGTCGTTTGGTTGCACAAATATGTTGCGTGTTTCTGTTTCGGTCTTTAAACATTCCCATTATAATATTATCCTCAGATTATAGCTGGTCATGTCAATATATGCATCAGTATTGTTTGTTATATTCTATATGCCTTACATACGTTAATTCGACTCAAATGTAACTCATTCGAATTATGAATATTTTAATACTTTAATCATTCATTCCTGCTATTTCATGACTTACAATTGCTACTTTAGTTTTTTATACTTATTTCACATCAACCGCGAGGAGAACCCGAGCCACACTGATTTGATTTTATCAAAGGTGAGAGTGGCTACAATATGACTTCTTTAAAAAGTCTTTAGAACTGCCAACGATTAGCCTCACAGTTACTAGACACATCCCGAGTCAAAAGTCAAGATAGAACGAATGAATGTGATCGAAAAGCGATCAAAAGTATTGGTGTCCATAAAGTGTTCCGAATAAAACACTTGTTTTCGACATCTTAATAAAGTCACTTTTGGTGTCACAAAGGTGTTCCGAATAGCACATATGTAATCGGCATCCGAACGAAGTCTCTTTTACTGTAACTTAGGTATTCCGAAGAGCAGACTTGTTACCAACATCGAACGAAATCACCAACATTTGTGTCCCCAGGTGTTCCGAAAGAACACTTACGATCAGCTTCCGAACGAGTTTCCCTTCGGTGTCCCCAGGTGTCTCAAACAACACACCTGTGTTTCAAGGAGTGACAAAATACACCTGATTTATTAACCATGATCAATCAAACGATAAAATGACTAGTTTATGTTGCTCATTCTGGCTCATACATCATACGTAGGTTCGCTATCATCCTTAATCACAGGTGTTCTTGTTCAAAACACATTCTGCTTACATATGTTGCTTCATAATTATGAATTTCAAAATTAATGAAAAAAACTTTTTACGACCAGAACAAGAATTTTATTTGGAAATATGATAAATGTTAGTAGGTACACAGTAGGAATGAGAGACTCGTGTTCTCAGGGGCTACGTTGCATGAAGTTTTCAAAGTCAGTTTTTTGCCTTTGCATGTTTAATGTTATGTTAAGCAATTTATGAAATACTGTAATAACTCCTGAACATTCTTTTCAGAAAGTTGTAAAAACAACTTTTGAAGTAAATCATGTAATTGTGTCACTTACAACTTACAAAACCAGTAAATGACAAAGTATGTACAGATAACACACATTTATACATATTTCTTTTGCAGTTTCTTCTTTTTCTTGTATTTCGTTTCAAAATATTCAAAGCCATTCCTTCAATCCCAATATTCATACAATAGGGATCAGTTGCTGCAATAACGTTGAAGACGGCCTAAAAAATGAAATAAGGCACTTGTACACCCGAGGCTGAGTAACGACAGAGGAGGCACTGGAGTAAACCTGAGTAACGACAGAGGCACTGGAGTAAACCTGAGTAACGACAGAGGCACTGGTGTAAATCCTAGGCTGAGTAACGACAGAGGCGCTGGAGTAAATCCTAGGCTGAGTAACGACAGAGGAGGCACTGGTGTAAACCTGAGTAATGACAGAGGCACTGGAGTAAACCTGAGTAACGACAGAGGCACTGGAGTAAATCCTAGGCTGAGTAACGACAGAGGAGGCACTGGAGTAAACCTAGGCTGAGTAACGACAGAGGCACTGGAGTAAACCCTAGGCACAGTAACGACAGAGGCACTGAAGTTGACCTGAGCAACGACAGAGGCACTGGAGTAAACTTAGGCTGAGTAACGACAGAGGCACTGGAGTAAACCCTAGGCACAGTAACGACAGAGGCACTGAAGTTGACCTGAGCAACGACAGAGGCGCTGAAGTAAACCTAAGGCTGAGTAACGACAGAAGCACTGGAGTAAACCCTAGGCTGAGTGACGTCAGAGGCACTGGAGAAAATTTGAGTAATGGCAGAGGCACTGGAGTAGACCCTTGGCTGAGTAACGACAGAGGCGCTGGAGAAAACCAGAGCAGACTTGGAAAAATCCACTCGCCCGGTCGCCATGGCGACTAAAACATCGATTTGGGCGAGTAATTTTCGCCTCGCACACGCCCGACTGGCGAGTAACAATTTCTTTTCTGTAACTAAAGATTGTCTTGGTATCCTGACAAAAAATCGTGTAATTGACGAATATTACGAGTTTTGCAATGTGCAATTTGCAAACATTTGTGTCAGATCATTTTTAGAAACTACACTTCAGCAATAACAATTACACTTTCTGTCATGATAAATTGATACAGACTACATGACATATTCAACTATCAAATTATTTCAAATAAACAGTTCACGGCAAAATCTGTTATAAAATACATTAAACTTAAATTTTCCTAAGCCTGCTGAGAAACAACACAGACTCTTGTTCACACCTGGGTAACGTCCAAGGCACTAGTATATACCTTAGTGGCGAAAAAGGCCATTGGAATATACCTGACCTGAGTTGCGACAGAGGCACTGAAATATACCTTAGTGACGAAAGAGGCACTGAAATACACCTTAGTGTCGACAGAGACACTTAAATACATCTTAGTGATGACAGAGACACTTGAATACACCTTAGTGACGACAGAGACACTTGGATACACCTTAGTGACGACAGAGACACTTGGATACACCTAAGTGACGACAGAGGCACTTGAATACATCTTAGTGACAACAGAGACACTTGAATACACCTTAGTGACGACAGAGACACTTGAATACACCTTAGTGACGACAGAGACACTTGAATACACCTTAGTGACGACAGAGGCACTTGAATACATCTTAGTGACAACAGAGACACTTGAATACATCTTAGTGACGACAGAGACACTTGAATACACCTTAGTGACGACAGAGACACTTGAATACATCTTAGTGACGACAGAGACACTTGAATACACCTTAGTGACGACAGAGACACTTGAATACATCTTAGTGACAACAGAGACACTTGAATACACCTTATTGACGACAGAGACACTTGAATACATCTTAGTGACAACAGAGACACTTGAATACACCTTAGTGACGACAGAGACACTTCGATATACCTTAGTGAAGACAGAGACACTTGAATACACCTTAGTGACGACAGAGACACTTCGATACACCTTAGTGACGACAGAGACACTTGACTTTACCTTAGTGACGAGAGAGACACTTGAATACACCTACGTGACGACAGAGTCACTTCGATACACCTTAGTGACGACAGAGACACTTGAATACACCTTGGTGACGACAGAGACACTTGAATACACCTTAGTGACGACAGAGACACTTGAGTACACCTTAGTGACGACAGAGACATTTGAATACATTTTAGTGACAACAGAGACACTTGAATACACCTTAGTGACGACAGAGGCACTTGAATACAACTTAGTGATGACAGAGACACTTCGATATACCTTAGTGAAGACAGAGACACTTGAATACACCTTAGTGACGACAGAGGCACTTGAATACAACTTAGTGATGACAGAGACACTTGAATACACCTTAGTGACGACTGAGGCACTTGAATACACCTGTGACGACAGAGGCACTTGAATACACCTAAGTGACGACAGAGGCACTTGAATACAACTATGTGACGAGACAGACAATGAGCCATACCCGGGAAACGATGAAGACAATGGACGTCACCCTATCATTACATATTTTCCTGTTAACGTGCTCTATAGATAGCATATTGCTGATTGAAAATCATTCCGTGTTGTCTAGATACAGTTACTCTCTAATCTACTCACATCATTCCGTACTCACGATCTAGTAGGTTTTTTTTATTGTAAGGAATGCTCTCTCTATTTCTGTTAAAAAAATCAATGTCTATATCTTATTCACAATACGTTCCTAGTTATTTTTGGGGTTTAAACAGAAATAGAGAGATATACATAGATATTTCCTTATAGACGTTTATGAAGGTATATAGATATTACAGTATTTTAAAGATATTGGTTTTGCAATTATTTTGTAGCTGTGTTTACGAGGTCACGTGTTTAGCATCGCTGATATTTCCAGGATTATTTTTTAGTTTTCCAACACTTTTTCACCATCATTGAAAATAGCGTCATAAAACTCTCGCTTTTTATTACGATCATTTATCACATACACATACCATTTCGCACATTAACCAAAACATTCTCAGATAAAATTCATTGAGAAAATTAAAATTGAAAATAAACATAACACGATCAGATTAAGTGGCAATCAACAACATTCAACAGATAGAATTCTAATTTGGTTTCAAATTAGCATTTTTTTCCTTTTCATTATTAATTGCTGATTGAGTGACACCATAAATGAGTTTCCTCATATCTTTAAAAGTGATATTTCATTTTGATTGATCACATTTTTGCAATAGATTGCATGAGGTCTGACTGATGCCATTCGTTTCTCGATAACATCTTTACCGATATCTTATATAGAAAACAAAACTTACATGGTAAATATCTGCTTTCAAGTTGTCACACTAACACTGCGCAAAAGTACATCTTTTATTTTGATTTTAAGATCCAGTTATATATTTTTGAAAGACTTTTCTGGAATAAGAATGAACTATTTGTGTGTAGAATTAATGTATTTAATTATTGAAAAATATGTATAATTGTAATCTCTGGTGGATTCATGGTGCATAGTCGTAAACGTGAAGTTCGTTATCATACAATCTTAAAACAATACATCTAGTCAATTACAAGTCAAACATATATTTATTTTAAGGTTCTACGTTAACAGGCTATAAATCTATAAAATCCCCCCTTTCCGGATGTTTTAATGAACCGCTTCAAACTTTACATTATAATGATTTTAAAACGCCATTTTTATATCCGTATGTGGTTTTATCGCTTAAATGCTTCATCCACCCATAAAACAAGAAATACGATGACAAGATTGCTGAAAATTGAATTAAGACACTCGAGATAATGAGCGTGATTAAATTATTTACAAGCTGGTCCAATTAACATACGGCACTCTACTTAAGATGAAAGATTAAGTTTAATAACACCATATTTAAAAATACTTTATGAAGGTTTGTGTTAGATAAAACTGAAGTACACGGCGTTACCAGTCATCTGTCCTTCCGAAATCAGCGTCTGTACAAGGTTAACAAAACTGGCAATACCGTTTATCATATCATTTATCATCACATACCTCTAAAATATTTACCGAAACAGTTACAGCGTCGGAGACATGCTATAATGACACAAATTAGCATGATTGTGATCAAGACAAGGAAAAAAATTACTATGTTAGCACCTTTCAGTGCCTTTTAAACATCAAAGGCGGGATGACGTCAAGATAAGGATAATACTGATTGAGTAATTATGTAAATCTGATATCTTAAGCCTCGTTTTCTGAATGACTTGAAGAATGGGAAATGGAGTAAGATGTACTGCTGTTGGTGTTACAGTATGTATTTATAGAAGTTAACGGGATGTAGTTCAACGGCGTGCATCTACTAGATCACAACACGTAATGTATTATGGATGGCATTCTTTAATGTATCTGATTCAGAATGCGTAATGGTGTATACTTACAAGATGGAAGTTACTGCTTAATATATAAACATATACGTCACGCTGTATAAAAACAATCACATCGGAATCGATCCGGAAGTTCTTTTGACTTATTTAAATCCGTCTCATGTTTTTTCAAGGCACATAAAAATGAGACAAGGCGTCGAGAAAGTGAACAAGTGGACGTTGATTCTGGTGTATATGAATTACGTAGGGCAGTAGAAATGCGGAGAGGAAGTGAAAGGGTGGTACTGAGGAATAAGAGAGGAATGTTGCTTAAAGAAAGATAAAAATTACATTGGGATTGGGACTGAAACAACTGAGTATTAGGTCAAAAATGCAATCATTCAAATTTCTTGGAGCTAATAATGAAGTTTTGAACACATGAAAAAAATGTCATCATTTGTAAGCTCGTTGTCACCAAAGAGTATTTCTGTTAGCTTAAACAATATCTTTTCAACATTCAACAATATAACACATACATATAAAACGCATGGAATAGGAAAACAAGCTAAGAAGTAATATAAACTCCTGTCCACACATAAAAGTGAATAAATCTTCAGAGCTGGAAACACTTATATGGAATGATTAGTAACAAAGTTTAACAATTTACCTATATATATGTATATACATGTGGTGAATCATGACGTGTAGTGTTTATCGTTAGATGCATGTTACCTTGCTAAATACAAGTATAGGTTTGTGATATCGTACAATAATTTACATATTTAAAAACAATAGAGGGAAACATAAAAGATAAAATATTTACTTACATTGTAGTTTGATGTCATTAAGGACTGTCAAAATATTTCATCATTTTTTCTGATTTGAGTAAGCATTATTTCCCCATAGAAGTGGTTTTTCAGTGTGATATTCAATTGTGGTTTAATTGTCACAACAATGAATTTAGATCAACAATTTGAATTCCTTTAATTATGTGTGTGACTTTCCGCTGCTTTACCTGGAATTAAGTTTGAAGGAAAAGTTGTAGTTTTATTACGACACATTTTGTGAAACTGTCATTTTTTATTTTCCCGTCTTTTAGATATTTCGCCACTCCACATCTTTATAAAATAAACATAGATATGAGGATTATGTAGACCTGTGACTATTATAGCAGCTTCTATCTGGATGTTTTCTAGATTTTGACATAAATAGTTTGGCAAATTCTCCCAGACGATGTCAGAAAATTCTAATATATGCTTAATAAATCAAAAGATATCGTTTAAAAACAATTTCTTAATACAGCTAGTCTTGGTGACAATTTTATATTTATCTTAATACAGCTAGTCTTGGTGACAATTTTATATTTATATTAACACAGCTAATATTGGTGACAATTTTATATTTATCTTAACACAGCTAGTCTTGGTGACAATTTTATATTTATCTTAACACAGCTAATATTGGTGACAATTTTATATTTATCTTAACACAGCTAGTCTTGGTGACAATTTTATATTTATCTTAACACAGCTAGTCTTGGTGACAATTTTATATTTATCTTAACACAGCTAATCTTGGTGACACTTTTATATTTATCTTAATTCAGCTAGTCTTGGTGACACGTTTTTTATCTATGTTAATACAGCTAGTCTTGGTGACAACTTTTCACTATATAATCAACGTGGTTATTCCAGGCACATTCACATGATGTTTTGTAAAAGACTTTTAGGTGTGCGGAAAAATACTTGTAATAATATGGTTTATTTGGAACTTGGTAGGTTCCCACTGATGGTATCTAGAAAATTGCGTATAATTAAGTACTGGATGAAATTGAAAAAGACCGAAAATTGTATATTGAAATCATGCTACGATGATATGTTGGAGAAGAAAGACAAATGGGTTTTAAATATAAAAAATGAGCTGTATCATCTAGGTTTAGGTTATATTTGGGAGTCAGAAAACAATACGGATGTTCATTATAATATAATCAGAGAAAGAATGTTTGATATGTTTAGACAAGATTGTAAAGAAAAAATCAGAACTTCCTCGAAAGGACAAATTTATACTCATCTTTATCATGATAATGATTTACAAAGCTATCTGAAAAAATCAATACCTAGGTAATTGTTGAAAGAAATTACAAAAATAAGACTATCTTCTCATAATCTAAAAGTAGAAAAGGCCGATATCAGAATATATCAAGAAATTTAAGAATATGTTCTAATTGTGATTTGAATGATATCGAAGACGAATTCCATTTTATATTGAAATGTCCCTGTTATTCGAACCTCAGAAGAAAATTTTTGAAAAGATACTATTATAAAAAACCTAGTATGTTTAAATTGATAGAATTCTTAAATGCAAACAATACAAAAGAAATAACAAACCTGTCTAAATATATTAAGGCAGCTTACATTTGAAGAGAAAACCGCAATTGATAGCTTAGTTTACTCTCTCCGGGTTTGTGTTGTTTCTGTGTTTTTTGTATATTGTTATATGTTTGTAAATCGTCTATGTGTTGTTTGCTTTAACCAATGAGTCACACGACTCAAGGTAATAAAGAACTAGAACTAGAACTAGGCACCATCATCTGCCAACCATACACCTAAATGTTTATGAGATTTTATACTGTCTTGTCTGGATTAAATGTTACTAGATTTATTTAAAATCACTGACTCTATTTTTGCTTCCGTAATGATTCTCAGACTCGTATCACCAGGATCTAAAGCTTTAGAGATATCTAACAGACTTGTGTATTCAACACCCTGTTCAGTAATTGGAATATTTTTCAACTTTATTCTCAGGAATAATGTTATTATCAGGCAATGTGACAGTGGTCATCAATAGTAGACTGACTTACAAAGTGATATTTAAAAATCTGCTTTTTGTTTATTTTCTCTATAGTTGATATTATCATGTATCTATTTTGGTACCCGAGGTGACTTCGTCGAAAATATTGTAAAAGTTTTTATCAATTTCCACCAATTTCATGTCGATGCCTACATAAATTTTATTTTACACGTTAACTTTAAAACACATACATTTTTTTTTGTTTTCCTGAAGGCATCGATATATGTATTTCTTGTCTATCTCAATCGCTGTTAGTGAAATGGATTTGGTATATTTTTTATGTAATATTTCCTGAAACCTAACTAATTTTCTAGCTTCATTATGCGGTTCTTTATGTCTTATGAATACAGTTTTATAAGGATTAAAATTTTTTGCAGCTTGTAAAATTGAAGAATTAAAGAAATTGTGAATTTATCAATAGTTTAATTCGTTTGTGGGCCAGTCCACCCAATTTTATTCAAGCTATCACATTTTATAATCCCCAATCTTATACAGCCAAATTTGCCTTTCAGTATTTGAATTGGATGTGTTACGACCAACATGGGACAATGGTATCTAGTATCAACAGGTAGAAAGATTCGCCTACGACAACTATCTTGATATCTAAATGATTTGTCATCAATATATCTAAGAGAGAGGATGAGGGGTCTGTAAAATGTGTAGGGTCATCAATACGTTGATTGAAATTATATCTTTACATTACATCAAGAACGTGACAAGGGTAAATAGCTTACTGATTCTCATTAAAATCACCTTTAATTAAAATACTATCACATTTATAATTAGCAACATATCTATAGAGAGATCAATTAAATTCCAAATTTCATTCCCAGAGTTTGATGGTCTGTAAAATTTTCCCAGGATGATTATTCTGTTACAGATCTGCAATTCAACCCAAATGCACTCAAGATTATTTATTTCAAATTCTGCACGACGAACGATAGTAATATTTTGTTAACGTACAAGGCCATACCTCCACTAATCCTGTCTGGCTGTGATTTTACGTATATTTCATGAGCCTTAGAATTGAGAAGTTCACTTGTTTTTTTTCTCAATTTGTTTATTTCCAAACCTAAGTGAATGATAGCGTATCATATTGGTGCAATTCACTAAAATCTAAATCACGTTTTGGTAATAAGTTTTGGAAGTTGTAATGTACCAGTGATAAATAATCATTGTTAAGAGTTGTTAAGTGGGCAAACGAAGAGGAATTTTCAGGACCTGGGTTTCTTCCAATACCTCCACAGCGAAGGAACAGTTTAAGAAGATATTTTGGTGATACGATACACATTAGAGATGAAAAACTGTTAAAAGCATGTAGAAAGTCACGATACAATTCACAACGTAAGCTAAGGAAGAACAAGACAAAACAGTAATATATAATACTTGGTTTATTTGAAAACTACGATTTCTGTTGAAATAGCAGTGCGAATTCAGAAAATGTCGATAATGAAAAAAAAAGGAATAAAAAATAAAAATAAAAGTGTTCGTTGGTCTCGTCTTCTTTATTAACAATATTTATACAAAGTAGATAAATTTAAGTGAACTGCATTCCATCCCCAATCTTGAAAGGCGAATCTGACCATGTCTGCTACAGCTTTAGAACTTTGTCGCCAGGTGCATTTAAATAACTTTTCAATTTAGTTATCGACGGGTCACTTTTTATTGTGTCCGGCAAAGAATTCACCAGAGACTGATTACAGAGGACGGAAATTCTTACCAACACGAGTGTTATGATCATGGATGCTGTTATTACGTTGGAGAAGAATTTTCATGTAGGTACTGAGGTAGGAGACCATGAATTATGGAAATGTATGATTTTATGACGCTTGCGTCTTTGCTCTAGAATTTCATCCCACTAGTTAGCATTGTCCCGCCACTAACTGTCTCTATTTGGAAATCTTTCTAACATGTCAGATTTTTGTAAGACGATACCAGATTATGTTGCCATATCAACAATTGGCCGAATCAGCATAAAAGTTTGAAGAGAAGTACGATCTACACAAAACTTAAATTCACATGAGATATCCAGCTTTTTAAGGGAACCTTAAATTTGATAAAGTTAATATGATCATTCCAGCCACCGTTTTGTTCTTATCAAACAGACCAAGCTGCTTATGTGTACTAAGTTCAGTGAGTAAAGTATTATTCATAGTTAGAGGAGGAGGAATCGGAGTGTTAGCTTTCTCAGATATCAGTAAGGCTTCAGTTTGTAGAATCAAGTATAGAATACATGATACAGTATGGGAGTTATTGTTTGATAAATCTAGATTAGAATACGTGATACAGCATTAAATTAATTGTTTGATAAATCTGGTTTACAATACGTAATAAAGTATGGGATTATTGTTTGATAAATCTAATTTAGAATATATAATACAGTATCAGAGTAATTGTTTGATAAATCTAATTTAGAATACGTAATAAAGTATGGGATTATTGTTTGATAAATCTAATTTAGAATATATAATACAGTATGGGAGTTATTGTTTGATAAATCTTATTTAGAATACGTAATAAAGTATGGGATTATTGTTTTATAAAACTAATTTAGAATACGTAATAAATATGGGATTATTGTTTGATAAATCTAATTTAGAATACGTAATACAGTATGGGATTATTGTTTGATAAATCTAATTTAGAATACGTAATAAAGTATGGGATTATTGTTTGATAAATCTAATTTAGAATACGTAATAAAGTATGGGATTATTGTTTGATAAATCTTATTTAGAATACGTAATAAAGTATGGGATTATTGTTTGATAAATCTTATTTAGAATACGTAATAAAGTATGGGATTATTGTTTGATAAATCTTATTTAGAATACGTAATACAGCATGGGAATTTTTTTTGATAAATCTAGTTCAGAACATGATAGATACATTATTGTAGATCCAAACCGCTCGCCCATATTTATTCTATTTTTTCATAAAATTAATGGTTCAAATAAAACATTATTTTGATAACAGTTCTTATAATGCATGTTGCTCCTTGTTTGTCAGTTTAGCTGCGTTTTGTATAAGAAACCATTAAGATTAACACTTTTTTCTTTAGATAGCTTAATGTTGTATTGCTTTTTATTATGTATGATAAATCTGATAGATAACAGCAAAAAACTTTAAAAGCTACCTATTATAATATAGTTTTGTAGTTATTCCCCAATTCAATAGCTGCACGTGGCATATCACGGGTATGATTAACTGAATTGCAAAAAAAGTAGACGTTAAGGGATTATTTTTTGTTTTAAAATCAACTATCTGTAACATATAGACTCAATCAACACTCATAACATTTAATTCTAGTTAATTTATTGAATGATGTATCAGAAAAATTAGAAAATAATTTTTCAAAATTCAATTTTATCTTAAAAAAGACGCAATCATAGAACAACAAGTGATGAATATGTAGTTACCAAGACACCTTTCATCTAAGACACAATATCCCGACAACGTTATAAATAATCTTTCTATACTACTTGTTGGTCTGTATGTCGATAAATTAACCAGGGAGCTGAAATATTAAATTGTTTTAATATGTAACATTTCTAGATTCACACCACTATATTACAGTGAGATATTATTTTAAAATCTTGATCAAAATACGTTCTACAGTAAGGAAATGAGTGTCCAAAAAGTCTAGATCAGAAACACGTAACATAGCATGGAAAATATGGTGTAAGAAATCTACTTCATAGTTTGTATTCTGTGTTACAGATATTACGGAGTGTGGTGGCGGAACTAATTATACAATAATGTAACAAATATTTTATACATAACATAGGGATATTGATGGTCAATCTGGCTACATTGTATCGTATGTATAGAACACAGCTAGTTATATATCGCAAGAAATGGAGGTAAATGGTAAGAAAGTTTGGAAAAGAGCATACCTGGCTGGAATATAGAATATATGATTTGAATAGAGGGTAAATGGTTGGAATAGAATATAGGACACATCTTTACATGTTTGGAATAGAGAGTACATATGTACATATTTGGAATAGAGGATACATCTGTACATGTTTGGAATAGAGAATACACCTGTACATGTTTGGAATAGAGGACACATCTGTACATGTTTGGAATAGAGAATACACCTGTACATGTTTGGAATAGAGGACACATCTGTACATGTTTGGAATAGAGGATACATCTGTACATGTTTAGAATAGAGAATACATCTGTACATGTTTGGAATAGAGAATACATCTCTACATGTTTGGAATAGAGGACACATCTCTACATGTTTGGAATAGAGGACACATCTGTACATGTTTGGAATAGAGGACACATCTGTACATGTTTGGAATAGAGGACACATCTGTACATGTTTGGAATAGAGGACACATCTGTACATGTTTGGAATAGAGGGATACATCTGTACATGTTTGGAATAGAGGATACATCTGTACATGTTTGGAATAGAGGATACATCTGTACATGTTTGGAATAGAGGACACATCTGTACATGTTTGGAATAGAGAATACATCTGTACATGTTTGGAATAGAGGACACATCTGTACATGTTTGGAATAGAGGACACATCTGTACATGTTTGGAATAGAGGACACATCTGGACATGTTTGGAATAGAGAATACATCTGTACATGTTTGGAATAGAGGACACATCTGTACATGTTTAGAATAGAGGATACATCTGTACATGTTTAGAATAGAGGATACATCTGTACATGTTTGGAATAGAAGACACATCTGTACATGTTTGGAATAGAGAATACATCTGTACATGTTTGGAATAGAGGACACATCTGTACATGTTTAGAATAGAGGATACATCTGTACATGTTTGGAATAGAGGATACATCTGTACATGTTTGGAATAGAGGATACATCTGTACATGTTTGGAATAGAGAATACATCTGTACA
Source organism: Ylistrum balloti (assembly GCF_031769215.1). Lineage (NCBI taxonomy): Eukaryota > Metazoa > Mollusca > Bivalvia > Pectinida > Pectinidae > Ylistrum > Ylistrum balloti. The sequence goes on from NW_026782580.1 coordinate 1,389,558, forward strand.
TGTTTGGAATAGAGGACACATCTGTACATGTTTGGAATAGAGGATACATCTGTACATGTTTGGAATAGAGGACACATCTGTACATGTTTGGAATAGAAGACACATCTGTACATGTTTGGAATAGAGAATACATCTGTACATGTTTGGAATAGAGGACACATCTGTACATGTTTAGAATAGAGGATACATCTGTACATGTTTAGAATAGAGGATACATCTGTACATGTTTGGAATAGAGGACACATCTGTACATGTTTGGAATAGAGAATACATCTGTACATGTTTGGAATAGAGGATACATCTGTATATGTTTGGAATAGAGGATACATCTGTACATGTTTGGAATAGAGGATACATCTGTACATGTTTGGAATAGAGTACACATCTGTACATGTTTGGAATAGAGTACACATCTGTACATGTTTGGAATAGAGGATACATCTGTACATGTTTGGAATAGAGGATACATCTGTACATGTTTGGAATAGAGGACACATCTGTACATGTTTGGAATAGAGGACACATCTGTACATGTTTGGAATAGAGGATACATCTGTACATGTTTGGAATAGAGGACACATCTGTACATGTTTGGAATAGAGGATACATCTGTACATTTTTTGGAATCTGTACATGTTTGGAATAGGAGACATCTGTACATGTTTGGAATAGAGAATACATCTGTACATGTTTGGAATAGAAGACACATCTGTACATGTTTGGAATAGAGAGTACATCTCTACATGTTTGGAATAGAGAATACATCTGTACATGTTTGGAATAGAGAGTACATATGTACATGTTTGGAATAGCGGGAGTACATCTGTACATGTTTGGAATAGCGGGAGTACATCTGTACATGTTTGGAATAGCGGGAGTACATCTGTACATGTTTGGAATAGCGGGAGTACATCTGTACATGCTTGGAATAGCGGGAGTACAAAGGTTCAAAATAAATGTACATCTAATATCAAAATTCCAGAGCGTGTTTTTTCGAATACTTTTCTTTCATGGCTTATAAGCAATTCCAAACACATATATTCTGTGTACCAAACTAGATACGTCGGCGATACTTTGTGAGGAAATAAATTTCAACAACTAACCCTTTTTAAAAATCTATAAAGTATGAGATCATTAAATATATTAAGTACCTTTAGGACATTCTTCAAATAGTATCAGCGGTTTTCTGGCTTATTAAATTTGATATGGAACTGATATGTGGACTAGAAAGTTTCTAAAACACTTTTCTGTCCAGAAAGTGAGAAACACACGACAGTAAATGTACACCTATTAATCACACCAGATATATTGATATGGCTTGTTATGTGCTGTTTACCCAGTAAGTGGCTAGATATTAATTTTTATTAAACAGTTCGTGTTGTTATGATGTTTTTACAGCCAAAAACATCCGATAAGAGAACAATTATGAATATATACATTTTTTCATATTTTCACGGCTATGCATAAAATGATATCAAGTGTATCGGAAGAGAGGTAAGTTTGGCTGAAATGTGGTGATGCTTTAAGTCCATACTTCACAAGTGCCTACTGAGAGGTTCCACTATCTCAAATAGCATCAGTAAAGTTCAACCGAAAACCACAAGTCCACAGAAATACCAATATCTAAAATCGATTAAAACGTTTGCATTACTTACTAATACTTACTTACAAAATTCTGAACGACTTACGTCGACTAACACATACAGATTGCACAGATGTTTGTAAAGTCTCGATAATAAATCCAATCTGAAATGTAATTAGCAGAACAGCTTGCCATCCACATTCCAATAAATGATTTTATCACATAATCTGTATGTTTTCCGGTGAATTAAATTATCATTTTTGCGTATAGGTCACTAGTGTCATATGAAATATCCAGGAGCTTTTAACATTGACTACAAGTCTATTGTGATGTCATACAATGTAATTTATACAATGTGATTGGGACAATGGCGTTGCGTCATGAATGAAAATAGACAAATTGACTGCCGCCGTTTGAATTTCTTCTACACATTTTGAATTGTTCTTCCATCAAAATCTAATTTGTCTGCTTTTTGATGATTTTTTTTTCATTTTATCGTATTTTATGTTATCTTATTTTTACATTTCATATGGATTTGCCTGAACCTCGTCTACAACTTGAAGACTTAAGTAAGATCCTATATATACTGGAGTTAAGAAATACCTATTTGGCAATGTGATCCTCAGCGTTATCATCCTATACAACTAAAGAACAAGCAGTTCCATTATATGTAACTCAGAGGTACCAACGACGAGTACAACAGAATCTGAAGGTTTATGGCCTCTGGGACTGGTACAATAGTAAATGATGCGTTACAGCCGGGGACTGGTACTACAGAACCTGAAGGTTTACAGCCCCGGGGACTGGTACTACAGCAATTAAGGCGTTACAGCCCCGGGGACTGGAACTACATAGCCTGAAGGTTTACAGCCCCGGGGACTGGAACTACATAGCCTGAAGGTTTACAGCCCCAGGGACTGGTACTACAAAACCTGAACGTTTACAGCCCCGGGCACTGGTACTATAGAAGCTGAAGGTTTACAGCTCAGGGACTGGTACTACATAGCCTGCAGGTTTACAGCCCCAGGGACTGGTACTATAGAACCTGAAGGTTTACAGCCTCAGGGATTGGTACGACAGAACCTGAAGGTTTACAGCCCCGGGGACTAGTACTATAGAACCTGAAGGTTTACAACCTCAGGGATTGGTACTACAGAACCTGAAGTTTTTACAGCCGCGGGGACTGGTATTACAGAACCTGAAGGTTTACAGCCCCGGGGACTAGTACTACAGAACCTGAAGGTTTACAGCCCCGGGGACTGGTACTACAGAACCTGAAGGTTTACAGCCCGGGGACTGGTACTACAGAACCTAAAGGTTTACAGCCCGGGGGACTGGTACGACAGAACCTGAAGGTTTACAGCCCAGGGACTGGTACTGTAAACGATGAGGATTTACGGCCCAAAGAACGGGACTAGGGACTCGTACTACAGCAGCTGAAGATTAAAAGCCCCAGGAGTGAATACTACATGTGAGGCGTTACGGGTACAACACGAGCTGAGTGAGAATGGCCCCGGGGACAGGTATTTCTTGTTGTTCTGTTTTCTCTATGCATTTTTGTTTTGGTAGAGTTGCATTTAATAAAACTATCAATGGAAGAATACTTTCACGGTGATATAAAACTACATGTCATCTTCATCAAAATGCTAAACTTGTATTTCACAACTAATATTTCGAAATAATGTGGACTTTTGCTTAGTGATATGATTTTGTTTGGGTTTATCGGAGGAAGGGAGATAACCTGCAGAAGACATTACTTTTGTATATATATTTATGTTACAAGTTACAGATGCGTTTACACTTACACTTGTATGATTACTTGTGTATCGCCTCTTCATGGTGATCATTACAATGTTGTGATGCATGGTCACCGTGCTATTGATAAATAGGTTGACGGTGCTTGCTAATGAAATATTTCTTATCAACAGGTAACCATAGGGGAAAGCGACACATTCAGTTGGTAACCCTGGGAGAGAGCGACACATTCATCAGGTAACCCTGAAAGAGGGACACATTCAGTAGGTAACCCTGTGAGAGACTGACATATTCAGTAGGTAACCCTGGGAGAGACCGACACGTTCAGTAGGTAACCCTGGGAGAGAGCAACACGTTCAAAGTTGATCTTGCCATGCTCATCATCTGTTTTTCGAAATATATATTTATTTAATCGTCCATCCTTTTTTAATCTTAGTAATTATATTGATAAAGCGTGTATTTTTGTTGAAGTATATTGTCTCCTACAATGTAATTTTATTTTGTCACATGTTTTTGTATTTTCGTCGGATTATTCCACGATACAATTACCTCTGCCAATGTGCATGTTATCGTTAAAATCATCAATATTGCGAGATATATGTTCATAAAAGACAAAATGCATATTTTATTTGTTATTAAAAAGACAAAGTGCATATTTTATAAATTAATTTTCATAAAATATACGTATATCGAAATATTAACTAGTAAACAGATTGTTATACAATGTATAAGAATCACTGAAGTATATTACTTTATAGGTTTATCAAAGTTATCTCCCTTTGTACGGGATATCACAAATAACCATTGACTTCCTAGACTGATCAGTAAACCATTTACACCCGTCGTATGGTTTACAGACTCGTTACACTACCGGGAATTGTTATGGTCTTGTAGTGGGCTTGTCCAGATATCGGGCCCGTGGTCTAGGCCATTTATCGCTCTTGTCTAGTAATTGGACTCTTTGTTATATTAGGCCCGTTGTTATGGCCTTCCAGTTGACTAAACCTCGCAGTCGCCTGATTAAGTTATTGGGTCCATGGTTATGGCCCTTTTGTGACCTGATCTAGTTTCTGGGTCCTTGATTATGGCCTTTCGGTAGCCTTGTGTATATACTTAATATAGGACCAATAGATATGACCTATTAGTGGTCGGGTCGTAATTTCGAGTATGTTTTTATGGTCTGAAAATGGCCTGGTCTAGTTGTTGAGCTCGTGAATATGGCTTTTCAGTGGCCTTGCCTAATTATTGAACTCATGATTATGGCCTTTTAGTAGCTTGTCTAGTTATCTGACCTGTGTTTTGGCCTTTAAGTGATCTTGTGCATATATTGGTCCTTCCGTTATGACGTATCAGTGGTCTTGTCTAGTAAGTGGGCACGTGGACATGGCCTTTGAATGGCCTTTTCCAGTGTTTATGACCTTTCAGTGGCTTCGTCTATATAGTTAGTTATTGGGCCTGTGTTTATGACCTTTCAGTGGCTTGGTCTATATAGTTAGTTATTGGGCCTGTGTTAATGACCTTTCAGTGGCTTGGTCTATATAGTTAGTTATTGGGCCTGTGTTTATGACCTTTCAGTGGCTTGGTCTATATAGTTAGTTATTGGGCCTGTGTTTATGACCTTTCAGTGGCTTGGTCTATATAGTTAGTTATTGGGCCTGTGTTTATGACCTTTCAGTGGCTTGGTCTATATAGTTAGTTATTGGGCCTGTGTTAATGACCTTTCAGTAGCTTGGTCTATATAGTTAGTTATTGGGCCTGTGTTAATGACCTTTCAGTGGCTTGGTCTATATAGTTAGTTACTGGGCCTGTGTTTATGACCTTTCAGTGGCTTGGTCTATATAGTTAGTTATTGGACCTGTGTTTATGACCTTTTTAGTGACGTTTTCAATCATTGACCAACTTATAAACATAAATGATACATGGGATATTCACATTTTATTTCTCTGATCGAATGAGCTTGCGAGATAAATGTATTTACTATTTATTTATCCGCTATAGTTAAATAAACTTCTTTCTACATCTTGCCCTAGAGTAGACATTCACGTAGGTTGCAAGCAGTTAATCACTCTCAAAAACAGAATATGATACTCATAGCACGCAGCGGGATTACCGTGACCAAGTTTAAACCAAACATACGGTTTTGTTTAAGATCTAGCACGTGGTTGGTAAAAAGCGTGACATCTTATATACACACCAATATCTTCAAGTAGTGCGCGATTGCTAAACAACATACCATTTAAATACACATGCGGTTTTAGCACGTGGTTGGTAACAATCGCTTAATCCTACTCCACACCAAGAGCTACAAGCAGCAGCTTTTGATTGTTAAAACCATGTTATTTTAACATACACACCAAGGTAAAACACGTGATTGCTAAATTTCGTGACTTCCTACAAACACACCACGATCTAACACGGGTTAGATAATTATAACATACTACCAACACACCACGATCTAACACAGGTTAGATAAATATAACATACTACCAAAACACCACGATGTAACACGGGTTTGTTAAATATCGTAACATATTACCAAAACGCCACGATGTAACACGGGTTTGGTGAATATCGTAACATACTACCAACACACCACGATCTAACACGGGTTAGATAAATGTAACATACTACTAACACACCACGATCTAACACGGGTTTGATAAATATAACATACTACCAACACATCACGATCTAACACGGGATTGATAAATATCGTTACATTTTTTGTCTTTTCGTTTTTTCTGTTTTTTTTTGTTTTTTTTCGTTTTGGCTGATTTTCGTCTTTTCGTTGTATCGTTTTTTCGCCCTGCGAAAAGACGAATTGTATGGAATAAGCCACCGTAACATCCAGTTTATTGTATGGTTGATTGACTACGAGTGTAATCTAATGGTTTTTGTCGTCTCGTCATTGTTTTTACATCAGCTATTAGGACGTTTCCTTAGACGCTTAGGGCTCTGTAATGTAAATTAAAGTATCTTGTGGCTCTAACGTTTCGTCAGTTATCAAACAAAATAGATACAGGTTGCAATAACGTTACGCCAATTACACGTTAATATAAGGCAAATACTTACACGTGATTTTTTTTGCAAGACTCTAACACGAACATACAATGTATCATTTTCTCTCACTCTCTTTTATTTCGGAAAAAAGAGCACTACATGTACGTCCGGTATATCGGATCATCCCAAAAGTTGATACACGTGTATGCAATGCAAGGGAGAAAACTCAGTTCAGTTTCAGATTTGGAGCGTACTTTCTTGTCTTTCAAGAGCTTCGCTCAGGCTCTAGAGACATCCGAGAAGTACACCTTTAAAATTAAGTTTAAAATGACAAGTTATTTACTTACTATCCAAATGAAGGTTGTTCAGTATTTCAGTGTTTATTTCTATGATGGCAATGAAATATGAACACAAGCATAAATGCTCTTGATCGCAGTTTGAAATAACCCGCCAAACGTATGACGTCAGGCATCTCCAGCAAAACTATCTGTGCCCTAATAGATTAGAAAGACAAAGGAACAAAATGTAAAAGATTTTAAATTGATTTTTTTAAAATTTACAATATGTAACTGAATTTAAAAATCGAAAACAAACGGTTTGAAATGTGTTAAAACATAATTCTGGTATAGATGACGTCATAACAATTGGAATGTCGTTTTTAAACGTTATTGTGAATATATTTAACTCACAAATGAATTGGCAAACCTATTTTTTATGAATGAGAAATTGGAAAACTTTCAGAAGTATGATTGATCTTTTAACTTCTGTTAAACTGAAGATCCACAAGGATTTCCTCCAATTTAAACGAACGAGTTCAAGAGATTAGGTTTGTTTATCAATTTTAACAAATGCTATGGTACAAACGACCTTCTTCATGTCTGCTTTGCGTCGTTTAAATTCACGCGTCCTTAACTGAAATCAATAAGTTTATTACTTTAAATATAGCTCCTACTGTTTATATTTAAACGTGTTGTGTAACACTTGTACTAGATATAACTTGTAAACAATTAATTACTCATGGCTGTTATGCTTTACGTGACGTTTTTAATGACTCGTTTTTGGCATTTGTTTCCAAACATGAGAGAGAGAGATATAATAACAGTTGTCATAACGCTGTACTTAACAAAGTCAGTATACATTTTCAATAACAATATGTTTCTCCTCCGTCTTTACCTACAATAATGTACAATTCATGTCACAGCTCCTTCACTGAATCATCGAGACATGATTTGCGTTTTTGAACAATTAAATTAATCAATTTTCGGTTTGTTCCTCTGTACTGATGCATCTTTGGTACGGCGTTGTTCTGCGCTCATCTTGATTTGGTGGTACATGTAACTACAACGTAATCCCATGCATGTACAGGCACTTGAGATTAGATGTGGGCGGACGTATTTGTATTGTGGCTCGAGACAGACTCTGGTGTAGATTTCTAAAACACAAAAGGGAGCTATTGCATTTAATTGCAAAGTATATCAATGTAAGACATCCATATACGTCTAGCAATAGTCGTGCTCTGTGATACAGAATGGAGATGTCTATTTGTTGACAAGTTAAAGAATGACAGCGGACAAGAAAGGGAAGCATTTGTCACACTGGATCAGCAAATCAATGAAACGCTGTTATATAGTCAGCATATTTTCTGAAATAGGCGAGGGGAGTTAACAGCCAGTTTAAAGCGGACTACATCTCACACGTTTTTCTCTCTTCACGTAGTCACGGGAGCGCTTGAAAGGAATTTGATTCCATTCAATGTTTTAAAGTTCGTTTGTGATCCCGACGCACCTGAATTAGAATGGGAATTTCACCACATTGCACACTTAAAGTTTCGTGACCTGAAAAAGTTACAAGTTATATAGAATTGTAAATCGTTTACAACCCCGATGATAATTAGCAGTAAGTGAGGGTTGTACAGTGATGGTATAGTTTTACCTGGTGTGTCTGGCTCCGCAAACGTTAGAGGGTTAATACTATATATCAAGACTGAAGCGGTATCATTCAGCTCTAAATCTGATACGAAGAATTAAATTATATTGGAAACTATGTGGTATCAACTGCGCCCTCTATTGATAATGTGACAGGAGAGACAACTGCGAGAATTTTATTTAAGGATGTGAACGATAAATTGTCTAGAACTTGCTACTTTAGCAGTATGGTACCACACATCTCGAGGGCTACTGTTTCAATGCTAAATGATGAAGTGGAAACAAATTTGTCCATTAAATTAACTTTACGTGATTCATAGATGGCTTAGCGTAAATTCTTAAAATAAATCCAAGGACGGATTTTCTGTTTGAAATTCTCATTAAAGCGACACGAGTTTCTAAGACCGTCCAGGTGTGTGGATAGTCCATATGTCCCGGTGGCCGGCCTCTGGGAGAAGTATATGGAATATGTGGGTGAGAGGTGGATGCTGGACAGGGTCGATTTTGTGGATATTTCTAGTGTTATATTTACCGAGCATACATCAATCGGGGTAAGTGTTTTTTTATTTCTCTTTCGCAATTTATTTCTGACTGACTGTGTATATATCTCTTGTCTCTAATCAAATTTGTCTTTCCATATTCCGATCTCTCTACATTGTCTCTGAATTTCTGCCAGCCAATATTCCGATCTCTCTACATTGTCTCTGAATCTCTGCCAGCCAATATTCCTATCTCCCTATACTGTCTCTGATTCAGTCTATTAATGTGTCTAAATCTATCTATTGTTTCTTTTTCTGTTTGTGAATTTTTTGTCTCTTTAGATCGTCTCTGATCCTGGCTGTCTGTCTCATATTCTGTCTGTCAATGTTTCTGTCTCCCGTTATTGTCTCTTATTCTGTCTGTCAATGCCCCTGTCTCCCGTTATTGTCTCTGATTCTGTCTGTCAATGTTCCTGTCTCACGTTATTGTCTCTTATTCTGTCTGACAATGTTTCTGTCTCCCGTAATTGTCTCTAATTCTGTCTGTCAATGTTTCTGTCTCCCGTTATTGTCTCTGGTTCTGTCTGTCAATGTTTCTGTCTCCCGTTATTGTCTCTAATTCTGTCTGCCAATGTTCTGTCTCCCGCCATTGTCTCTGATTCTGTCTGTCTATGTTTCTCCCGTTATTGTCTCTGATTCTGTCTGTCAATGTCCTGTCTCTCGTTATTGTCTCTAATTCGGTCTGTCAATGTTTCTGTCTCCCGTTATTGTCTCTAATTCTGTCTGCCAATGTTCTGTCTCCCGTTATTGTCTCTAATTTTGTCTGTCAACGTTCCTGTCTCTCGTTATTGTCTCTGATTCTGTCTGTCAATGTCCTGTCTCTCGTTATTGTCTCTCTAATTCGGTCTGTCTATGTTTCTGTTTCCCGTTATTGTCTCTGATTCTGTCTGTCAATGTTTCTGTCTCCCGTTATTGTCTCTAATTCTATCTATCAATGTTCTGTCTCCCGTTATTGTCTCTAATTTTGTCTGTCAACGTTCCTGTCTCCCGTTATTGTCTCTTATTCTGTCTGTCAATGTTTCTGTCTCCCGTTATTGTCTCTAATTCTGTCTGTCAGTATCCATGTCTCTCGTTATTGTCTCTGAATCTGAATGTCAATTTTCTTCTCCCGTTTTTATCTCTAATTCTGTTCGTCAATGTCCCTGTCTCCGTTATTGTCTCTAGTTCTATGTGTCAAATTTCCTCTACCGTTATGTCTCCAATTCTGTCTGTTAAGGTTCCTGTCTCCCGTTATTTTCTCTGTATCTGCACGTCACTTTTCCTCTCCGATTTTTATTTCTGATTCTGTCTGTCAATGTCCCTGTCTCCCGTTATGGTCTCTTATTCTGTCTGTCAATTTTCCACTTATGTTATGTCTATAATTCTGTCTCCGCGTATGTCATTGTTTTCTCTCCCGTTAATGTCTCTAATTCTGTCTATCAAATTTCCAGTATATTTCTTTCGTCTCTGATTCTATCGATCTTTCCATTTCCACTAATCTTTAAATATGGCAGTCACAGATATGAAGAGATGTCAAAAGCCACAATCAATTAAACCTGAAATATTTAACGGATATCTAAATAAATATTACATCATGTGTTACGGTTTTGATACTACAATAGTATCTTTCACTTAAAGATCAATCGTTACTTTCGATTTTTTAACATCGTCGAATCGTGATTTCAACAAACAGTTTATAAAACTGAATACATGAGATGTCTGTTGTTTCTGTATTATGTCGATAGTTGTTAATGTGCTGCGCAATCTTCTTTTGTTTTTACGTAGCTCAAATTTCGTGGTTTTAAAAAAATGTGAATATTTCTTGCCCACGAAATCTACCAGTACGGTGACCCGTGTCATTTTTTCTGTGTTTATCATTTCGTTAACATATAATTAGTGGATGAAAAGAAACATCTTAGTTCACGAAAACAAAACTGCGATGTTTTTACAATACCTCTTTAAGAATCTGAACATACTGCTGATGTCTTGGTTGTCGGAGGTCTACAAAATGTTAACAGATTCTGAGGTTTTCTCGTCTTAAAACTTTCTCGTTATTTGTCTGACATACCTAACTTTACAATGATATAAAGCTCTGATCTATTTTCCGTTTCACCGTCCCTTTCATAACATGTATGTCGACTTGTTGAGAACTTGGTTTATGTTCCAATGGTTTAGATATTCTATTATTCCTGCTGAATACCGTTAAAGAATGACAGCGGACAAAAAAGGGAAGCATTTTTTTTTACTATTCCTGTACAAAACCTCCTAGTTAAATTGTATGGTTACAATACGTAAAATAGTGCTGATCCGACATGCTTTGACAAAAAGTAGGAAAACATCAAACTGAGAGACGTTAATATCTCAAAGGACAGGAAAATGAAGTTTGGGATGAACGTGTTGATGTCTAGTAGGTAGGAAAATGAAGTTTGGGATGAACGTGTTGATGTCTGGTAGGTAGGGAAATGAAGTTTGGTACGAACGTGTTGATGTCTAGTAGGTAGTAAAATGAAGTTTGGGATAAGACATGTTGATGTCTTGTATGAAAATGAAGTTTGGGATGAGATATAATGTGTGTTAGGGAAATGAAGTTTGGGATGAAAGTGTTGATGTCTAGTAGGTAGGGAAATGAAGTTTGGGATGAGACATGATGTGTGTTAGGAAAATGACGTTTGGGATGAACGTGTTGATGTCTGGTAGGTAGGGAAATAAAGCTTGGGATAAGACATGTTGATGTCTTGTGTGAAAATAAAGTTTGGGGTGAGATATTGATATGAAGAAAGATATCAAACTGAAGGATATATACTTATGATTGTTAAATATGATATTTGACCTTTCGAACGAACTTAGATGCCAGGACACGACAGTTCAGTAATAAGAAATGGAGCTGGGGCTTGGACACATTCATGTTTTGTGTGGAAATGAAGTTTGGGATCGGACATTTTGATATCTGGTGTGAAAATGAAGTATAGGACAGTACAAAGTGATGTCTGGTATAAAAATGAAGTTTGGAATAGGACAAAGTGATGTCTGGTGTGAAAATGAAGTTTGGAATAGGACAAAATGATGTCTGGTGTGAAAATGAAGTTGGGGATGGGACATATTGATGTCTAGTGGAAAAATGAAGTTTGGGACAGTACAAAGTGATGTCTGGTAGAAAAATGAAGTAAGGAATAGGACACGTTAATGGCTGGTAGGAAAATGAAGTTGAGGATGGGACACCGACACATCTGGTGGGAAAATGAAGTTTGGGAACGGGATAAAGTGATGTCTGGTGGGAATTTGAATTTTGGGATGGGACATATTGATGTCAGATGGGAAAGTGAAGTTGGGAATACGACACATTGATGGCTAATAGGAAAATGATGTCGGGGACGGGACACAGTGACATGTTGTTCTTCAATCTTCAAGTTAATTCAGACATATAGAGATAGAAATGTCGGGATGATTTTTGTGTTACATGATAGCATATTGTGTTTATATTACGATTACAGTAGCAGTATTGTCTGAAAAATAAATTCTTATAAATATCGTTGACGGTGTCGTTATCCCTTCGGTGGATGTCGTGAAAGTGCTGCGCTGATCATTCAGCTTAGTGCCGCACAATTCAAAGCGAGACTTCGAGGTCCCGACAGGATGTGAATAAAAAATATCTCTCTTTATTATTATTTCTGGTTTTTCATTAATATATATATACCTCTTTATACATGTATATTTCTCTTGCACGTGCAGACAATTATTCGAGGGATATTTTTGTCGGTTACACTTCTGTAGTAAACATCTCAAGATATTTTCAAGTACCCACACTTATGATTTGTAATGTAGGAAACCAATTGAAGATGATACCTTCTATATAGTCAGCTTTACTAAATAAGTTCTAAGTCTGCACGCATAGCTCGATTCCGAACATTTTTCGCTGATTCATCACCATCTTTTCTTTATTGTGATTAACAGCATGCGTTCGTATCTCATTTATGAAATGTAATTCACTCGAATATATATGCTTCGGTCTTAAATCACATCGAATCTCAGCGCAGGCGAACGCAAGCGTGTCCTTAACGCTGATTGCATGCCCGAGTTCCTGTTATAGAACAAAATCTAGCTTCGATCTAATTTTACGTCAGCCAACAAATTACACTTTTCTTTTTACTGCATATAATGATTCTGTATCAGATTTGTTTTGATTCAATGGGGAAAACCTAACGATGGCAAGAAAATATGCCGCGCTGATTCATAACGGTTGGAAGTGTGTAGTGGTTGGCTTGCGGTTGGTAAATGGTTTGGTGATGATGGCTGGGGTAGGCTTAGGTAGGGGGTCAGACGGGAAATGAGAAGACTGTGGATTGATGAACTAATACTGTATGGTTATGAATGGACTTCATTGATGACGATGCTTTACTGTTAAAGACATGCCGCAGTAATACGTTTGATTGCAGCCATATAGACGAATGTGACGGTGTGTTGTAATGGTAGGGCCAAATAAGTGCCATATAGTGTCATCTCACTGAAATGTCATAGCTTGTAAACATTGTTATGGAACTCCATCTAGTCGCCACAGAACATCCTGAAAATCTTGCAAAATGAAAATGATGTGAACGACGTTAATCAAACGCTATGATGATTTCATTATTTTGTGATAGGAACAGTCATTACTTAAAAAAATAAAAGAACAGAGGTCAAAAACTGAATGGAAGTTTTCATTGGACTGAAGTTTTGCTCAGACATCTTCACATACATGAACATGTCCCACAAGTTCCTTTGGTATCGGTGAATGTTTCTACTATCTGGAAGTAGCGTGAGATGGCGAATATGTATTGGTAGTATAGTTAATGGATGCTCGGGTATCTGTGAATATTTCTCAAGTGTCTCCAGTGTGGTAGTAGATTTAAACGATACTCGGGTATCTGTCAATGTTTCTCCAGAGTGGTAGTAGGGTTAAATGATACTCGGGTATTTTATCAATGTTTCTCCAGAGTGGTAGTAGGGTTAAAAGATACTCTGGTATTTTATCAATAGTAGTGGTAGTAGGGTTAAATGATACTCAGGTATTTGTGAATGTTTCTCCAGAGTGGTAGTAGAGTTAAATGATACTCGGGTATCTGTCAATGTTTCTCCTGAGTGGTAGTAGAGTTAAATGATACTCGGGTATCTGTCAATGTCTCTCCTGAGTGGTAGTAGGGTTAAACGATACTCGGGTATTTTATCAATGTTTCTCCAGAGTGGTAGTAGGGTTAAACGATACTCTGGTATTTTATCAATGTTTCTCCAGAGTGGTAGTAGGGTTAAACGATCCTAGGGTATTTGTGAATGTTTCTCCTGAGTGGTAGTAGGGTTAAATGATACTCGGGTATCTGTCAATGTTTCCCGATCTGGTAGTAGTGCACACGTGGGAGTTCCCGCAGACGAGTAGGAATTCACCAGCACCTTGTTTGATTAGGATCACCTCCATGACACAGTAAACACATCTATCTTAAATTCTACGGTTTAAACATGAGGCTATATCTTCAAAATACACAGGTGTTCTTCATTAATAAATAGCTGTCTCTTGTCAGAAGCATATGTATTCAGTATTCCATCCACTTCGTTTTGCCGTGTTTAATCGTGTATGCATGCTAAGATCATTGTATCTAGTCTACAATGTTAAACGACAATGGATTTCGCTGCGGCGTTATTTACACAACTTGGTAAGCAAACTCTATAAGAAAATTACAAGCAAGATATCGGTATCGCACAAATAGAAAACATCTTCAAACGAACTCTTACAGAAGGTACGCACAAAACGGTGCCTCGCGTTTAAAAGGACGTGTCTTTAAGTGTAATAAATGGGCGTAAATTCAGGTAAATGTTTCTTTTCTTGTGTTGTAGATTTATTTATTTTGTAGAGAAGTTTGAGATAGACAGTTGTATAGTGAGGTCTCTGATGCCTTCAAGAGCTTCTTCGTACAATGTTGGGCTGTCTGTTACCTTAGCTCCGTGTGTAAACGTTAACATGACCTTTGGTAACATTTCTATGTAATCACTGCCGTCATCCTAGGGACCAAACCCCTCATAGGGAGGGGTCACTCAGTACTTTCTTTATATGAGAAATATATATAGATTATTTTTCTTGTGTAAATTCATAGATGACAACTTGCAATGACCCTACCAGCGACTCATCCGAAGGTCAACACTTCGGCAGCTTCATTGATATATGCTAGATGTTAAAACACGTGCATACTTCATTCCTGAGGCGAGTATTCAATATCCCAACTCGATGTGCCTGGCTACGCCTTTTCTGTGATTTTAGTGGTAAGTCGAGCGCTGACATGCACGATTTATGTGTCTTAATCAACCCGGGAAGTTTCAGTCTAATAAAATACCCGGATATTGACGCATCATCCCCGGATTTGGTCGATATCGCGTGATACATCATGGTGGTTCAGTCCTACTTTGTTTGTTTTGATTGCAATGTATTACATAGGTCATTGCCTCTCCGAAGACGTTTTGTAAGAGCAATAAAGCTGGAGAGAAATTGTGATACAACTAATGATAATAACTGTGTTTACTGTGCTAGAAACGGTGTCTTGTGTACGCAATTTCGTTCTATCGTGGAAAACCAACGTCATACCAAATCACGGTTAATATCGCCACCTCGCAGCGAGAGACAGAAAACAAACGGAATGTAACATGAAAAAAGTCGCTAATATTCGCGGTCGAATCACAACAATTTTTGTTCCGTCAACCTGTGGTCAATATAACAATAATCTTGGTTCTGGTGAAAAAACCCAAACTTTCTTTTTTTAGTTATAAAGAACTGATTGGTGAAAACAATCACAATCCAAGTTTTATTGAACTCCATGGTTAAGAAATAACAATCCTGGCTTTCATGTAAACTTTATTTTATTTCATTTTTTCTCTTTACAAGGTACATAGTAGCATCAAATAACAATTGAAATTGGGTTTGAAAACAAAAAACAAGTTTGACAACTTCTATTAATCCGTCTCAAGTTAGAAGAGACGCATTTGGAATTGAGGAAGTAGTATGTTATCTTGTAGATAAAGAACAAAAAACAAAAAACAAAAACAAAAAAACAAAAACAAAAAAAAGGGAGGGAGGGGGTTCTCAGTTATACCACAAGTACAGAATTTGATATAAAATCACAGTGAAGACCGACCGAGACATGTATGTATTGCAAATATGAGACATTCAGTCATTCCTGGCTTTGTTGAACTCCTTGGTTAAACATAACAATTCTGGTTTTATTGAACTTTTTGGTTAAGAAATAACAATATTGGCTTTATTGAACTTCTTGGTAAAACATAATAATCTAAGTTCTATTGAACCGCCTGGCAAAAATAACAAACCCGGTTTTATGGAACTTCTTGGTTAAAATTAAACTGTCCAGGTTTTATTGAGTTTCTTTGTTAGAAGATAACATGCTTGGTTCCATTGAACCGCTTGCGGAAAAATAACAATTTTGTTTCTATCGAACCGTTTGGTGAAAAATGATAATTTTAGAATACATTTCATTATATTTTTTTCATTTTCATATATATGACACACTGTCTTTTACAGTATTAACTTTGCATAGTAATCAATAAAACATGTTTTGATAACCGCTTGTTTAAAATAACAATCTTGCTTCTATTGAACTTCATGGTTAAAAAATAACAAATTTTATTTAATTGAACCGCTTGGTGAAAATAACAATCCTGGTGGGAGCATGATGTTGGTTTAAGGTTTAAGGTTAAACAGATCTCGACTTTGAATGCGAGTTCCGTATAAGACCAATTCCTTTATAGAATCTTTGTTAGTATTACTGTCTTTGAGGTGAACGACTGAGGGTTCGATTCCTGTCCCGAATTAAGGCAAAATCGTGCAAATTAGATTTGTCGATTCTCGAACGTATACGTTTTTCTTACACGGAACTGGGTCCTGTTTCCCAGTTCCGTTTAAGGTGGCTAATCTTAATTTCTGTATGAAAGGCTGTGGGTTCGATTCCTCTCCCGAATGGAGATAAGATCAGATGCACTCGACTTTTCGTATACGGAACCAGGATCTAGTTCCAAGTCCAGTTTTTATTAAACCAAACTAGGATCTGGTTATCAGTTCCGTTTTTATTAAACCAAACTAGGATCTGGTTTCCAGTTCCGTTTTTATTAAACCAAACAAGGATCTGGTTTCCAGTTCCGTTTTTATTAAACCAAACTAGGATCTGGTTTCCAGTTCCGTTTTTATTAAACCAAACAAGGATCTGGTTTCCAGTTCCGTTTTTATTAAACCAAATAAGGATCTGGTTACCAGTTCCGTTTTTATTAAACCAAACAAGGATCTGGTTTCCAGTTCCGTTTTTATTAAACCAAACTAGGATCTGGTTTCCAGTTCCGTTTTTATTAAACCAAACAAGGATCTGGTTTCCAGTTCCGTTTTTATTAAACCAAACAAGGATCTGGTTTCCAGTTCCGTTTTCAAAAGACGGAACTGGGAACTAGGAATCAATTTCAGGCTCCCTGTTGATGTGTTTATCATGGACAAGGTATCCGGTGTCTAGTGGTTTGCTCAAGTCTGACCGGCAATAAGGAGAAACGTTAAGATATTTGTATTCATTTCCATCCCAAGAAATGTTCACCAAAGTCAAATATACCTGCCGAAAATCATCCTTTAAATTTACCTTCAATACTTCGAGGTCAATCATATGAACTGTTTCTGAGTTGCAGATAACCAGTTCCACCATTGTTTAGTTAATGTTTTTAACTTTAAAATCCAACTTGACAATTTGAGTTTCTTCTTATAGAGTATCATTATAATCTCCCTTATAACTGACAAAGGTATCCTCCCTATTTTAAGATAGATCATGGCATTAAATATTATGGATTTTTTCAGGGTCCGAAGCTTTATGGTAACCCAAAGGTTTACTTACGTGGGTATCAAAGATTGCCAGCATATTTTCAATATCAAAACAATTATTTTTACAAACATTCAAAAAAACAAATAGAGACTTTCTCCCTTTTCTAAAGTAAAACTGTTTGAACAGTATTTGGCATCTACATAAGACGATTCCAGTGCGGATTTTAAATTCTGGAAATTTCTCAAAGAAGGAATGTGCAAACTTTTGAAAAAACAGATGCTGGGAAAATGTCTTTCTGGAGATGAGGGACTACTTCCCCACAACACTTAATTTTGATATGAATTTTGTGTTTTTTCCCTAAAATAACACTTTGTTCCTTTTGGTTTTTTTGATGCTATTTTAAATACATTTATAAAATGATATTTTGTTTTCAATCAGTAGCTGCATTATATTTATTTTGAAAAAAAAGAAGTATTTATAGCATGTTGATTTCAATTAATCAATGATTTTATCGAAACCACGATCAATATCGACCTCGATCTCGGTTAACACTGGTCTTGATTGATTCGATAAAACTACGAATCAACCTCAACAATAGTGTATAGTGTTTTGTGAAGAGAACATCTAACGCCACGGAGATATACACTGGGGCTAAAAGATGGTAATACGATTCAAATAAGACTTTTCGCATACACATGGAAACCACTGTTCCACCTGTTTTTTGTTTATTACTTTTGTTTTGTTTTTTGTTTTGTTTTGTTATCATTCGAGGTCACAGGTAATTATTTCGGGAATACAGTCCACCACAAAGTCTTCTACAACACCGGATTCCCTCGAATTTTTCCTACAATGAATCTTAATAGGGACAAGCTTTCCACCAAAGTGTTTCCTAATTTCCATTCCGCTAATGTGAAGTTTCTTGGTCTAGATAGTTGCTATCCTGCTTCCACAGTTGATTCGATATTTAAAGGATTGTTCCAAATGTTAGATTTCCGCGAAAAATGTCTACATGTGACAAATACATAGAATTTCGATAGATGCAAGTTGATGAAGACAATGGGAAAGGTTGACGGTCAAATCTCCTTATTCAAACTTTTGTTGCGATATAGAACTTGAGGGACTGTGTTTACTTTTGATGTTTTTCTAGATGTACGTTTAGGAACATAACAAATTTTTGAATTTCTCTAACAGGAACAAATGTGTTTACAATGATAACTTAGTAGGGGAAATCAAAGCATTATCAAAACAAGATAAAAAGTAAATCGAATTGGTAACCATGGCAACTACAAATTAACAACAATATCTCACTGGCGTTTAGTCTCGGATGTGACCAGGTTCATGAATTTTACATTTAATAGTCGACCTACCACTATGATCCTGTGGAGAATATCTGACTGTTCATCATTATAGCTTTGAAACAACTTTTGGGGATGTCGTCATGGTGAAATGTTTTTTCTTGGTTTGGCGACTTGATGTCGTAGATAGTAAGTTCAAGGCCCGTATAAGGCACGAGAAAAAATCATTGTAATTAATGTATAGCAGGGTTTCTTCCTCCCGGCGAAAGCACTTCTACTCCGTGTCGAAATCGGTCCCGCTTAAATTTCCTTCATTGGAGATAGAACCAAGGAGAGTAAGAATGATTTAGTACAAAAATCATGTTTTTTTCTCTCTCTCTCTTTTTTGCATCACTTTCATCTTTTGAAATAGGATTTGATCCGTTCTAAATATACTGAAGTGCAGATGTATGTATACATTGAAACTGCGGAAAACGTATTTATAACAGACAATAATTAAGATGTAATGGCCTCGCTGGAAAATTCAACGCACCAGCTAAATTCAATAAAAAAAATGAAATAACATTCAAATAATTCTCATCATTTACTCACTTTTTGTAGAATCCATTTCCCCTGTATATTTACTCACTTTTTGTAGAATCCATTTCCCCTGTATATTTACTCACTTTTCACCTGTGTATGTCAAATGGAAAATGTTTGGAGGTATTTTTTTTCTAATTGGAACCTTTACCATTTCCCATCATAGAACACATGTAGTAGGTCAGTTTCCATTTTCAATGTTTTCCAAGTGATTTAATTTAGAACGTTATAGGAAACGATATAAAATGGAAATTTTAAGTTTGAATGTCATCATGTTTATTTCAAATGAAAAAAAAAGAAAGAAAAAAGAAAAATGGCGTTACTTCGAATTATTTTACACTTTGTGATTAAACCACATTTATTGAAAAAAAGATAATTATTTCATTTTACACGGAATATCTTCACAATATTCAATAATTTAAAATGTTAACATATTTTGCATTGCAAGCCGATACGACGGACTGGAGACGTCCACGGTATGTTATTTTCCAAACAAAGGCGTTAAGTTAGTGAGCACAATCATCTGCTTCAAATTGTAGTGTATTGGTGTAATTGTGAGAATGATAAGATGATGACATATTGCTGTATACTAACTGAATATATCATGAAATAGAGAAACATGAATTTTCTGTTTAGCACTCTCTTCCAAACCTCTAAACAATAATTACAATTTTCCACTATGGGGACACACACATACCCCATTCCAAACTGGAGGAACGCATTCGATTTTTTTGTAATGAAAGTTTTCATTTTAAAGAAGGTGAACAGCGGTTCAAGTATACAGATGTGCATTATGTTGGAGCTTGTTTCGTTACAAATACGCCAAAATCAAAGAAGAAATATAAGGAGAACGAAATTATAAAACAGATTGATTTCCTAATTAACAATATCAAGTTTAAGTTTAAACATATTTTATTGACAATGACATTGACAATAGGATTAGTCAGTAAGTTTTACCAACTTATAAATGACTTCTCGTACAACATACACATAAACATTTACATAAATATGGTCACGTGGTGACATGAAACTATTATAATAGTCTTTTTATGTAAAATGTATAAGTGGAAAAAAAATAAAGAAACAGACAGAGAGATAAGAACAGGGTGTGGCATAGGGAAAGAGAGATAGAAAGAGGGATGTAGAATGGGAGAGAGAGAAAGAGAAAAAAAAGGGGGGGAGGGGGGGGGGGGGGGGGGTGAGAGAGGAGGGGAGAATTTAAGTGAATCTTCCTGACCTTCCTAGGAATGTTTGGACCGATTTGGCCATTTTAAGGTTATCATCCACAGAGATATTAGAGTCACCATTGCAAAGAATATTAACATTAACAATACCGTCATACTATATTAATTCTTGGTATAGTGCTCTACGTTGATCAGCATATAAAGGACAATTTAAAAAAAGATGATAAGAATCTTCACACGGGTGCCCACATTGACACTCTGGTGAATTTACAAGATTAGTCCGAAAAAGATCATAATTGAGTGGACTTGCACGGTTTCGGAGACGACAGTGGATGATATTTAATTTTCTGGAGCCATAACTAATAAATTGCTTGTGGTGAGCACTATTCACATACATAGATTTTTTAAGATTTAGCTTAAAAGAATTTAAAGTGGGTGAATTTCTAATATCATTGTTCAGGTTGTTCCAAAGATTAGTTGCAGAAGGAAAAAAAGAATTATGAGATATTTGTAAACGGAATTGTTGATCTTTCATTAAATGGGCTCGTCTTAAATTATAGGGGACTAAGTTACCAACAATATCAGGTAATAAATCAATAAGGAAATCAGGTGCCAAGTTGTTAACTATCGAGTAAAAGAGGGAGAGCTTCCTAGCTTATCTTCTTTTTGAAAGAGGTAACCATCCTGTTTCTCTATATAGAAAATCTATTTTTGTGTAAATAGGTAAACCTGTGACTAACCTGGCAGCTTCTAATTGGATTTTTTCTAATGACAGGGAATTTGTTTCACTACAGTTGCCCCATACCTCACATGCATATTCAAGAAGTGGTCGGATATAAGTGTATATTCAATATGAGTTTTAATTTACGTAGGGTTGCAATATATTTTGAGATTTTACTAACAATATAATCTACATGTAGGTTCCATTTAACAATATTAATATATCAATCTTTGAATAAAATGTGCCACTCTCTCAGCTGATTTTTTTTTTTTTTTTTCATATCTTTTTTGTTGTTTCTTTTCGACGAGCTTACAAAACAGGCCAAATACCTTGCCAAATCCTTCGTTTATATATATATATATATATACACACACACACACGCATGCACGCACGCACCCTGACCCCCCCTCCCCCCTCCCTACGACCCCCCCCCCCCCCCACCCACCCACATATATAAATTATGTTCGTGATAATGTATTGCCTCCAAATAACGAGAAATCTATTAACCTTTTCCATACATATACCTGCGTGAATTGGAAATCAGGGTCTCGACAGACTCCTCTATATCAGTTAAATACCCCGATCTTTTCCAACAACGAAATCAACGGGGACAAATTCCACCTGGCTGTATTTTAAGCGTGATGAGTTCAATTTCCCTGTTGTGAATTTTTCCATTTGTATATGTAGATGGCAACATTCCTGATGTTTACATGTTTCGATATTCGATATTCAAGTCACGACACAAACTTTCACGGAATGCAGGTTGATGACAATTAGATGTAAATGAAAGTTTTACTGTCGTAATAAAGATCTCATTGGAAAGTATTCTTTCATTTTTTTTCTTGGGCGAAATTTTCCTGATGGTTTCGTTGTTGTTGACTTTGTTCACTACCGAAGTGGATTAATCAGGATTTACATAGCAGTTGTCGTCGATGAAGCAGAAGACGCTTACCCTTCCGTAACAACTAGTATTTTCTCCTGGTCCTTTTTCAGGTGCTCCGTGTTAAGCTTTTGTTCATATTTTGCTATAGATTCGCCGAAGTTGAGTTTGAATTATGAGTCTGTTGGCATGTCGGTATTATCTTTGTTGTTTAAGACTGTACCACTAATTGTTTACTCTCTGTATTGTGTTGTCCACTAAAGCCGAAAATTCGGTGTATGAGGATTTGTTTTACAGAATCCATATTTAAAGGCGAATTCCGAATGCACCTCATAGGGTGATTGAATGGGCTTAATCAAATGTCTTATAGGATCATTCGAATGCACCTCACTACAACTAAGTCGTGTTCATTCCAAAGTATTTAAATCCGAAACGGCATTAACATGAAGGTATTGTGACAATGCGATGGAAATACAGATGTTTGGAATAAACGACCAGAAGACGGAGAGATAAGACGTACATGTAAATTCTCGTAAAAACCTAACTATGTAATCACCATCATTGACGGTTACTGTACCATTTCAGATTGGTTTTCCAACTGAATATCAAAGGGGGACACCACTAAGCTCTGATAGTGACCCGGGGTATCACATCTAGAACAGCTCACACGCCTTGCGCCGCGGGAACTGACAGTGTGTCGAGAAATGGGCGGATTCGGCCCAGGTGGCCGTCACAGTTTTATATCACCTGTCGACCCCAACAAGTAAATTAGAGACGGAGTGGTCGGGAAAGTACCCAGCACCCGATCGAGTATCACAGGGCTGGCAGAACTGTAATTAGCGATTTTGTATTTCATGTTTTAAAACATCAGGTAAATAAACGTAGCTTAAGAAACAGGTATACATCGACACTGCTGAGATAGTGGTGTAGGTAGGAAAGCAAATACCACAGATACCCAGGCTGGTTCGTAAGACCTCTTAATTCCCGGTTGTCAAGGGATGATATTGAGTTTGTCATGACTGTAACATGAGCGTTTATTTATGGCGGGAATTTGTCAGTTAGACCTCCCGTCAATTAGTTACAAAATAAGATGTAGTATCTCTTACTATTGCAATGAGGGACCATAGAAAGCTTGCGACTCTAGTGTCAGTAGTAGTAACAGTTACACGTGCTCGTTCGACCCACGAATGAATACATCGACATCACAAGGGCATTTCTAACCAAAGTCTGCTATCGCACATTTCGTCATCTATGTGATCATTTAAAACTTTATGGGGAAGTTATCATGACATGAAGAAAAAAATAAAATAAAATAAAAACGTTGGTTGAATGATGGAAGCTCTCGTTGATAGAATAACTCCTATCATTATCGCAAATGTCGCTTCTGACGAGACCCTTCAACATGATGGCACATCACACCAGTTCTATGGTCTTACTTCCTGCATTGCGTCTTGTTTTATTTTTATAAACTGGGCTGAACCTCTAGAGGAAGTCAATATCCATTTCAAAGGTGTATTTATCATTATATAAAAGAGGAGTTTAATTGATAGTCTATGATATTTTGTAAAGGGTAAATTTAGTATTATCGGATATCCGGTGTGACAGCAGCGCGACCAGTCCTCTCAAACATAGACTACCAGGCTGGGTATTGTACGAGCTTTTAAACTTTTAAATCTTAATGGGTCCATTTTCCTTTGGCTGAAGAAGTCGACAACAATATTAAAAAAAAAAAACAGCATTTGTTATAGGTGTCCTTTATCATTTAATATTTAAAGATACATGCACTTCGGATTATTAAACCCTTTGTGACGAGGATATGGAACACCACATTGTTATATAGTTACGACTTTTTAATGGTGAAGAAATAGAAATGATATTGCGTTTCCGATAAATCGACTTCATGGAAATAACGACAGTTGTTTGATCCAGTGTATTTGTACTTGATGTTGTTTTCTCTTTAGTTTACATTACGTGAATTATCTATTCAGTATTCACTATGGCAGTTAGAGTGTAGAGTCTGAGATCCGTCGTCATTTTATTTTATATATAAGTGTTTTGATTGAACATTTTGTACCTTAATGGTATAAGAGATAAATTGAATGCAATTAAAACGATCACATCAAGAATATAACCGGAAGAGCAATGAGTCGACTAATGCAATGTTTGATACGAACAGTCAGATTTGGTTAGAGCTATGCCTGCCTCCTTTAATACCTATGATTCGCTATAGTTTTAAATTCTAGGCGAAACAACCACACTGAGTAGTAGACATAAGACCACATATAGAGAATATCTTAACGGCAGCTCTACCCGAAAACAGTGCCTCCTACCTGTGCACCAGTAATGCACCAGCGTCAGTGTTAATGGGGACGCTGTTCCGGAAATATTTGAAGAATTTAAATGCCCACCTTTGGTATATAGCAAACAGAAGGGGGACCTCTAGAGTAGCGTGGGTATGTGTCTCTCGGATTATGTACATTTCAACACGTGCTTGGTAAAAGGATAGGTAATCTATTTCTCACCTTAATCAGGTAATCAATTTCTAACTGCTCCTGGTCTCTCTGATTGACGTGAGGAATTTGTTTTTCAATACTAAACATTTATATAACTGTTTGAAACCGACACTTCAATAAATTGTTTCAGATAAATAGATTGATACTCCAATGAACAGTTTTTGATAAACAGACACTTGAAATACAGTGACATGGCTATGTCGAGTACGACTGGATACACGTTATAATGTCCTCCTATCAACACAAGCTGTGTTATAAAGGTGACAATATCGGCCCTAATTTCATCAGGTATGGGGCACTGAAGTGAAAACACGTGTCAGGTTTTAGATACTGGGTAGCGTTGTGATTCAAGATTTCAGCATGAGTAGTAGAGATGTGCTTAAAGATACCATTATAAGGGGTAGAGATGCGTTAAAAGATACCATTATAAGGGGTAGAGATGTTTTTAAAGATACCATTAAAAGGGGTAGAGATGTGTTTAAAGATACCGTTATAAGGGGTAGATATGTGCTTAAAGATACCATTATAAGGGGTAGAGATGCGTTAAAAGATATCATTATAAGGGATAGAGATGTTTTTAAAGATACCATTATAAGGGGTAGAGATGTGATAGAGATGTTTTTAAAGATTAAAGATAGAGATGTAAAGATACCATTTTAAAGATCATTAAAGGGGGGGTGTTTAAAGATACCATTAAAAGGGGTAGAGATGTGTTTAAAGATACCATTTAGAATGTGTTTAAGATATCATTATAAGGGTAGAGATGTGTTTAAAGATACCGTTATAAGGGGTAGAGATGTGTTTAAAGATACCATTATTAGGGGTAGAGATGTGTTTACAGATATCATTATAAGGGATAGAGATGTTTTTAAAGATACCATTAAAAGGGGTAGAGATGTGTTTAAAGATACCATTCTAAGGGTAGAGGTGTGTTTACAGATAACGTTATAAGGGTAGAGATGTGCTTAAAGATACTATTATAAGGGGTAGAGATGTGTTTAAAGATATCATTATAAGGGATAGAGATGTTTTTAAAGATACCATTAAAAGGGGTAGAGATGTGTTTAAAGATACCGTTATAAGGGGTAGAGATGTGTTTAAAGATACCATTCTAAGGGTAGAGGTGTGTTTACAGGTAGAGATGTGCTTAAAGATACTATTATAAGGGGTAGAGATGTGTTTAAAGATATCATTAAAAGGGGTAGAGATGTGCTTAAAGATACCATTATAAGGGGTAGAGATGTGTTTAAAGATACCGTTATAAGGGGTAGAGATGTGTTTAAAGATACCATTCTAAGGGTAGAGGTGTGTTTACAGATAACGTTATAAGGGTAGAGATGTGCTTAAAGATACTATTATAAGGGGTAGAGATGTGTTTAAAGATATCATTAAAAGGGGTAGAGATGTGCTTAAAGATACCATTATAAGGGGTAGAGATGTGTTTAAAGATATCATTAAAAGGGGTAGAGATGTATTTAAAGATACCATTATTAGGGGTAGAGATGTGTTTAAAGATATCATTAAAAGGGGTAGAGATGTGTTTAAAGATACCATTAAAAGGGGTAGAGATGTATTTAAAGATACCATTATAAATGGTAGAGATGTGTTTAAAGATACCATTATTAGGGGTAGAGATGTGTTTAAAGATATCATTATAAGCAGTAGAGATTTGTTTAAAGATGTAAATATGTGTTTAAAGATACCATTCTAAGGGTAGAGGTGTGTTTACAGATACCGTTATAAGGGTAGAGATGTGCTTAAAGATACCATTATTAGGGGTAGAGATGTATTTAAAGATACCATTATTAGGGGTAGAGATGTGTTTAAAGATACCATTATAAGGGGTAGAGATGTGTTTAAAGATACCATTATTAGGGGTAGAGATGTGTTTAAAGATACCATTATTAGGGGTAGAGATGTGTTTAAAGATACCATTATAAGGGGTAGAGATGTGTTTAAAGATACCATTATAAATGGTAGAGATGTGTTTAAAGATACCATTATTAGGGGTAGAGATGTGTTTAAAGATACCATTATAAGGGGTAGAGATGTGTTTAAAGATACCATTAAAAGGGGTAGAGATGTATTTAAAGATACCATTATTAGGGGTAGAGATGTGTTTAAAGATACCATTATTAGGGGTAGAGATGTGTTTAAAGATACCATTATAAGGGGTAGAGATGTGTTTAAAGATACCATTATAAATGGTAGAGATGTGTTTAAAGATACCATTATTAGGGGTAGAGATGTGTTTAAAGATATCATTATAAGCAGTAGAGATTTGTTTAAAGATAACAGTTTAAGGTGTAAATATGTGTTTAAAGATACCATTCTAAGGGTAGAGGTGTGTTTACAGATACCGTTATAAGGGTAGAGATGTGCTTAAAGATACCATTAGAAGGGGTAGAGATGTGTTTAAAGATACCATTAAAAGGGATAGAGATGAGGTTTACAATATCATTCTAAGGGGTAGAGATGATGTTTACAATATCATTCTAAGGGGTAGAGATGATGTTTACAATATCATTCTATGGGGTAGAGATGATGTTTAAAATATCATTTTAAGGGGTATAAATGAGGTTTACGATACTTCTTTAAGTAGTACATTGGAGGTTTCAGATTAATGAAAAGGGTAGAGATGGAATTTCAAATACCATTTCAAGTGGTAGAGCTGAGGTTTGAAATTCATTAAAAGAGTAGAGGTGGGGTCCTAGATACTATTATAAGGGGTAGAGGTGGGGTCCTAGATACTATTGTAAAGGTTAGAGATAGGGTCCAAAATACTATTATAAGGGGTAGAGGTTGGGTCCTAGATACTATTATAAGGGGTAGAGGTGGGGTCCTAGATACTATTGTAAAGGTTAGAGATAGGGTCCAAAATACTATTATAAGGGGTAGAGGTTGGGTCCTAGATACTATTATAAAGGGAAGAGGTGGGGTCCTAGATACTATTATAAAGGGAAGAGGTGGGGTCCTAGATACTATTATAAAGGGTAAAGATGAATCCCACATACCATTCTAGAGAAGAAATTCCAGATCCCACTGGTCGAGGGGGACTGGATGTGGATACATTTAATTGTAAGTGATTGAGGTCATAACTTTATGACATTGCCTCCTTTTAACAGTTTGTTCATGTAACATTCTCCACATCTGTAGCTTTATTTTGTGTTGACAGAAAAACAAACCCACTTTGTTGCGCTAGTCCTCAGTTATTTAGAGCGAGTCATATCGAGGCGCCGTCTGGTGTCAAATCTATTGTCAACAACAACTAATACTCTCTAAACAAGCTGATAGTATGGACCCATCTTTACCAAGGTCGGCTTTTCTCTTCACATAGCACTTATTCCCTTATACGAGTATTTAGGCTATTTAAAACCCGAACTTACCTCTTTCAGTAAATCCAACACAGATAAGATGGAGATAACTAGGTATTTACAGATTTATTGGATTAGGAAGAGTGAAAAATAATAAACAATGGCCGCGAAGTTTCGTTTCATCTTTCGTCATTGGGAGATACTATTATTTGAAAGAGATCTCTGCTGTTTTGAAACAACTGTATGATACGGGTGTCGTCGGTTTAAACCATAGCAGAGCCGCAATGCAATTATGTTCCTACAAAAACAATATTTAATGTTTCGGAAGGGAGTGGAAAAATATCGTACTTGTACCATTGTAACGCCATTCACCTTAAAGTGCATCGTTGTACAAACTATTTGTAAAAATATCTGTGAGAAAATACTGTATGTAAGCAATGCCGAAAATTTACTTTAAAGTGATTTTATTGCACTAAAAGATTTTTGATCAAGTATTACCTGTAGGTAATATAAATTTACGTGATCCGATCACCTGGTGACCTTTGACCTGAATTATAAGATTTTATTTGTTTAGAGACATGTTGTTTGCTTTATATATAAAACTGATGTAATGACAATTGTTTCATTTAGGGACCTGGTTAAGTCACCTTGTTAAGCTAATCAAAAAGTTAAGTTAAAATTTTCCAATCCAAAATAGAAACAGATGAGTTAAATGGATAATATACATTATTTGTTATGATCATTAGTATAATACAAACGTAAGTTAGCATTTTTCACGAATCTGCTAAATCAGTAAAGCTTGAAGCTGAAACATTAAACGATGGAAAACATACTGTAGATCGTAAAGAAATGGTATCGCTTTAGTCTGTTGTCCATTAAGTGAAATTTATTTACACTATTTCACTACGGTCTATTACTGCAAAATACATTTTCATTTCCTCAAACTGATTTCTCACAACTAAACTAATTTTCTTATACTGCAACTACCTGGTACGGAATTTGACCTTCTGATTATGAAAACGGATTTGGTATTTAACATAAAAAATGTTGGCTTGCTGAACGTGAATGGGAGTGTGTATCGGTTGGAGTGATGACTATTTTATAGATGTTTTGATTCTGCTACGTTCCTATAGGTGATCCGTGAGCTTTCTGTTCTGAAACGTTCCTATAAGTGACTCGTGAGCTTTCTGTTCTGATACGTTCCTACAGGTGACCCGTGAGCTTTCTATTCTGATACGTTCCTATCGGTGACCCATGAGCTTTCTGTTCTGAAACGTTCCTATAGGTGACCCATGAGCTTTCTGTTCTGATACATTCCTATAGGTGACCCGTGAGCTTTCTGTTTTTATACATTCCTAAAGGTGGCCCGTGAGCTTTCTGTTCTGATACATTCCTATTGGTGACCCATGAGCTTTCTGTTCTGAAACGTTCCTATAGGTGACCCATGAGTTTTCTGTTCTGATACATTCCTATAGGTGACTCGTGAGCTTTCTGTTTTTATACATTCCTATAGGTGACCCGTGAGCTTTCTGTTCTGATACGTTCCTATAGGTGACCCGTGAGCTTTCTGTTCTGATACGTTCCTATATGTGACCCGTGAGCTTTCTGTTCTGATACATTCCTATTGGTGACCCGCGAGCTTTCTGTTCAGATACGTTCCTATAGGTGACCCGTAAGCTTTCTGTTCTGATACATTCCTATAGGTGACTCGTGAGCTTTCTGTTATGAAACATTCCTATAGGTGACCCGTGAGCTCTCTGTTTTTATACATTCCTAAAGGTGGCCCGTGAGCTTTCTGTTCTGATACATTCCTATTGGTGACCCATGAGCTTTCTGTTCTGAAACGTTCCTATAGGTGACCCATGAGTTTTCTGTTCTGATACATTCCTATAGGTGACTCGTGAGCTTTCTGTTTTTATACATTCCTATAGGTGACCCGTGAGCTTACTGTTCTGATACGTTCCTATAGGTGACCCGTGAGCTTTCTGTTCTGATACATTCCTATTGGTGACCCGCGAGCTTTTGGTTCTGATACGTTCCTATAGTCGACCCGTGAGCTTTCTGTAATTAAGCATTCCTTAAGGTGACCCATAAGCTTTCTGTTCTGATACGATCCTATCGGTGACCCATGAGCTTTCTGTTCTGATACATTCCTATTGGTGACCCATGAGCTTTCTGTTCTGAAACGTTCCTATAGGTGACCCATGAGCTTTCTGTTCTGATACATTCCTATAGGTGACCCGTGAGCTTTCTGTTTTTATACATTCCTAAAGGTGGCCCGTGAGCTTTCTGTTCTGATACATTCCTATTGGTGACCCATGAGCTTTCTGTTCTGAAACGTTCCTATAGGTGACCCATGAGTTTTCTGTTCTGATACATTCCTATAGGTGACTCGTGAGCTTTCTGTTTTTATACATTCCTATAGGTGACCCGTGAGCTTTCTGTTCTGATACGTTCCTATATGTGACCCGTGAGCTTTCTGTTCTGATACATTCCTATTGGTGACCCGCGAGCTTTCTGTTCAGATACGTTCCTATAGGTGACCCGTGAGCTTTCTGTTCTGATACATTCCTATAGGTGACCCGTGAGCTTTCTGTTATGAAACATTCCTATAGGTGACCCGTGAGCTCTCTGTGTGGTAATGCCTCATTTCGACAAATAGTGGTAAGTTAATATGATCCCCTGTAGGTAGGAACGAAGGAGACACAAATTACGATAACATAGTAATAACAGATATACAAATCTATACGCCAAATAGACCAGGATCTATCCGGGCGGTTCCTTTCCAATGACAAATGCTACGTCATCGATTAGTATACCTATCTGTCGCGGGTCTCCACGGCCAACCTCGAGTGTATCTGAGCATGTGTCCCCTTAACACCTGTAGTCTAGTTATAAGGTCGTTCTATCTGCTACATACGATATTTGAAGTAAAGTTTTAGTGATTTTGTTTTGTCAAGTAGGTTAATGCGAAAGAAATTGATTTTATCAAATCAGATTTGTTTTAAACAGCAATTCACTTCAATCAAACAGACATATCAATTGTTTTTGTGATCCCCGATATAAAGCACCTTTTTGTTCTGAAGAATATTTTGAAATAATTTTATCATTTTCAATTATTTTTTTTATTTAACCCCGCATTATGTAAAACGATAATTACATACAAGTGCCACGAACTTATTGTGTATTGAGTGACTACACGCACGAGGGCTGATAAGTTGTGAGCCTTGTATTGAAGAAGTGAAGCAGGAATGTCCTTTTTTAGCTCTACTATTTCCTGAAATTTAAGGCTGTGTACCCGGAAACTGGAGTCAGTTGGTTATTTTTTTGTGAAAGAGGTAGTACTCTAAGGCAAACTCTAAAGTCAACTGATTTTTGGAAAATGATCAAATTTCTGAAAGAGTAGTGATTCAAATTTGCACAAGAAAGGTCTAGTACCTAAGGGTATCCATACTGATATGGTAACAACACTAGGGAATGGTGCCCCTTCATATGCTACAGTGAAAATGTCGGTGGTGGAATGTAAGTGTGGCAGGCAGAGCCTTGGGGATGACGCCCGTCCTGGAAGGCCTGTCACTGTTGCAACTCCAGAAATGGTTAATAAAATCCATGATATTGTTATGGTTGACAGGCGAGACGAAGAGGATATATAGTCAGTACAGTTGAGATTTCACAGGAAAAAGTACATTACATTCTTACAAAAGATCTTGCAATGAGAAAGCTCTCAGCCCGTTAGGTACCAAGATTTCTGACAGTTGATCAAAAGTACACCAGGTTGACTGTTAATCCGAACCTTTCAGAGGCAGATCCTGCAGACTTTTTGCAGAGGTTTGTGATTATGAATAAAACGTGGGTCTATCCTTTCACCCCAGGGTAAAAACAGAAGACAATATCACAGGGTAGAACATGCATGGGAGGCAGACAATATCACAGGGTAGAACATGCATGGGAGGCAGACAATATCACAGGGTAGAACATGTATGGGAGGCAGACAATATCACAGGGTAGAACATGTATGGGAGGCAGACAAGGGTAGAACATGTATGGGAGGCAGACAATATCACAGGGTAGAACATGTATGGGAGGCAGACAATATCACAGGGTAGAACATGTATAATAGGTAGACAATATCAAAGGGTAGAACATGTATTGGAGGCAGACAGTATCACAGGGTAGAACATGTATGGGAGGCAGACAATATCACAGGGTAGAACATGCATGGGAGGCAGACAATATCACAGGGTAGAACATGTATGGGAGGCAGACAATATCACAGGGTAGAACATGTATGGGAGGCAGACAATATCACAGGGTAGAACATGTATGGGAGGCAGACAATATCACAGGGTAGAACATGTATGGGAGGCAGACAATATCACAGGGTAGAACATGTATGGGAGGCAGATAGTATCACAGGGTAGAACATGTATGATAGATAGACAATATCACAGGGTAGAACATGTATAATAGGTAGACAATATCACAGGGTAGAACATGTATGGGAGGCAGACAATATCACAGGGTAGAACATGTATGATAGATAGACAATATCACAGGGTAGAACATGTATGACAGGCAGACAGTATCACAGGGTAGAACATGTATAATAGGCAGACAGTATCACAGGGTAGAACATGTATGATAAGTTTACAGTATCACAGGTTAGAACATGTATGATAAGTAGACAATATCACAGGGTAGAACATGTATGATAAGTTTACAGTATCACAGGGTAGAACATATATGATAGGTAGACAATATCACAGGGTAGCACATGTATGCCAGGCAGACAATATCACAGGGTAGAACATGTATGTCAGGCAGACAATATCACAGGGTAGAACATGTATGATAGATAGACTATATCACAGGGTAGAACATGTATGATAGATAGACAATATCACAGGGTAGAACATGTATGATAGATAGACAATATCACAGGGTAGAACATGTATGATAGATAGACAATATCACAGGGTAGAACATGTATGATAGGTAGACAATATCACAGGGTAGAGCATGTATGACAGGCAGACAATATCACAAGGTAGAACATGTATGATAGATAGACTATATCACAGGGTAGAACATGTATGATAGATAGACAATATCACAGGGTAGAACATGTATGATAGGTAGACAATATCACAGGGTAGAGCATGTATGACAGGCAGACAATATCACAAGGTAGAACATGTATGATAAGTAGATAATATCACAGGGTAGAACATGTATGATAGGAAGACAATATCACAGGGTAGAACATGTATAATAGGAAGACTACATATCAGGGTAGAACATGTATGATAAGTAGACAATATCACAGGGTAGAACATGTATGATAAGTTTACAGTATCACAGGGTAGAACATGTATGATAAGTAGACAATATTACAGGGTAGAAACATGTATGATAGGAAGACTACATATCAGGGTAGAACATGTATGATAAGTTTACAGTATCACAGGGTAGAACATGTATGATAGGTTGACAATATCACAGGGTAGAACATGTATGATAAGTTTACAGTATCACAGGGTAGAACATGTATGATAAGTAGACAATATCACAGGGTAGAACATGTATGATAAGTTTACAGTATCACAGGGTAGAACATGTATGATAAGTTTACAGTATCACAGGGTAGAACATGTATGATAAGTTTACAGTATCACAGGGTAGAACATGTATGATAAGTAGACAATATCACAGGGTAGAACATGTATGATAAGTTTACAGTATCACAGGGTAGAACATGTATGATAAGTTTACAATATCACAGGGTAGAACATGTATGATAAGTTTACAGTATCACAGGGTAGAACATGTATGATAAGTAGACAATATCACAGGGTAGAACATGTATGATAAGTTTACAGTAACACAGGGTAGAACATGTATGATAAGTTTACAGTATCACAGGGTAGAACATGTATGATAAGTTTACAGTATCACAGGGTAGAACATGTATGATAAGTTTACAGTATCACAGGGTAGAATATGTATGATAAGTTTACAGTAACACAGGGTAGAACATGTATGATAGGTTTACAGTATCACAGGGTAGAACATGTATGATAAGTTTACAGTATCACAGGGTAGAACATGTATGATAAGTTTACAGTAACACAGGGTAGAACATGTATGATAAGTTTACAGTATCACAGGGTAGAACATGTATGATAAGTAGACAATATCACAGGGTAGAACATGTATGATAAGTAGACAGTATCACAGGGTAGAACATGTATGATAAGTTTACAGTAACACAGGGTAGAACATGTATGATAAGTTTACAGTATCACAGGGTAGAACATGTATGATAAGTTTACAGTATCACAGGGTAGAACATGTAATACAGATCACAGGGTAGAAATGTATGATAAGTTTACAGTATCACAGGGTAGAACATGTATGATAAGTAGACAATATCACAGGGTAGAACATGTATGATAATAAGTATTTACAGTATCACAGGGTAGAACATGTATGATAAGTTTACAGTATCACAGGGTAGAACATGTATGATAAGTTTACAGTAACACAGGGTAGAACATGTATGATAAGTAGACAATATCACAGGGTAGAACGTGTATGATAAGTAGACAATATCACAGGTTAGAACATGTATGATAAGTAGACAATATCACAGGGTAGAACATGTATGATAAGTTTACAGTAACACAGGGTAGAACATGTATGATAAGTAGACAATATCACAGGGTAGAACGTGTATGATAAGTTTACAGTATCACAGGGTAGAACATAAAATATGAATATAAACATATTTCCAGTAATGTTGGAACATAGACACACACTTACACACATTTAGAAACTCAATTTTATAGAAAGTTAATATAGAAAGTACACGTTCTAAACATTGTATCATACAATTATTTTACGGTGGAAATAATGGGAAAAAACGTTGGTCAGATATAATTGTTTCGAATCGACACAGAACCAAAGTGAAAGAGGAAAGACAATTCGAAAGGTAATAAACTAGAAATTACCTTAAGCTAAAGTAACAGTGTTGTAGAATTCTTATCATAAAAACAATAGATTTGTTTTCTAAGACTGAGGAATTCACGGGGAATAATCTATAACACGTAATAATCATTTAGACTGTAACATGGGGAATAATGATGGGTAGAATGTAACACGGGGAATAATGATGGGTAGACTGTAACACGGGGAATGATGATGGGTAGACTATAATACGGGGTATAATGATGGGTAGACTGTAACACGGGAATAATGATGGTCAGACTTTAACACGGGGAATAATGATGGGTAGACTATAACACGGGAATAATGATGGGTAGACTGTAACATAGGGAATAATGATGGGTAGACTGTAACACGGGGAATAATGATGGGTCGACTGTAACACGGGGAATAATGATGGGTAGACTGTAACACGGGGAATAATGATGGGTAGACTATAACACGGGAATAATGATGGGTAGACTGTAACACGGGATAATAACACGGGAATAATGATGGGTAGACTATAACACGGGGAATAATGATGGGTAGACTATAACACGGGAATAATGATGGGTAGACTGTAACACGGGGAATAATGATGGGTAGACTATAACACGGGAATAATGATGGGTAGACTGTAACACGGGGAATAATGATGGGTAGACTGTAACACGGGGAATAATGATGGGTAGACTGTAACACGGGGAATAATGATGGGTAGACTGTAACACGGGGAATAATGATGGGTAGACTGTAACACGGGGAATAATGAGGTAGACTGTAAACGGGGAATAATGATGGGTGACTATAACACGGGGAATAATGATGGGTAGAATAACACGGGGAATAATGATGGGTAGACTATAACATGATGGGGGAATAATGATGGGTAGACGGGGAATAATGACGGGGAATAATGATGGGTAGACTGTAACACGGGGAATAATGATGGGTAGACTATAACACGGGGAATAATGATGGGTAGACTGTAACACGGGGAATAATGATGGGTAGACTATAACACGGGGAATAATGATGGGTAGACTATAACACGGGGAATAATGATGGGTAGACTATAACACGGGGAATAATGATGGGTAGACTGTAACACGGGGAATAATGATGGGTAGACTGTAACACGGGGAATAATGATGGGTAGACTGTAACACGGGGAATAATGACGGGTAGACTGTAACACGGGGAATAATGATGGGTAGACTGTAACACGGGGAATAATGATGGGTAGACTGTAACACGGGGAATAATGATGGGTAGACTGTAACACGGGGAATAATGATGGTCAGACTGTAACACGGGAATAATGATGGGTAGACTGTAACACGGGGAATAATGATGGGTAGACTATAACACGGGGAATAATGATGGGTAGACTGTAACACGGGGAATAATGATGGGTAGACTGTAACACGGGGAATAATGATGGTCAGACTGTAACACGGGGAATAATGATGGGTAGACTGTAACACGGCGAATAATGATGGGTAGACTGTAACACGGCGAATAATGATGGGTAGACTATAACACGGGGAATAATGATGGGTAGACTGTAACACGGGAATATTGATGGTCAGACTATAACACGGGGAATAATGATGGGTAGACTATAACACGGGGAATAATGATGGGTAGACTATAACACGGGGAATAATGATGGGTAGACTATAACACGGGGAATAATGATGGGTAGACTATAACACGGGGAATAACATGGGGATAACACGGGAATACTGATGGGTAGACTATAACCCGGGGAATACTGATGGGTAGACTATAACCCGGGGAATAATGATGGGTAGACTATAACACGGGAATAATGATGGTCAGACTGTAACACGGGGAATAATGATGGGTAGACTGTAACACGGGGAATAATGATGGGTAGACTGTAACACGGGGAATAATGATGGGTAGACTGTAACACGGGGAATAATGATGGGTAGACTGTAACACGGGGAATAATGATGGGTAGACTGTAACACGGGGAATAATGATGGGTAGACTGTAACACGGGGAATAATGATGGGTAGACTGTAACACGGGAATAATGATGGTCAGACTTTAACACGGGGAATAATGATGGGTAGACTGTAACACGGTGAATAATGATGGGTAGACTGTAACACGAGGAATACTGATGGGTAGACTGTAACACGGGGAATAATGATGGGTAGATAATAACACGGGAATAATGATGGGTAGACTATAACACGGGGAATAATGATGGGTAGACTGTAACACGGGTAGACTATAACACGGGGAATAATGATGGGTAGACTATAACACAGGAATAATGATGGTCAGACTTTAACACGGGGAATAATGATGGGTAGACTGTAACACGGGGAATAATGATGGGTAGACTGTAACACGGGGAATAATGATGGGTAGACTGTAACACGGGGAATAATGACGGGTAGACTATAACACGGGGAATAATGATGGGTAGACTGTAACACGGGGAATAATGATGGGTAGACTGTAACACGGGGAATAATGACGGGTAGACTATAACACGGGGAATAATGATGGGTAGACTGTAACACGGGGAATAATGATGGGTAGACTGTAACACGGGGAATAATGATGGGTAGATTGTAACACGGGGAATAATGATGATCAGACTATAACACGGGGAAAAATGATGGGTAGACTGTAACACGGGGAATAATGATGGTCAGACTGTATCACGGGGAATAATGATGGGTAGACTGTAACACGGGGAATAATGATGGGTAGACTATAACACGGGGAATAATGATGGGTAGACTATAACACGGGGAATAATGATGGGTAGACTGTAACACGGGGAATAATGATGGGTAGACTATAACACGGGGAATAATGATGGGTAGACTATAACACGGGGAATAATGATGGGTAGACTGTAACACGGGGAATAATGATGGGTAGACTGTAACACGGGGAATAATGATGGGTAGACTGTAACACGGGGAATAATGATGGGTAGACTGTAACACGGGGAATAATGATGGGTAGACTATAACACGGGGAATAATGATGGGTAGACTGTAACACGGGAATAATGATGGGTAGACTATAACACGGGGATTAATGATGGGTAGACAGTAACACGGGAATAATGATGGTCAGACTTTAACACGGGGAATAATGATGGGTAGACTATAACACGGGGAATAATGATGGGTAGACTGTAACACGGGGAATAATGATGGGTAGACTGTAACACGGGGAATAATGATGGGTAGACTGTAACACGGGGAATAATGACGGGTAGACTATAACACGGGGAATAATGATGGGTAGACTGTAACACGGGGAATAATGATGGGTAGACTGTAACACGGGGAATAATGATGGGTAGATTATAATATGGGGAATAATGATGGGTAGAATGTAACACGGGGAATAATGATGGGTAGACTGTAACACGGGGAATAATGATGGGTAGACTGTAACACGGGGAATAATGATGGGTAGACTGTATCACGGGGAATAATGATGGGTAGACTGTAACACGGGGAATAATGATGGGTAGACTGTAACACGGGGAATAATGATGGGTAGACTGTAACACGGGGAATAATGACGGGTAGACTATAACACGGGGAATAATGATGGGTAGACTGTAACACGGGGAATAATGATGGGTAGACTATAACACGGGGAATAATGATGGGTAGACTATAACACGGGGAATAATGATGGGTAGACTGGGGAATAATGATGGGTAGACTGTAACACGGGGAATAATGATGGGTAGACTATAACACGGGGAATAATGATGGGTAGACTATAACACGGGGAATAATGATGGGTAGACTGTAACACGGGGAATAATGATGGGTAGACTGTAACACGGGAATAATGATGGGTAGACTATAACACGGGGAATAATGATGGGTAGACTATAACACGGGGAATAATGATGGGTAGACTATAACACGGGGAATAATGATGGGTAGACTGTAACACAGGGAATAATGATGGGTAGACTGTAACACGGGGAATAATGATGGGTAGACTATAACACAGGGTATAATGATGGGTAGACTATAACACGGGAATAATGATGGGTAGACTATAACACGGGGAATAATGATGGGTAGACTGTAACACGGGGAATAATGATGGGTAGACTATAACACGGGAATAATGATGGGTAGACTATAACACGGGGAATAATGATGGGTAGACTATAACACGGGGAATAATGATGGGTAGACTGTAACACGGGGAATAATGACGGGTAGACTGTAACACGGGGAATAATGATGGGTAGACTGTAACACGGGGAATAATGATGGTCAGACTATAACCCGGGAATAATGATGGGTAGACTGTAACACGGGGAATAATGATGGGTAGACTATAACACGGGGAATAATGATGGGTAGACTATAACACGGGAATAATGATGGGTAGACTATAACACGGGGAATAATGATGGGTAGACTATAACACGGGGAATAATGATGGGTAGACTGTAACACGGGGAATAATGATGGGTAGACTATAACACGGCGAATAATGATGGGTAGACTAAAATGTATCTTTTACTGAGTGATTTTAAGAAATCTGATTTGTTAAAGTGTTCCTATTGCTCTTTATATTCAACAGATGTCAGTATTGAAACAACCCCATTATACACGTGACATTTTGATTATAAACGTTTTCATTTTCTGATTAAAATACACTCTAATCCGCATTACGACATTATACGTAAACACGTCACGAGAATGAATAAATATAGAATATAGCGTACACACTCCTGAAATTACTTTTATGGTAATTTTCTCTTTTATAAACAAAACCTAATTAAATCAATTCATAATCAGAACTTTTGGATATTATATAGAGTGACTTCCCCTTTTATAGGTTTTCCACGATCGAGGGAAAAGTTTTCTATGAGCGTGACTCGCTCTGTCAGGAGCCTAACACATGTTGAAGTATTAAGCAATTACATGTATTTGTTATATACAGACATAGGGTACTAGAGCCGATAAAACGGACAATGTGTACGCCAGACACTTGTTATATATCAATACGTTAAACCAAATTGCAACAAGATCTGAAGCCAGTTGATATCAGAGAGAGAGACTACCCTTCTGGTAAGGCGCTTTAACATCGGACGCACTGCCACATGGCCTCGGACAAAAAGCTCAGTTGGAAGGCGAGGATAAACAATTCAAGATGTGAATGTATTTAATGATAAGTTTTAGTGTTTCATTCTTATAAAAGAAAAAAATTAGGAAGTGCTAGTTGTGTGTGAAATGGTTTATAAGATTTGACGACGCTCCAAAGTGAACCTAATGCTTTGTTTTCATCCTACGAAGTACCTACGGTCGGCCCATATTGCTGCGCTTCTGTGAGTATTACGTCAATATCTTGTATCTTAGCGGTTGGTTTGTTTAAACAAGATCTATATTTTTTCTTATCTTTACATTACATTGTAAGGTATGCGTAACTATAAGTGTATGAAAGAAACGGGAATCTACAAGGTTATGAATAAGAGAGCTGTATCGACACCCGATATACTATCTTACTGAATTGCTAGATCATTAAAACTGTGGGTGTTCAGGATTGGCTGGCATTAATATCACTGTCACATTAACCCGATCCATTGATAAGCTACTCTTCAGTCCGGGTACACAGGACGAAGGTCACAGGTACAGAACAGTAATTTTTGTATAATCTACAAACCAAACGTTACAGATGTTGTTTTACACACAGTTTTAACAAATACAGATACAGGACTGAAGGTCGTATCATATCAAGCGGAGACGATGACAAAGTTTATGACGTCGATTAAAAAATTATGACGAAGAAAAAGATGGCGGATAATACCTTATCGTTGATTTTTTGTTAAGATTACAGAAACCAAAAAATAATTATTTCAAGTTTTGAGTAGTCATTATCTAATTTTACCTTGCGGATATATATTCATTTGAAAACATATCTAACTCCATGGTCGCACATAGTGT
This sequence comes from Ylistrum balloti, assembly GCF_031769215.1. Classification (NCBI taxonomy): domain Eukaryota; kingdom Metazoa; phylum Mollusca; class Bivalvia; order Pectinida; family Pectinidae; genus Ylistrum; species Ylistrum balloti. The sequence continues at coordinate 1,430,620 of NW_026782580.1, forward strand.
ACATTATCCGTACATGTTAGCTGTATGGTTGCCCGCAGAAGCTTTGGTGTACGTTAAGTTAATATGTTTAGTGCATGGTTGTCCGCGACAGATTTAGCATAAGTACATGTTTGTTGTATGGCTGTCCGACAGATTTAGTATAAGTACATGTTTGTTGTATGTCTGTCCGCGACAGATTTAGTATAAGTACATGTTAGTTGTATGTCTGTCCGCGACAGATTTAGTATAAGTACATGTTTGTTATATGTCTGTCCGCGACAGATTTAGTATAAGTACATGTTTGTTATATGTCTGTCCGCGACAGATTTAGTATAAGTACATGTTTGTTGTATGTCTGTCCGCGACAGATTTAGTATAAGTACATGTTTGTTGTATGTCTGTCCGCGACAGATTTAGTATAAGTACATGTTTGTTGTATGTCTGTCCGCGACAGATTTAGTATTAGTACATGTTTGTTGTATGTCTGTCCGCGTATAAGTACAGATTTAGTATAAGTACATGTTTGTTGTATGTCTGTCCGCGACAGATTTAGTATGTCTGTCCGCGACAGATTAAGTAAAGTACATGTTTGTTGTATGTCTGTCCGCGACAGATTTAGCATAAGTACATGTTTGTTGTATGTCTGTCCGCGACAGATTTAGTATAAGTACATGTTTGTTGTAGGGTTGTCCGCGACAGATTTAGTATAAGTACATGTTTGTTGTATGTCTGTCCGCGACAGATTTAGTATAAGTACATGTTTGTTGTAGGGTTGTTCGCGACAGATTTAGTATAAGTACATGTTTGTTGTAGGGTTGTCCGCGACAGATTTAGTATAAGTACATGTTTGTTGTATGTCTGTCCGCGACAGATTTAGTATAAGTACATGTTTGTTGTAGGGTTGTCCGCGACAGATTTAGTATAAGTACATGTTTGTTGTATGTCTGTCCGCGACAGATTTAGTATAAGTACATGTTTGTTGTATGTCTGTCCGCGACAGATTTAGTATAAGTACATGTTTGTTGTATGTCTGTCCGCGACAGATTTAGTATAAGTACATGTTTGTTGTATGTCTGTCCCCGACAGATTTAGTGTAAGTAAATGTTTGTTGTATGTCTGTCCCCGACAGATTTAGTATAAGTACATGTTTGTTGTATGTCTGTCCGCGACAGATTTAGTATAAGTACATGTTTGTTGTATGTCTGTCCGCGACAGATTTAGTATAAGTACATGTTTGTTGTATGTCTGTCCGCGACAGATTTAGTATTAGTACATGTTTGTTGTATGTCTGTCCGCGACAGATTTAGTATAAGTACATGTTTGTTGTATGTCTGTCCGCGACAGATTTAGTATAAGTACATGTTTGTTATAGGGTTGTCCGCGACAGATTTAGTATAAGTACATGTTTGTTGTAGGGTTGTCCGCGACAGATTTAGTATAAGTACATGTTTGTTGTATGTCTGTCCGCGACAGATTTAGTATAAGTACATGTTTGTTGTATGTCTGTCCGCGACAGATTTAGTATAAGTACATGTTTGTTGTAGGGTTGTCCGCGACAGATTTAGTATAAGTACATGTTTGTTGTATGTCTGTCCGCGACAGATTTAGTATAAGTACATGTTTGTTGTATGTCTGTCCGCGACAGATTTAGTATAAGTACATGTTTGTTGTATGTCTGTCCGCGACAGATTTAGTATAAGTACATGTTTGTTGTATGTCTGTCCGCGACAGATTTAGTATAAGTACATGTTTGTTGTAGGGTTGTCCGCGACAGATTTAGTATAAGTACATGTTTGTTGTATGTCTGTCCGCGACAGATTTAGTATAAGTACATGTTTGTTGTAGGGATGTCCGCGACAGATTTAGTATAAGTACATGTTTGTTGTAGGGTTGTCCGCGACAGATTTAGTGTAAGTAAATGTTTGTTGTAGGGTTGTTGTTGTTGTAGGGTTGTCCGCGACAGATTTAGTATAAGTACATGTTTGTTGTATGTCTGTCCGCGACAGATTTAGTATAAGTACATGTTTGTTGTATGTTGTCCGACAGATTTAGTATAAGTACATGTTTGTTGTAGGGTTGTCCGCGACAGATTTAGTATAAGTACATGTTTGTTGTAGGGATGTCCGCGACAGATTTAGTATAAGTACATGTTTGTTGTAGGGTTGTTCGACAGATTTAGTATAAGTACATGTTTGTTGTAGGGTTGTCCGCGACAGATTTAGTATAAGTACATGTTTGTTGTAGGTCTGTCCCCGACAGATTTAGTATAAGTAAATGTTTGTTGTAGGGTTGTCCGACAGATTTAGTATAAGTACATGTTTGTTGTATGTCTGTCCGCGACAGATTTAGTATAAGTACATGTTTGTTGTATGTCTGTCCGCGACAGATTTAGTATAAGTACATGTTTGTTGTAGGGTTGTCCGCGACAGATTTAGTATAAGTACATGTTTGTTGTAGGGCTGTCCGCGACAGATTTAGTATAAGTACATGTTTGTTGTAGGGTTGTCCGCGACAGATTTAGTATAAGTACATGTTTGTTGTATGTCTGTCCGCGACAGATTTAGTATAAGTACATGTTTGTTGTATGTCTGTCCGCGACAGATTTAGTATAAGTAAATGTTTGTTGTAGGGTTGTCCGCGACAGATTTAGTATAAGTACATGTTTGTTGTAGGGTTGTCCGCGACAGATTTAGTATAAGTACATGTTTGTTGTATGTCTGTCCGCGACAGATTTAGTATAAGTACATGTTTGTTATAGGGTTGTCCGCGACAGATTTAGTTTAAGTACATGTTTGTTGAAGGGTTGTTCGACAGATTTAGCATAAGTACATGTTTGTTATAGGGTTGTCCGCGACAGATTTAGTATAAGTACATGTTTGTTGTAGGGTTGTCCGCGACAGATTTAGTATAAGTACATGTTTGTTGTATGTCTGTCCGCGACAGATTTAGTATAAGTACATGTTTGTTGTAGGGATGTCCGCGACAGATTTAGTATAAGTACATGTTTGTTGTAGGGTTGTCCGCGACAGATTTAGTATAAGTACATGTTTGTTGTATGTCTGTCCGCGACAGATTTAGTATAAGTACATGTTTGTTGTAGGGTTGTTCGACAGATTTATGTACATGTTGTGTTTGTAAATAGGGTTGTTGTAGGGTTGTCCCCGACAGATTTAGTATAAGTACATGTTTGTTGTAGGGTTGTCCCCGACAGATTTAGTATAAGTACATGTTTGTTGTATGTCTGTCCGACAGATTTAGTGTAAGTAAATGTTTGTTGTAGGGTTGTCCCCGACAGATTTAGTATAAGTACATGTTTGTTGTATGGCTGTCCGACAGATTTAGTATAAGTAAATGTTTGTTGTAGGGTTGTCCCCGACAGATTTAGTATAAGTACATGTTTGTTGTATGTCTGTCCGCGACAGATTTAGTATAAGTACATGTTTGTTGTAGGGTTGTCCGCGACAGATTTAGTATAAGTACATGTTAGTTGTATGGCTGTCCGACAGATTTAGTATAAGTACATGTTAGTTGTATGGCTGTCCGACAGATTTAGTATAAGTACATGTTTGTTGTATGTCTGTCCGCGACAGATTTAGCATAAGTACATGTTTGTTGTATGTCTGTCCGCGACAGATTTAGTATAAGTACATGTTTGTTGTATGTCTGTCCGCGACTGTCCGCGACAGATTTAGCATAAGTACATGTTTGTTGTAGGGCTGTCCGCGACAGATTTAGTATAAGTACATGTTTGTTGTATGTCTGTCCGCGACAGATTTAGTATAAGTACATGTTTGTTGTAGGGCTGTCCGACAGATTTAGCATAAGTACATGTTTGTTGTAGGGCTGTCCGCGACAGATTTAGTATAAGTAAATGTTTGTTGTAGGGTTGTTCCCGACAGATTTAGTATAAGTACATGTTTGTTGTAGGGCTGTCCGCGACAGATTTAGTGTAAGTTGGTGTACATGCATATAATCAATAATCTACAGCATAAAACAGACTCTTCTTACCAGCCAATGACCTCTCTGTTATACAAAACCAACATGGATAGACTTCAGAAGGCTGCACGAGGGACAATTTGTGAACTCAAGTGAGATTTCAAAATATGCGGGTTTACTTTGAAGAGTTTTATGGCCACTGTCGGGATCTCATTTCCAAATATGTTATTTTCTTGCGCGATATGAAAGTACACGTGTTTGATGGTCGTTGGTAAACTACTCTTTTTTTTACACGGTTCTTACTTGAGAACGTGACATTTTGCGGATTAATCTTTATAACAGGATCATATCGCGTGCCGATGAAGCAGAAGACACTTACACTTTGTATGTTTTCAATCGTCTCCTTTCCAAACCTTTTTTGTCCATATTCTTAGTTCAATAGAGCTTGAATTAGGATTTAATTGAAATGTCGCTGTTGTCTTGTGGTTTTGGTAAAGGTAACATGTATATGTATGAACGTAATTGTTCGTTACGTTTATGTATCTATTAACGTGACATGTTTGATATGTGTAGATGGTCTCAGTCACATTGTTTTGGAGTTGAATTATTCGTGTTGATCTTTGTCTTCATCTGTCAGATGATACGTTACTTTAATCATTTAGACGTCTATCGTTAACTTTCAGTAGACAGATATTTAAATCATTCTAGGATACTGACAAAGTCATACATTGTAGAATGAAATATACACTCTTACGTTGTTCTATAATCGTGTTTTTATTTTCTCTTATTTACATTCACATTCAGTTGATATTCCTGTACATTTTTTTTAAAGTTTTATCAACGTTTGAGTAAAATGTTTGTATTAACATTTGTGCATTGTTATTCACGATTAATCAGCGAGCACTACGAATGCTTTTGATATCGTGTATGGATATTCAAATACGTAAAACAGAACTCGACATTTTTGTGCTTAGTTCGTACGACTTTTTTGACCTCATTTTATCTGGTTCATACCATTTTTCACCTATTTTGTACATTTTTTTTAAAAATTTCATTCTTACTACTTATTAATTCTTAGTTTCCGTTGTAAATAATATTTTTATGTGATTATCTCAATACATGTGTGCCCTGGAATCGTCTGTACTGAGCGAAAAGATTTAAAAACATAATAAAGAGGAACACATGTCAAAGTCTGCAAAATTATAAAACCTGTTAATACCAAAAGGAAAATGTAGCCGATAACTCACAGTCGAAGGGAGATAACTCATATACGGGTTGAAATTGGTCTAAGTAAAGGAGTTCGAAGCTCGGCTAGGGCGCAAATATATTTTTTACCCATTTTTTTCCATTCAGAGTAAATAACACATAAATGCAGATAGGTATATAGAAATCATTCATGCCAATATAGATCCCATTCTGTTTAAAGTATTTTTAAAATACACCCTTTGTTATTCCTAATCTTAATCACATCTCAGCTGGTTTATCTACAAGCATGAAATCCCTGAAGACTGAAATTTCGTTAACAATTCTAGCACAAAATTGAATATAAGTCAATCAAATGATAACAAACTGAAAAATGATGTAGATAGGTAACTAGTTATAACGTACAAAGCCTCTGTTGGCATTGTCTGTTGGCATGACAAAGGCAAAAACTCTGAAAAACATCATGTGGGACTGACATTTGAAAGGGCAATAACTCTGTTAAAACGACGATAAGGAACTGAAAAATAAAACTGATATGTTAATTGTTGTTTAGTATAAAGCGACATACCGAAATTGAGCTCATTATCATTATCATGAGCAAAATCTTTGGAAAACTAAAGTTAAAATTCAAAAGTAACAGGTAACTTCTGCGTATAAACTACTGTACCAGGTAACTCCCATGTATAAACTGTTGTAACAGGAAACTCCCATGTATAAACTATTGTAACAGGTAACTCCCATGTATAAACTATTGTAACAGGTAACTCCCGTGTATAAACTATTGTAACTGGTAACTCCCATGTATAAACTATTGTAACAGGTAACTCCGTGTATAAACTATTGTAACAGGTAAATGTATTATTGTAACAGGTAACTCCCATGTATAAACTATTGTAACAGGTAACTCCCGTGTATAAACTATTGTAACAGGTAACTCCCGTGTATAAACTATTGTAACAGGTAACTCCCGTGTATAAACTATTGTAACAGGTAACTCCCGTGTATAAACTATTGTAACAGGTAACTCCCGGTTATAAACTATTGTAACAGGTAACTCCGTGTATAAACTATTGTAACAGGTAACTCCCGGGTATAAACTATTGTAACAGGTAACTCACGGGTATAAACTATTGTAATAGGTAACTCCCGGTTATAAACTATTGTAACAGGCATCTCCGTGTATAAACTATTTTAAACGGTAACTCCAATGTATAAACAATTGTGACAGGTAACTCCCGTGTATAAACTATTGTAACAGGTAACTCCCGGGTTTAAACTATTGTAACAGGTAACTCCCGAGTATAAACCATTGTAACAGGTAACTCACGTGTATAAACTATTGTAACAGGTAACTCCCGTGTATAAACTATTGTAACAGGTAACTCCCGTGTATAAACTATTGTAACAGGTAACTCACGGGTATAAACTATTGTAACAGGTAACTCCCATGTATAAACTATTGTAACAGGTAACTCCCATGTATAAACTATTGTAACAGGTAACTCCCGTGTATAAACTATTGTAACAGGTAACTCCCGTGTATAAACTATTGTAACAGGTAACTCCCGTGTATAAACTATTGTAACAGGTAACTCCCGGGTATAAACTATTGTAACAGGTAACTCACGTGTATAAACTATTGTAACAGGTAACTCCCGTGTATAAACTATTGTAACAGGTAACTCCCGGGTATAAACTATTGTAACAGGTAACTCACGGGTATAAACTATTGTAACAGGTAACTCCCGGGTATAAACTATTGTAACAGGTAACTCACGGGTATAAACTATTGTAACAGGTAACTCCCGTGTATAAACTATTGTAACAGGTAACTCCCGTGTATAAGTTATTGTAACAGGTAACTCCCGTGTATAAACTGTTGTAACAGGTAACTCCCGGGTATAAACTATTGTAACAGGTAACTCCCATGTATAAACTATTGTAACAGGTAACTCACGGGTATAAACTATTGTAACAGGTAACTCCCATGTATAAACTATTGTAACTGGTAACTCCCATGTATAAGTTATTGTAACAGGTAACTCCCGTGTATAAACTATTGTAACAGGTAACTCCCGGGTATAAACTATTGTAACAGGTAACTCCCGTGTATAAACTATTGTAACAGGTAACTCCCGTGTATAAACTATTGTAACAGGTAACTCCCGTGTATAAACTATTGTAACAGGTAACTCACGGGTATAAACTATTGTAACAGGTAACTCCCGTGTATAAACTATTGTAACAGGTAACTCACGGGTATAAACTATTGTAACAGGTAACTCCCGGTTATAAACTATTGTAACAGGTAACTCCCGTGTATAAGTTATTGTAACAGGTAACTCCCGTGTATAAACTATTGTAACAGGTAACTCCCGTGTATAAACTATTGTAACAGGTAACTCCCGTGTATAAACTATTGTAACAGGTAACTCCCGTGTATAAACTATTATAACAGGTTACTCCCATCTATAAACCATTGTAATATGTTACTGTAATGTATTATCCCTAGTAATATGTAGCTCCCATGTATAAAGCTTTGTAACAAGTAACAGCCATGTATAAATCATTGTAACAGCTAACTACTAGGTATACCCGGAAACCATCATAGTAGAAAACCTACCTTTGTATCTGGAAATCATTTCAGTAGAAAATCTAACTTTGTTTCCAGAAACCATTATGTCAGCTTAAGCCCAACTATTTATTACACGATTCATGTCCTGGTGTCGCTAAATAAAGAAAATGAAACGAAAGCGACGATAACATATACCGACGATAGCATCCTAGCTTACATGTAGGAACTGAAATGTTTTTAAACAAGGGAATGAATTTCAGTTCAAGGTGATATAAAAGAACAACGTAGATAGGTCCTCAAAGAAATAGTAACCAGTAACAATAACCAAAGAATCAAACATAGATGTAACAGCTCTGACAAAGATATCACCAAGAAGACAAATATTAGATGTGCCGCAGATAAGTGATTGCATCTGTAACAGTACGGCAAATTGATCTACTACAATCACGAAAGAAAAATATTGATTCATACAAGAAAGTTTTTAAAAGAAATGAAATAGTTATCAGCGATGTTGTAAATAATACACGGTGACAACTGCCCTGAACGTCTACAAACTCAACAATTGATACAGTAGCTTCAATACACTTTTATATAGTCTAACGTCGCGAGATCAGAGAACAAAATGGAACTGGCGAACTCAACACTCTTCAACATTCTGTCTTTTCGGTCCCTCGCTCCAGTTTTGCCATTGAAGTCAACCTGCAAGTACCAATCAAATACACAAAAAATCAGGAACATTTAGGTTTTTAAGTTCCAGCTGGGTCGTGATGGTAAATTTAAACTACCACGAGTTACAAGCCTTTAATACTCAGAGAACCCAACAATATCATCCAGGTTATGTACTCGATGATAACTAACGGGCTCCTGGAACTGCCAGATCATCCTCCGCATTATTTCTACTGGTCGAACATATCCCCTCAAACTCTACCATTGAACTGAGAACAAACACCGTAAATCTTTGGTGGTAACCAATGTTCCGCACAGGGTATCAGCAATATCTGTCCAGGGAGTGTTGGTATTCATATTGAGTCTTTGTCTCGTGGAGGAGTTACCCAACAACCACCAGCACACTCAAACGAGACAGAGACGCCAGTCTACTGTAACTTTCCTGACCCATTGGCCATCTCATACCATATTTCCAGATCCTCGTCTTCTTTGCTCCTGGCTAGCTACTGGGGCAGACATGTTTCCTTTGTAACTTTCATCGACAGTTCCCCTTCTACATCGTTCCACTTTGTCATTCATTCCATGAAACAACCTTATCTCTGAAATGCCAGTGTCCACGGGTGAATCAGTTTATCTGAAGACCTCGTACAGGTCAGACCGCCTTATACTTCCCTATCCTGTCCGTAGTCTTCGATATCAGACGGATACTGCACACGGGACTCTGAATTTTTAAGGTATAACCTCTCAAAATGACCTGTAATCTTTAAGATACACAAAGTGTATGTTCTTTTATCTATAACGACACATTGGAAGTCTAGAACATCTTTGCTAGTTACCTATCAACACAAACAACTAAACACTCATTAGTGAACAAATAGCCATGATGTAGAACAGGGAGGTAAAACCAAACTCCGAAAATGGGAAAACAGTTGCATTTTAAGACTCCTACCAACAAGTTATACAAAAATGTGAGAAACCCGGCACTACCTGCCTATGGCAGTCAAAATATAACTATCATAATATAACAGATCAAATGAGACCTGAAAATCATTTTGGAAGAATGTCAAATATATATATACATATAAGAATTTATAGTGTTTATCGAAAAAAACTGAGGAAGGACTGAAGGAAAGCGACAAATAAAAAGTAGAAACATTTAACATATCCTCACATATTTGTGTCCGACGTCAAGAACTTACCAAAAGTAGAGTAACAAGTCATCCCAATAATATATAGATCAGTGAAGAGATAGAAGATGAAGTCTCCAAGAAAATCAAGCCATATTGTTCACCTGATCTTGACAACATTTCTCCATAAATAAACATCTAATGAGATAGAAAATATCAAACAGCAATGTCTTCGAGAAGAAATTAAGAGTCTATATCCCGCAAAACAACGAAAAAAAATCAAGGCTGATTTACTAGATAACATGGACGAAAGTACTCTATAAACAATTGTCAGCACGGATATAGGATATCGTGCACTACTCACCTATCCAGTTTCTAGAAAACTGGACACACAGTATTGAGGCTGACCAGTCATCTACATTGACCTCCAAGAAGTCTTTGACAAATTACCATATAAAAGGCTCGTTGGGTTCTCTATCCTAGAATGGCCGCATGCCGGTGTATAGAGTTTAATAGGCTGAAGTAAACGGTCACCAATGACAACTGCCACCAGTTCTGTTGTCCATACTACTCCTCATCTAAACAATGTCACATTGGACATAACACTTGCAGAATCTGGTTCTTTGTAACTCTTGGTTATGCAGGACACATTGAAACAGTGAAGAGACCTGGACTTTCAGTGGATTCCAGAATGTATCAACTCAGGGTATAAACTGAAACACTTATCAATGCAAACATCCAATGAAATGTATTCAACTGGATCCAACAGCAAACTACATATCAACAGAAAAGTCTCTCAAAATCTGGAACAGGTTGCAGCTGAAAACGATGTGGCAGTCCTCATTGGCCAATAAATGAAATACTTAAAAGTGCACCAGAAGCAAAAAAGAAACTTTTTGGCTTGATCATTCGATTTGATTGCTGTCACGCCTACAGTTGGTGTCTGCTATCTGGCCACCCAGACAGAAGACAAGACTAAACTCAACTGGAAAATAACCAGAAGATGATAACCCAATATGTTACAGAAGTCTTGGAATGAAACGCAATGCCACATTATTAAAAACAAAGGATTATGAACATCCTGTTTTATGGCTAGATCAACTTCAGAAACAATTACGATTTAACCATTAGACAAACTTTTTCACGAAGAAAAGGACCACATCATTTTTGGGAACTTCAACATCCGTTCGACAAAAGTATATTATTTACACATTTTGACTCCCTGTTACATGGCAGTTTTAATATGTCAAATGTTATAAATCTTCCTACTAGAACTTGTAAATCACATACGGGCATCTTATCCCGAAACCACATTTCTCAGTGACCACTTTTCTGTAAGTGTAGTTACTGCTGAATCACAAAAATGTAGACACTATTCCAAGGTCATCCTTACATGTTTTGTTTATGCGATATGATTTCTAGTTTTTCAGGATTTTAGATATTGTGAATTAGCATGCACCATTCAGAGAAAAAAGTGTTAAATATACGTAAATATATAGAATACCCGAGTGGTGGAATGATAAAATCAGTTTAACTACCAGTATCAAAAGCAAATAAACAAATAAAGGTGATGTAGTTATGTACTAAAAGTGGAGAAATAATGGAGACCTAGATAATCGAAATACCTAAAACGTTTCTGAAGTGTTACATCAATACGAGAGTTTTAGCCAAGACAATTGGAAATATCTTAAAAAGCTATGTACTAATGAGAAATAGCTGTAGGATGCAGTTTAATTTATTGACAGACTTTATTGTATCTAATTCTAAATTTGTATTGAAATGTGTTATTCATAGAGCAATTAGAAATATTCATACATAAAAAAACCACGTAAAAACAAGAAAAACGTCTTAGCGTCACTATTGATGATCATCCTTGGATAATCAAACTATTGATATTACTAAAATGATTTCACATTGGATTTTCCAAATGAGATTTATCAGACTATTTTTTTTACTCAAACATTTTCTCACATGCCATGACTGCATTATAAATCCCTCTTTTGACTTCTTTTCAGCAATATGGGATAATGCTTCCCAGATCCATTTTGTAAAAATTGAAAAACTACTGAAACCTTTAGCAAGAATCATATTGAGATGTGACATTTAATACCTTGGAGTAACATGATTGGCAAACGTATGTGGTTGTCGTTAAAAGAAACAAATTTCTTACAATCACATCATCCTAATATACAAAATATTTGAACAATATGGCTCCATATTACTTGAACATTTTTGCTTATCTGAAATCCAGTCAACATCAACGTGATTATCTACATCTTGTAAAAATTATTTATAAAGAATAAAGTCCTTAAAACACCAAGGTTCTTGTATTTTAAATAGTTTACAAACTATTCTTGTTAAAACCCGAATTTTCCATGCTGGTAGGGCTCTCGCCCCATCGCAAGGACGCTCGGATCACATCGTCTTAAAGGATACGGAACTTTGAGACAATCTTTTATTCAAAGTAAATTGCTGTGTAATTCATGTGTAATTGTTTTAATATGACTATTAATATCTAATCATTGTAATTCTGTTGTATATAATGTACATTGTGTGCATGCTTTACCATACGTAAGTCTAGTGAATATGTAGTCAAATGAAAATAACCCAGACAAGTTATTATCCTTTAAAGTTCTCCTCAGGTGCTCTGTCTAGTCTCAATCTACCAGTTCTAAAATGTTACCCTCTCTACGTACTATATGCATAGTTCGTTATCACATTATAACAGTGTATTTATACTAGTTTATCAGGACAAAATCATTGTTCAAACCAAGTTATTAGTATTCATAGAAGCATTAAAAGCGGTGGAGCTTAACATTGGTGTCCAAACTATATAGAAGTTTTCCATATTTGGTCATAGGTGCTCTTGGTATTGCAAAATGGGTTCTCAGTTGTTTTTTAACTGAAAAAAATGTCCCGATAGGATGCCGCGACAAATATGGGTACTGAGCATAAACGATTAAAATCCCATTTGTGGTGCATGTGGGGATTTTTACCAATTTAGTCTAGAGAATCCTTGAGCATATGGCATAGCCAAGTTTGGAAAGAGAGGCGGGCCTTATATGTGAAAAAGAGGTATTTTTTCTTTTTCTTTTGTTTATTCATTCATTTATTTATTTATTCTTTGTTCTGTTTAATCTAAATATTGGACGAGTTGACATCAATACAATTGCAGTATTTTGCTTTTAAATGTCTGCAATATAACAAGAAATATTATGCAGTCATTATTGGCAATATCTAATATTGTTGTTTTTCTAACTCTACTCCATGATTATGCTGTATGTGACAGTAAAAACATATCCACAAAATTTCCAACTGGAAAACCTGACGTATATCGGTATGAAGATCATGTGATGGGAGGACAAGAAAGACAAATATCCATATGTTAATTCTTAATTCAAACATAAAATTCGATGAAAACACGAACAATAAAATGATTAACATGGAGACCCGATATTACTGTTTTACTTTCCGGGGCTATTTAAACAACTACATGACAGAAAAAAGTAAACTTATCGGTATTTTCTCACGTAGTTGTCATCTGTGGTAACGTCGGTACGGAGAATATCACCACAGCTAAGCGATATATACCCTCCAATAGGTAAACAGACTGTAGTGGTGAACCTGATCACGGAGGAATAAATATCTCTCCAAAATGTCATAAAAAATGTGTTTATAGAGTGTTGTATCAGATTACTCTGGAATGTCGCCTCAGATCTTGATAACACGATTGTGTCATCGTAAACGTGTGTGTTATCATATACATGATTGAGATGTAGGTACACTCTGACAATACACCGAGATAAGAGCCTTCCCCGAGTAAGGCAGGGTGGTCAGTTCAAACGCTCAGGTAACGCCAACAAATACTTGTAAAAGACTGACTACCTACTTGTACTTTTGTGGTCGACAATTAACTTATTCAAGATTCTCCAAAGTTAACTGGGACATTTTCCTATAAAAGAAAGAAAATAAATTTACAGACGACTGACGCTGTCTGTAAAAACGCCCTTTTACGCGTCTTCTTGGGCGACCATCGGAGTTTTTCATATAGCAACGTTAACGGCAAACGAGTTCCGGTTTTTCCATTTTTACACGTTTTAGTTGTTTTAATGGAAATCTGTGTGTATCTCAAAATAATGAAGATTTATAATCGTTAACACGCATTTTTACTTTATTCTTTAACCAAGACGGGAACTCATCTTCCCGTCTGTGAACAATTTACTTGTTTTATCATTCCTACCGTCTGATTGAGATTAACAAAAACTTACACGATGTTAGAACCTAGATAATTCGGGCAAGTTTTACGTTAGGGAGATCTGTGCTGAAGGTCAAGGTCAGTTAAGACCTGACATGAAATTTGGCTTGTCATTGCAATATATACAGCCCATATATCATTATTTATTGAAACATTGTGATGTTTCACACTGAAGATAACGGTCAAATATTTACATATGTCTTGCATTGTCACTAGGTAAAGCAAATAAATCCTATTCCGGGATAGGAGATTTTACATGTGTATGGACCGGACTAAGCGCGCGCTCCGAGTGCTCCTGTACCTACTCCGCGTCATCAGATAACAAAATAATGATTATGAATGTTTATATTATTTTTGTAATTCCATCTCATTTTTTATCTATTACAACCTCAAGGATGCACATTAAGTTTCTTTCCTAACACGTTATGAATCTTTAGATTTTATACTACATAATTTGCTTCCTAGACAACAGAACAAGGCATGGTTATTCTCGGCTTTTCCGCTAGTAAACTTGCAAGGCAGACAGTAAAATAGCGTATCTTATTTTTTGCGTTAAACAATCAATTTATAAAATATCACAAACGTAAATACCTCGGAGATAGTACAACGATGTAGGTAAATTATCATGTCTGGGATCCTATGCCAAAACCCAGGATAAAACAATGGGTATGTTCATTGGTTAATGATTAAAATCACAGAGTTAATTTTTCATTTCTCTTAAAGTGGTTATTATTTCAAATCAAAGTTGTTCAAAGTTAAGCAACAGGAAAGATGAGTTACGTCATGGTGACTAGACCTAATGTGAAAGTCACCTGCACCGGTTACAGGCTAACCTATTAGTAAGTGTTACATTGATCACGTCGATGGGTGAAATGGCTCTTGTTATTTATTATTAACAACATAAACAACATATTCATTTTTATTTGAGATCAAAGGACAATTCTCGGAAGTGTATATGTGCTCTGCTGTGCGTCATGCTTGGTCAGTATGGATGAGATATGACTCACGAGAGCGTTTTAATGTAAAGCATGTATCAAGCTAGTTTTTCCTTGATCTGAACATCAATAACAGAAAAACACATGTAACGTGATTTATATTTACAGAGGCAATATGACGTCTGCTTCAAACAGGACTGTGTGACGTCGAGAAACAAGCGCGTGACTTCATTGATGATAAAAAACTTGCTAATGAATTTGTCTTTTAGAGTTACCGTAATTAAATTACAACACTTTGGTTATCGAGCCTTGAGATTGATAAATGGAACTCGTTATCATCATCATCATCACGGTCCTGGTTAATATCATACACTACATGTATGTAACGAGTCTTTAAAATGTTCACGCAACGTTTGTTGACATCGATGTTACTGATTTCATGCTAACGTCTGATGATGATGTAATAAAATCTGAAATGATATCATGCCCTTTTTCATCGATGATCACTCTATATAAGGTCAACACTAGCCGTGACAGGATACAGAATCTGACAATGTGTCTCATACCTGAATTATTCTAGCAAGACAAATGCTAAAATTTTATATAGACATTTCTAATGTAAACAGACTTGTCTGGAATCCGAATATTTCGTAAAGCAAATGTTGCAGAAAGTAAATACTATATTTTTATATGATATTTAAAGTATGACAACCCCTAATGGAATTTTCCATATTGAATTTCATTTAAGAAATACCATATAAACATTGTAAGACTTTTTAAAATAAATATTTCTGCAATAATTTTAAACGGTAAAGCTAGCATACTGATATTAACCAATATTATGTATTACTTACAATGTATATATATGCACTGGGAAGTCCTGGACATGCATACAGAGCCTTATCGTTGTCCCTACCCTGTATAAAAGCGTGATAGTTATTGAGATGTCTAGTTTGATTCTAGAGATCGTATTTAATATCGTCAAAGTCTGTATTACCTTGTTTACACAACAGGACACGAACCCAGACAGCCAACCACACACACATACTAATTATTAGTTACGAAAGAAATATAAAAAAACAGTTCAAAGATACCTCAGTGCGTCTTAGAGTTTTGAAAATAGAATGTTTAATGTAGCGAGTGGTATTTGAGGAAGATGTTGTAAGGTAAGGCGATAATTATTCCTTACCCAGGGCCACGAATCATTCACTTGGTAACACTTGTATGATAGATCAGTGAAAGTTTAGTAATAATACATACACCATGTCCAATGTGATAATGTTCTGGAATTAAGCATTTGTCCTTCATTGTGCTGTAGACAGTTGTGATACATGTCAAAAAGGATTAGATTGGAACGATTAACAGAGAAGTACCGCACGCCAAGGCGTACAAAATAAACTCACATGGAACGGATGTAATCTGTAAATCAGTCCTGTCGAAAAAAAAATTATGACGTGAACTTGTGAAGTGCAGAATCAAGATCAAATTACAAAAAGAAACGTTAATTTACATCTTATAAGATAAATGTTAATTTGTGTAAACTTCATAAAATACTCGCCAACAACAAGTCGATATAAATTTCTATATTGACTTGTTTCATTCATTACGAAGATTGGTTCTTCGCAGTCTGTTGTACATATATCCTGGGGTCATGTTTCCATTTCACACGTGTTCAAAGATTGATACAGAAAAGGACGTGAAACTAAAAATTAACTTGTGAAATAACATTAGATAATATTTTTGTATTGTGTTATCATATGGTGTCGATCAGTACTTGAACATCATCACAACTTCACGCTATATAACACACCTGTTGAGTACCATACATTGTAACATTAGACTTCCACACTCCATAAAAGTCCCTCCTTGCTATTCACCTTTAAACCAATATGCATATAAATGTACCTATATGTTTAAAACGTCAGCCATGGTGTTAGAGGGCACACCTACCCTTCTTTGTCGGATAAAACATCAGTTTCCGCCACATACATGACACGACTGGGCTTTATTAATGTTATTGATTAATAATCTTCAGACACTAGAAAATGACCCACACACTCAAAACACCAAATTTTGGAAATTAAGCTATATATTCAGTAAAACATATCACAGACATGCTGTAAGTATTAGACAACACAGGTATAACGTTCACAGCTTGGAATATGTCAGGATAGTACTGACTATAATGGGATAGTGTTATATATATATAAACGATATGAATTTTTTTTTACTTGCATTGATAGCATTCATCATTTCATTGCAGTGAAAAATAACAGTGATATTTCTGATATCTGATGACGATCGGTCTACCACAATGAATGGGTTTTATTCAACTTCCAAGACATCCATTGATTATTGCAACTGTTGCATAAACAAATATTTACACAACACCTGCAATAAACAGTAATGGTAATTGATTGTCTGGCACACTGGACTTTGAAAGGCGCTTCGCGTACATGCGGAAATTAAAACGTGCAGTATGGAATTTTATATGGAATTCTATCAATTTATTTCTTTGAAGATACAAAATATAAAAAAAAACCTGTATAAAAAAGATCAAAAGGTATTTAATTAATTGATATTTTCTGAAACCATTAGGTATACATATTAATTAAAGTAAAATACCACCAAAAATCATAATTAGATACCTGGATAAGTCAAATTGGTGGTGAAAAGTGGTTTTTACTTGATGATTTCTCCCAATATCATTTTGAAATGTGCTGCATTAAAATGCTGTTTTTTTAAAACACCACCTTTTTCTGAAAATTGATGTAAAGTTTTTGGAAATGTCAATACATTGGACAGTAAAGATAGAAAGTAACGTAAGAACTGGTTTATATACATTGTACAGTGAAGATAAACATTAAGGTAGGAAAAAGGTTTATATACATTGTACAGTGAAGTTAAAAATTAAGGTAAGAAACGGTTTATATACATTGTACAGTAAAGTTAAAAACTTAGTAAAGAACAGGTTTATATACATTGTACAGTAAAGTTAAAAACTTAGTAAAGAACATGTTTATATACATTTAGTAAAGAACAGGTTTATATACATTGTACAGTAAAGATAAATGCATACACTGAATAATGAAAGGTGTATAAAGTAGATAAAGAACGTTATATACAGTAGATAAGGAACAGTATATAAAGTAGATAAGAACCGTTGTTTGCAGTAGATAAGGAACGGTGTATAAAGTAGATAAGGAACGGTGTATAAAGTAGATAAGGAACGGTGTATACAGAAGATAAGGAACGTTGTATACAGTAGATATAAGAACGGTGTATACAGTAGATAAGGAACGGTGTATACAGTAGATAAGGAACGTTGTATACAGTAGATATAAGAACGGTTCATACAGTAGATAAGGAACGGTCTATACAGAAGATAAGGAAAGTTGTATACAGTAGATATAAGAACGGTTTATACAGCAGATAAGGAACGGTGTATGCAGTAGATAAAGAACGGTGTATAAAGTAGATAAGGAACGGTGTATACAGTAGATAAGGAACGTTGTATACAGTTGATATGGAACGGTGTATACAGTAGATAAGGAACGTTGTGGAAATTAGATAAGGAACGGTTTATACAGCAGATAAGTAACGTTGTATACAGTAGATAAAGAACGGTGTATACAGTAGATAAGGAACGGTGTATACAGTAGATAAGTAACGTTGTATACAGTAGATAAAGAACGGTGTATACAGTAGATAAGGAACGGTGTATACAGTAGATAAGGAACGGTGTATACAGTAGATAAGGAACGGTTTATACAGTAGATAAGGAACGGTGTATACAGTAGATAAGTAACGTTGTATACAGTAGATAAAGAACGGTGTATACAGTAGATAAGGAACGGTGTATACAGTAGATAAGTAACGTTGTATACAGTAGATAAAGAACGGTGTATACAGTAGATAAGGAACGGTGTATACAGTAGATAAGGAACGGTGTATACAGTAGATAAAGAACGGTTTATACAGCAGATAAGGAACGTTGTATACAGTAGATAAGTAACGTTGTATACAGTAGATAAAGAACGGTGTATACAGTAGATAAGGAACGGTGTATACAGTAGATAAGGAACGGTGTATACAGTAGATAAGGAACGGCGTATACAGTAGATAAGGAACCATGTGGTCAGTAAAAATAAGGTTTAATAAAAGTATAAACCTTCGGATATACAACAAAGATAATTAAGATATGAAATAATTAATATAAGAACCGGTGTATATGAAGAAAACGAATGATACAATAAAAATATAATTACGATACAGATACAACATACAGTAAAGGTAAAACTTTAACTAAGAACCGGTGTATATCAAAATGAGACATATTAAATGTTACAACCGCATTTGATTCCATGTCTGCCTCCATTTAAAGAAAAATTTGGACTTATTTTGACACAAAATAAAATGTTCATCATCAGTGATAATTTATGATGATGTTTCCTTTTATTTATTTATCTATAACTATATTCTATATTCTAATCTTTCAATCTCTGTGTTCTTTTATACCATTCTGTGATTTACAGATTTTTGGTTGATGTCCGTACATCTGTTTGTTATTGTATGTATAGAGAGAGCTTTCACATGCTACCTCCGTTTTCCAGTTCCTTTAGATATTGACAATAAAATATTCTGCAATGAAAAATAAGTGGTATCAACGTTGATTATTGATTAAGAAACACTGTATGTAATATAATATATATGTTTTAAGTCTTTGTAAATCTGTCTCTCTAAAAAATTCCAATCGGCTCACATAATGTATAATGGAGGCCTAGAACCAGTAAAACCACCAGACATGTTAACCAATATCCTGTTTATCGAAAAACTCTAATGAAAGCATCCGATAGACATAAAGATATACAACACGTCCGACTGTCCTAATGAAATTATCAGACATGCAGCCGCCGGCTTTGCTTGCCAATATCAAATTCGTCGAAACATCTCGATGAAACCATCAGTCATATTTACAAACATACAGCTTTTACCAGTGTCTCATGTTAACCACATCACCGGGGTCAAACTAGTGTTGTATTTTCTCGCCAGCGGTCATCTATCATGATAATCATTAAAGCAGGAACAGCCTGTTGATTGTAATATTTACACACCAGTGGAGTGGGAAGCAGAATTGTTTCTATCTAGGAACAATAAAATAGGAACTCAGGTTTATTTTATGGCAACAGATAATTTCTCCCAAGCTATTCAGTCAATAATGTTAGGTTACCTCAGAACAGCACCGCTTTACATAAGTCTTACATATCCTTATGTATTGTAAAACAATAGGGCTTGTTCTCATTTACGGATTTGATATGATTTTAATATGATTGACATGGCTGGTGTCGATGAAGCAGAAAACGTTTACCCTTCCGGAACATATTGTCTCATCTAACGTGTTTTTTTTTCGGAAGTTGCCATGAGTATATTTTTTTCATATTTTGCCATAACTCCAATTAACGTTAATTTGATTTTCAATGCCGTTAACATGTAGGTATTTTCAAGCTGTTCTTGAAAAGTTCAAACTATTTAGAAACTGCTCCGGTTAATATGATTACGAGTTTGAAGATATACATGTATTCCGTGGATAATTATAGAAAGGAATATAGATAAAACCATTTAATAAAAGTTCATAAAATCGGGCCATATCAATTTAGTCAAACTAAAATTGAAATGAGACAGTTATTTAGCGCACTTAATAAGACCATATGAATAAAAACAGGTTATTATTATCAAGATATGTGTTGTCTGACCTCCCATTACATCTTAACTTCCTTTCACATTCTAATTTCTCGTTACATTTTTACTTTCTGATTTAAGAAGGTGTCTTTTTTCTAAAAAGATGGAAAAAAAATATACTCAAATCTGATAAATAATTATATATCACTCATTCATCGATGAAATCGCAATAACAGGTCAATATATCTATTCAATGTTTTTTTGAAAACTGTATCAATTATCCTTAAATCTATTATTTTTCCATTTTATAGCTTCCCATATAGTTAAAAGTTCGTATTGAAATTTAATCTGTATTTTCATACATGACGCATCCACGTATTACCTATGTGTAACACCTGTCTGGCATTCCTCACCTGTACATCACACACAAACAATTGATTATACTTACCTGTGTACATAAAAGGCATATACTTAGAAGATACTCCAAATATGTGAAATATGACGTGAACACCAGTAACAAGGGTTTGATGTATGTCTGAGGCTGCCTTAGAAGGGGTCAAGGAAATGTTTGTACATGTCGATTTCAAATGCTTTCATCTTAATAGGCACTGATCCGACTAATGCATGGACGCGGCTATGACCTATATCACTGGAGGAGGTAGTCAGTGGTCTGGGGCTGAAACCTTTATTGTTGAGGAGGAAGAAGTGAGCGGGCTTGGCTCGGCTTAGACCCAGTTTGATGGGAAAGGTGTAGTGAGCGGGTTCGGATCGGTTTAGAAATAGATGCTGGGAAAGGTAGTGAGCGGGCTCGGCGAAAGTGAGCAGGATCGAGCTGCTTACTACATCGCGCTGGAGAGAGAGTGAGCGGGTTCTGTTCGACTGAAACTCAGATTGCAAGGGAGAAGGTTGTGAAGGGCTCGGGCTGATGTCTATATCATTAGGAAGGAGGCTGTATCTAGGTTCGGGCCGATACATGATTTGCTGGGATTAGGGAGTGAGTGGGGAAATACTGGAGATTTGAAGGCAAGGGGGAGTGAACTTGATTGGTTAAGAGCAGATTTGTTGTCGGAGTGACAGAGGAGGCGGTAATGGGCTTATTTGGGAGAGATTAATGAGGAGTGAGAAGAGGAGGCTGCGAATGGTATAGGCTTAAAATTGCTGAGGAATAGTGAATGAAATGTAAATACCAATTGCATCTTGACAAATAGTAACATTTTAACTTTCCATTATATTTTTGCTACCCATAACATGTTGACTATATACTAAGTTTTTACTGCCCATGTTACATCTTGGTTTCTAATTGAAGGTTGACTTCCTGTTATATTTTGACTATCAATTACACTTTTATTCCCCATTATGATTTTACATATGTTTGTCTTGTATTATCTCTGTAGCCTCCGATGTTTCCAGCCCTGAACACCACCAGTCAGTCTGACACCTGTATGATACAATTTAACACCACCAGTCAGTCTGACACCTGTATGATACAATTTAACACCACCAGTCAGTCTGACACCTGTATGATACAATTTAACACCACCAGTCAGTCTGACACCTGTATGATACAATTTAACACCACCAGTCAGTCTGACACCTGTATGATACAATTTAACACCACCAGTCAGTCTGACACCTGTATGATACAATTTAACACCACCAGTCAGTCTGACACCTGTATGATACAATTTAACACCACCAGTCAGTCTGACACCTGTATGATACAATTTAACACCACCAGTCAGTCTGACACCTGTATGATACAATTTAACACCACCAAGTCTGACACCTGTATGATACAATTTAACACCACCAGTCAGTCTGACACCTGTATGATACAATTTAACACCACCAGTCAGTCTGACACCTGTATGATACAATTTAACACCACCAGTCAGTCTGACACCTGTATGATACAATTTAACACCACCAGTCAGTCTGACACCTGTATGATACAATTTAACACCACCAGTCAGTCTGACACCTGTATGATACAATTTAACAACACAGTCTGACACCTGTATGTCAGTCTGACACCTGTATGATACAATTTAACACCACCAGTCAGTCTGACACCTGTATGATACAATTTAACACCACCAGTCAGTCTGACACCTGTATGATACAATTTAACACCACCAGTCAGTCTGACACCTGTATGATACAATTTAACACCACCAGTCAGTCTGACACCTGTATGATACAATTTAACACCACCAGTCAGTCTGACACCTGTATGATACAATTTAACACCACCAGTCAGTCTGACACCTGTATGATACAATTTAACACCACCAGTCAGTCTGACACCTGTATGATACAATTTAACACCACCAGTCAGTCTGACACCTGTATGATACAATTTAACACCACCAGTCAGTCTGACACCTGTATGATACAATCTCTGTAGCCTCCGATGTTACCATTTAACACCACCAGTCAGTCTGACACCTGTATGATACAATTTAACACCACCAGTCAGTCTGACACCTGTATGATACAATTTAACACCACCAGTCAGTCTGACACCTGTATGATACAATTTAACACCACCAGTCAGTCTGACACCTGTATGATACAATTTAACACCACCAGTCAGTCTGACACCTGTATGATACAATTTAACACCACCAGTCAGTCTGACACCTGTATGATACAATTTAACACCACCAGTCAGTCTGACACCTGTATGATACAATTTAACACCACCAGTCAGTCTGACACCTGTATGATACAATTTAACACCACCAGTCAGTCTGACACCTGTATGATACAATTTAACACCACCAGTCAGTCTGACACCTGTATGATACAATTTAACACCACCAGTCAGTCTGACACCTGTATGATACAATTTAACACCACCAGTCAGTCTGACACCTGTATGATACAATTTAACACCACCAGTCAGTCTGACACCTGTATGATACAATTTAACACCACCAGTCAGTCTGACACCTGTATGATACAATTTAACACCACCAGTCAGTCTGACACCTGTATGATACAATTTAACACCACCAGTCAGTCTGACACCTGTATGATACAATTTAACACCACCAGTCAGTCTGACACCTGTATGATACAATTTAACACCACCAGTCAGTCTGACACCTGTATGATACAATTTAACACCACCAGTCAGTCTGACACCTGTATGATACAATTTAACACCACCAGTCAGTCTGACACCTGTAATTTAACACCAATTTAACACCACCAGTCAGTCTGACACCTGTATGATACAATTTAACACCACCAGTCAGTCTGACACCTGTATGATACAATTTAACACCACCAGTCAGTCTGACACCTGTATGATACAATTTAACACCACCAGTCAGTCTGACACCTGTATGATACAATTTAACACCACCAGTCAGTCTGACACCTGTATGATACAATTTAACACCACCAGTCAGTCTGACACCTGTATGATACAATTTAACACCACCAGTCAGTCTGACACCTGTGACACCTGTATGATACAATTTAACACCACCAGTCAGTCTGACACCTGTATGATACAATTTAACACCACCAGTCAGTCTGACACCTGTATGATACAATTTAACACCACCAGTCAGTCTGACACCTGTATGACATACAATTTAACACCACCAGTCAGTCTGACACCTGTATGATACAATTTAACACCACCAGTCAGTCTGACACCTGTATGTATTTAACACCACCAGTCATGACACAATTTAACACCACCAGTCAGTCTGACACCTGTATGATACAATTTAACACCACCAGTCAGTCTGACACCTGTATGATACAATTTAACACCACCAGTCAGTCTGACACCTGTATGATACAATTTAACACCACCAGTCAGTCTGACACCTGTATGATACAATTTAACACCACCAGTCAGTCTGACACCTGTATGATACAATTTAACACCACCAGTCAGTCTGACACCGGTATGATACAATTTAACACCACCAGTCAGTCTGACACCTGTATGATACAATTTAACACCACCAGTCAGTCTGACACCTGTATGATACAATTTAACACCACCAGTCAGTCTGACACCTGTATGATACAATTTAACACCACCAGTCAGTCTGACACCTGTATCATACAATTTAACACCACCAGTCAGTCTGACACCTGTATGATACAATTTAACACCACCAGTCAGTCTGACACCTGTATGATACAATTTAACACCACCAGTCAGTCTGACACCTGTATGATACAATTTAACACCACCAGTCAGTCTGACACCTGTATGATACAATTTAACACCACCAGTCAGTCTGACACCTGTATGATACAATTTAACACCACCAGTCAGTCTGACACCTGTATGATACAATTTAACACCACCAGTCAGTCTGACACCTGTATGATACAATTTAACACCACCAGTCAGTCTGACACCTGTATGATACAATTTAACACCACCAGTCAGTCTGACACCTGTATGATACAATTTAACACCACCAGTCAGTCTGACACCTGTATGATACAATTTAACACCACCAGTCAGTCTGACACCTGTATGATACAATTTAACACCACCAGTCAGTCTGACACCTGTATGATACAATTTAACACCACCAGTCAGTCTGACACCTGTATGATACAATTTAACACCACCAGTCAGTCTGACACCTGTATGATACAATTTAACACCACCAGTCAGTCTGACACCTGTATGATACAATTTAACACCACCAGTCAGTCTGACACCTGTATGATACAATTTAACACCACCAGTCAGTCTGACACCTGTATGATACAATTTAACACCACCAGTCAGTCTGACACCTGTATGATACAATTTAACACCACCAGTCAGTCTGACACCTGTATGATACAATTTAACACCACCAGTCAGTCTGACACCTGTATGATACAATTTAACACCACCAGTCAGTCTGACACCTGTATGATACAATTTAACACCACCAGTCAGTCTGACACCTGTATGATACAATTTAACACCACCAGTCAGTCTGACACCTGTATGATACAATTTAACACCACCAGATGATTCCAGATACAATTTAACACCACCAGTCAGTCTGACACCTGTATGATACAATTTAACACCACCAGTCAGTCTGACACCTGTATGATACAATTTAACACCACCAGTCAGTCTGACACCTGTATGATACAATTTAACACCACCAGTCAGTCTGACACCTGTATGATACAATTTAACACACCAGTCAGTCTGACACCTGTATGATACAATTTAACACCACCAGTCAGTCTGACACCTGTATGATACAATTTAACACCACCAGTCAGTCTGACACCTGTATGATACAATTTAACACCACCAGTCAGTCTGACACCTGTATGATACAATTTAACACCACCAGTCAGTCTGACACCTGTACAATTTGACCGGTTGTGTGTACAATTTAACACCACCAGTCAGTCTGACACCTGTATGATACAATTTAACACCACCAGTCAGTCTGACACCTGTATGATACAATTTAACACCACCAGTCAGTCTGACACCTGTATGATACAATTTAACACCACCAGTCAGTCTGACACCTGTATGATACAATTTAACACCACCAGTCAGTCTGACACCTGTATGATACAATTTAACACCACCAGTCAGTCTGACACCTGTATGATACAATCTCTGTAGCCTCCGATGTTTCCAGCCCTGAACACCACCAGTCAGTCTGACACCTGTATGATACAATTTAACACCACCAGTCAGTCTGACACCTGTATGATACAATTTAACACCACCAGTCAGTGAAGTGTATGACACTATTGTAAGTCAGAGTACCTGTATGATACAAGTAACACCACCTAGTGATACAATGTTAACACCACCAGTCAGTCTACACTAGTGTGATGATACAATTTAAACACAGTCAGTCTGACACTAGTGTATGATACAAAACACTAGTGTACACTAGTGTGAGGTGGTATAAAACACAGTACAGTGTACACTAGTGTGAGGTGGTATAAAACACAGTACAGTATACACTAGTGTGAGGTGGTATAAAACACATTACCGTGTACACTAGTGTGAGGTGGTATAAAACACATTACAGTGCACACTAGTGTGAGGTGGTATAAACACATTACAGTGTACACTAGTGTGAGGTGGTATAAAACACATTACAGTGTGCACTAGTGTGAGGTGGTATAAAACACAAAACAGTGTACACTAGTGTGAGGTGGTATAAAACACAGTACAGTGTACACTAGTGTGAGATGGTATAAAACACAGTACAGCGTACACTATCGTGAGGTGGTATAAAACACAGTGCAGTGCACAGTAGTGTGAGGTGAAGTGGTATAAAACACAGTACAGTGTACACTAGTGTGATGTGGTAACAAACACAGTACAGTGTACACTAGTTTGAGGTGAAGTGGTATAACACTCATTAAAGTGTACACTAGTGTGAGGTGAAGTGGTATGAAACACATTACAGTGTACACTAGTGTCAGGTGAAGTGGTATAAACACATTGCAGTGTACACTAATCTGAGGTGAAGTGGTATAAAAGCAGTAGAGTACACACTTGTGTGAGGTGAAGTGATATAAACACAGTACAGTATACACTAGTGTGAAGTGAAGTGGTATAAAACTCATTAAAATGTACACTAATGTGAGGTGAAATGATGTGAAACACAGTACAGTGTACGCTAGTGTGAGATGAAGTGGTATAAAAAACAGTAGTACAGTGTACACTAGTGTCAGGTGAAGTGGTATGAAACACAGTAGAGTGTACACTAGTGTGAGGTGAAGTGGTACAAAACACGTTATAGTGTACAGTAGTGTGAGGTGAAGTGGTATGAAACACAGTACAGTGTACACTAGGGTGAGGTGAAGTGGTATCAAGCACAGTACAGTGTACACTAGTGTGAGGTGAAGTGGTATAAACTCATTAAAGTGTACAGTAGTGTGAGGTGAAGTGGTATCAAACACATTACAGTGTACACTATTGTGAGGTGAAGTGGTATAAAACACAGTACAGTGTACATTATTGTGAGATGAAGTGGTATAAAAGTGTACACTAGGGTGAAGTGAAGTGGTATAAAATAAATTACAGTGTATATTAGTGTGAGGTGGTAACAAACACATTACAGTGTACACTAGTGTGAGGTGAAGTGGTATCAAACACAGTAGAGTACAAACTTGTGTGAGGTGAAGTGATATAAACACAGTACAGTGTACACTAGTGTGAGGTAGTATAAAACACAATACAGTGTACACTTGTGTTAGTTGTAGTGATATAAACAAATTACAGTGTACACTAGTGTGAGGTGAAGTGGTATAAAAAACAGTAGAGTACACACTTGTGTGCGGTGAAGTGATATAAACAAATTACAGTGTACACTAATGTGAGGTGATGTAAAAAAAAATACAGTGTACACTAGTGTGAGGTGAAGTGGTATAGGTGAAATAAACACATAGAGTACACACTTGTGTGAAATGAAGTGATTTAAACACATTACAGTAGTGAAGTGGTACATTAAGTGTATACTAGTGTGAGGTGATGTGGTATAAAACACAATACAGTGTACGCTAGTGTCAGGTGAAGTGGTAGAAAACACATTTCAGTGTACACTAGTGTAAAGTGGTATAAAACACATTACAGTGTACACTAGTGTGAGGTGAAGTGGTATAAAAACTTACAGTGTACTCAAGTGTGAGGTGAAGTGGTATAAAACACATTACAGTGTACACTAGTGTGAGGTGATGTGGTATAAAACACAGTACAGTGTACGCTAGTGTGAGATGAAGTGGTATAAAACACAATACAGTATACACTAGTGTGAAATGAAGTGGTATAAACACAGTACAGTGTACACTAGTGTCAGGTGAAGTGGTATCAAACACAGTACAGTGTACACTAGTGTGAGGTGAAGTGGTATCAAACACAGTACAGTGTACACTAGTGTGAGGTGAAGTGGTATAAAACTCATTAAAGTGTACAGTAGTGTGAGGTGAAGTGGTATCAAACACAGTACAGTGTACGCTAGTGTGAGATGAAGTGGTATAAAACACATTACAGTGTACACTAGTGTGAGGTGAAGTGGTATGAAACACAGTACAGTATACACTAGTGTGAGGTGAAGTGGTACAAAACACGTTATAGTGTACACTAGTGTCAGGTGAAGTGGTATGAAACACAGTACAGTGTACACTAGTGTGAGGTGAAGTGGTATCAAACACAGTACAGTGTACACTAGTGTGAGGTGAAGTGGTATAAACTCATTAAAGTGTACAGTAGTGTGAGGTGAAGTGGTATCAAACACTGTACAGTGTACGCTAGTGGGAGATGAAGTGGTATAAAACACAGTACAGTGTACATTATTGTGAGATGAAGTGGTATAAAAGTGTACACTAGGGTGAAGTGAAGTGGTATAAAATACATTACAGTGTACACTAGTGTGAAGTGAAGTGGTATAAAACAAATTACAGTGTACACTAGTGTGAGGTGAAGTGGTATCAAACACAGTAGAGTACAAACTTGTGTGAGGTGAAGTGATATAAACACAGTACAGTGTACACTAGTGTGAGGTAGTATAAAACACAATACAGTGTACACTTGTGTTAGGTGAAGTGATATAAACAAATTACAGTGTACACTAGTGTGAGGTGAAGTGGTATAAAAAACAGTAGAGTACACACTTGTGTGCGGTGAAGTGATATAAACAAATTACAGTGTACACTAATGTGAGGTGATGTAAAAAAAATACAGTGTACACTAGTGTGAGGTGAAGTGGTATAGAACACAATAGAGTGTACATTAGAGTGAAATGAAGTGGTTTTAAACACATTACAGTATACATTAATGTCAGGTGAAGTGGTATAAAACACAATACATTGTACACTAGTGTAAGGTGAAGTTGTATAGAACACAGTGTATTGTACACTAATCTGAGGTGAAGTGGTATAAAAACAGTAGAGTACACACTTGTGTGAGGTGAAGTGATATAAACACAGTACAGTATACACTAGTGTGAAGTGAAGTGGTATAAAACTCATTAAAGTGTACACTTATGTGAGCTGAAATGATATGAAACACAGTACAGTGTACGCTAGTGTGAGATGAAGTGGTATAAAACACAATACAGTATACACTAGTGTGAAATGAAGTGGTATAAACACAGTACAGTGTACACTAGTGTCAGGTGAAGTGGTATCAAACACAGTACAGTGTACACTAGTGTGAGGTGAAGTGGTATCAAACACAGTACAGTGTACACTAGTGTGAGTTGAAGTGGTATAAAACTCATTAAAGTGTACAGTAGTGTGAGGTGAAGTGGTATCAAACACAGTACTGTTTACGCTAGTGTGAGATGAAGTGGTATAAAACACAGTACAGTGAACATTATTGTGAGATGAAGTGGTATAAAACTCATTAAAGTGTACACTAGTGTGCGGTGAAGTGGTATAAAACACAGTACAATGTATATTAATGTGAGGTGGTAACAAACACAGTACAGTGTACACAAGTGTGAGGTGAAGTGGTATCAAACAATGTACAGTGTACACTAGTGTGAGGTGAAGTGGTATAAAACACAGTACAGCGTACACTAGTGTGATGTGGTAACAAACACAGTACAGTGTACACTAGTGTGAGGTGAAGTGGTATAACATTCATTAAAGTGTACACTAGTGTGAGATGAAGTGGTATGAAACACATTGCAGTGTACACTAATCTGAGGTGAAGTGGTATAAAAGCAGTAGAGTACACACTTGTGTGAGGTGAAGTGATATAAACACAGTACAGTATACACTAGTGTGAAGTGAAGTGGTATAAAACTCATTAAAATGTACACTAATGTGAGGTGAAATGATATGAAACACAGTACAGTGTACGCTAGTGTGAGATGAAGTGGTATAAAAAACAGTAGTACAGTGTACACTAGTGTCAGGTGAAGTGGTATGAAACACAGTAGAGTGTACACTAGTGTGAGGTGAAGTGGTACAAAACACGTTATAGTGTACAGTAGTGTGAGGTGAAGTGGTATGAAACACAGTACAGTGTACACTAGTGTCAAGTGAAGTGGTATAAACACATTGCAGTGTACACTAATCTGAGGTGAAGTGGTATAAAACCGTAGAGTACATACTTGTGTGAGGTGAAGTGATATCAACACAGTACAGTATACACTAGTGTGAAGTGAAGTGGTATAAAACTCATTAAAGTGTACACTAGTGTGAGGTGAAATGATATGAAACACAGTACAGTGTACGATAGTGTGAGATGAAGTGGTATAAAACACAGTACAGTGTACATTTTTTTGAGATGAAGTGGTATAAAACACAGTACGGTATACACTAGTGTGAAGTGAAGTGGTTTAAACACAGTACAGTGTACACTAGTGTCAGGTGAAGTGGTATGAAACACAGTACAGTGTACACTGGTGTGAGATGAAGTGGTATAAAACACAGTACAGTGTACGCTAGTGTGAGATGAAGTGGTATAAAACATAGTAGAGTGTACATTATTGTGAGATGAAGTGGTATAAACCACAGTGACGTCATACATTTTTAAACATTTGGAAATATGACAATGTCGAGACGTAATAAAGTGCATTAACACTTTTCACCTTTTGAGGTCAGGCACAGAAAAACTTTTATAAAGAATAATCCTTTGTAAGACCTAATAAAACAAAATCATAATATCAATCCATATCAGACGTTACACCATATTAAACACCCCCTGTAGAATATAGAGTTTAACTGAGCTCCATGGTTGTACACCTACGTTTTAATGCATTCGTGTTACGTCGTAAATGCCTTTTGAGCACCAGTCCTTTTCTATAGCTTGGCGCAGGCCTAGCGTTCAACTATGGGCGTTACAAACCGAGGTATGTTTCCTTTGATCTTGTCCCGATGAGTGTAGGGCTGTAGAGACACTAGTCCCGCTCTTTACCAGCAGACCCTTTGTGACAACGCTCAATAAAGCTCAAATCAACCAGTGAAGTGAGGTGAAAACATTCAGGTTTGTGTTATGTTCAACGTCTAGGATTTTAAAAAAGACTACTTACAACACTTGGCGTTACATGGCTGGAAAGGATATACATTGGATAGGCTTTGAAATTTAATGCGGACACGAAGAATGGTCTATGGAAATGATGATGTTATAGGTGTTTGGGTTTAGCTATATTGATACCGTCCCTTTAGAAACATTTTTAATGAGATAAAGCCTTATATCAACTCACTACAGCCTTTTCTTTGACTTTCCTGTCATCTCAGAACTTACTTATTGGTAGAGATCTTCTCTTTATGTACAATAAGTGATTGAAAATGTTGTTTTAATATATCAATCTAACGGAGTTATCTCAATAGAATTATGTATAATATTATATTGATAGTCCGATATATCTCTGGAATTTCTTTCTTCAATTGCAATGGTTTTTATGAACACATTTCACTGGTATCTATTTTGACTTAACTTATAATCCATGCTTCTTGTTTGTTTTTTTTTCTTTTTTATGCGATATTAGCGAATTATTATGGGATGTACTTACATGTGTTAAGTATCAACCCATTGCTCTAATATATCCTTCAAAACGTTTCAGCTTTTCGCCACACATCACGTGTGTAAGTATTTAGCTAAAATGGAGAAAAAAGTATCACAATTTCAAAAACCAGTATTACATATAAGTCAGGTCAATGGAACCTTGTCCTGTTTATTTGGTCATTACGAAGACCATTTATGTTGTGTGATTTTCACAGGTATGCACATGGTTTAGATACGACTTTGTCAATAGGCTTACCTCTCAATTTTATTTCATGTCCTTTACGGAATATCGATATATCTCTTTCTCCTAATATGGTAAATCTTTAGTCAGTATTAAGATATGAGGTAAGCACACATCATGGCACATCATGGCAGATTGGGTTCTTTGATAGTTCTGGTTGGTGGAATGGTAGATGATGGATTGTTGGCGCAGAATAGATGGATGGCGCTGATTCTCTAAACTATGGTATAAGTGAAGTAATCCCACCTTTGAAACAGTTTATGTGTTTCTGGATAGAGTTCTGTTGCTATATAACAACAAATATTTTCGCGTGATGTAGGTTGAGGATGGAAACTATGGACAAATTTTATGATCAATAAAATTATCTTATTTGGTTTTGCTTGTGTGAAATTGGGTTTGACCTTTCAATATTCGTTATAATAGCCTTTGGCCTAGTCATCAACTCTTATTGAGTGACATCACGTGTTTGATTAAGTGGTTTTTATTAAACGAATCAGTGGACGCTTTCCCTTGCGAACACGCTGTTTCACCCGTATATGTTTTAAATGGTCCTCGTATCAGTTTTTATATGTTTCTGTCATGGTTTTATTTACAGGTTGTTATTTCATCGATATATGAAAGGTCGTTGATACAAATTTGAAACCCAGTCATCAAAGGTAATTATTGTCCCAAAGTGTGTGTTAGTTTTCCTAATTCCGATACTTTTATTCATATTTCCAACACTTAATTTTATAACTATACTCTCGTCTGGTAAGTTACGGGTTCAGACTAGTACACACTAAAATGTAATTTGCCTGAAGGCTTTTAGTAAACTATTATATACAACTTTCCCACTAAATGTATGATGATATCTTTCGAGTTTACTGCCTTGAACATCAGATATATTATTCATTAATGAGATGTCAAATAGCTTGAATATCTCAATACTACTTTTGGTGTGTTCAGGTATGTGTGCATATTTTAAGGGATCGCTTTACGAGCTGTTTGTATATTGATAAACCAGTTTCCTTGACCATGCGTATAGTGTCATACAACCCCTCACTCAATCACCTCTTTATTACCTGTTTACACGTGACCTCAGAAAGTGCTTACCTCCGCCAACTCGTATTACGGTGATGTCTTTATTAAGAGACCACAGGTGCGAAAAGCAAGTATATTATTCAATCCATATCTCCTATTGGAAGATAATAGCCTTGTTGAGGACATTTACAACTACCCAAATTTTGTCTGTTATCAAGATGAAGAGACTGCTAATGAAAAAACTTCGGTACAAAATAATGTAAATGTGTTTCTATCGTAGTAATAAATCCGTGTGGATATCTAGTACACTTGGTCGTATTCCAAGTGCCTTTATACAGTTGCGAGTACATCTATACCTGTGACCATTGATGCCGTGTATTTCTGTCATCGTCTCAACAGTTTATTGTCTTTTTTATGTCCATTGACCTTCTATTCGTTCCTAGGAGGTGATACACTTAAAAGTAAGATGTACTTGTTTGTGTGCTTCTATCGATATCCTGTCTATTGGTTCATAACAAAGATAGGGACCACTACCCTACCGAAATTATCCTTTTTAATTCATATACAGAACCTTTGATTCGAAACCCAACTTTTCAGTTTGTATATATCATACTAGGAATCGAAATCCTGCTTAAGAGTTTATGTATGCCATCATACCAATCGAAACCCTGTCTATTAATTTATTCCCAGAATCCTATTAATCCATATCCTACCTATTAGATGAAATCGGGAATCTAACCAATTGAATTCATATATATTAATCTATTAACAGAATCTAACTAATCGATTTCATATATTTATAGTCAGAATCCTACCAATCATAGTCCTTCTTGTTGACTGATATACATACTCCAAACATTCAATATACTTTCTATTAATTCATATATAGAAATATACAAATCGATATAATGCCTACTAATTTATAAACAGAACATGATCAATCAATGTCATATATATTACTTTGAATTCAGAATGCGATCGACAAAAATCTTTCCTATTCATTTATCAACAGAATCCTACAAATCGAGTCCTTACCTATTCAATCATAGATAGAATCATATCAATTGATTATTCATTTACGGTATCCTACCAATCGAAAAACAAAACGAAAATACCTACATGTCGACATAATCATAATCCAAACTGAAACTTATTAAAACCATGTAAAAATATTAATAAAAGAAAGATATGCACGGAGACTTCTGAAAAAGTAAAAGGGAAATAATAACAGATGTTCAGGAAGAGTAAGCGTCTTCTGCTTCATGAAAATGTTGGTCAATGCAATTGAGACTTCTTGCCTGAAAATCGTGTTAATGGGAGCAGGCCCTTGAAAATCGAATCAATTGTGACATGTTAGCATCATTGGTTGGGAACGCAGTGATGTTGCTATCCAGAAATTTAACATTAGCGAAATTAGAACAATCACGCTTATCATATAGCTAACAGAAGGGCGCACCATACATGTAGAGATATAGTCTGTTTGAAGGTATATTTCTTCTTTGATTTGGATGTAATTTTCACGAAAT
The DNA here is from genome assembly GCF_031769215.1 of Ylistrum balloti. Lineage (NCBI taxonomy): Eukaryota > Metazoa > Mollusca > Bivalvia > Pectinida > Pectinidae > Ylistrum > Ylistrum balloti. The sequence continues at coordinate 1,465,247 of NW_026782580.1, forward strand.
GTGGGTCAGTATAGTTCACAACCATATATTTCTACCACCATTCAAATTTCTTGGAAAAGAAAGTTCTCATAATAGAGAACGAGAGCGTATTTTTTCGAGTTTAAAATGGATCTGGTGAGTGGAAAAATAAGAGTTTCTTATAAAATAAAAGGTTTTTATGAAGATGGTATTGAATCTTATCAAACAATCGATTTTATACTGATTAATTCACGTGGATAATTTTACTTATCGATATCCTACCTATAAACTGATATTTAGAATCCTACTAATCAGTATCCTATTAATTAATTTATGTAGGAACCTACCAGTGCACATAATACATCTACATAAACCAGTTAATCTATATCCCATCTACGAGTTTAAATGCAGAATCCAACCAGTCACTGTCATACCTGATGGTTGATGAAAGAGATGGGAAGGAGTTACGGTCGTCATAGATGTCTAATTAAGAAATATTCTCCTTCTTGGTTCGATATAGCAGAAAACGCTTACTTTTCCTGAACACCTAGTCGTCTTCTTCTTGAACTTTTTGCAGATATCTGTAGGCAAATCATTCTTTTTGTGTTTTACCCTTTTCGTTTTTATAATTCGAGTTTGGATTATGATTATGTTAACATGTTGTTGCTATTAATATATACCGATATCAACCTATTCGAAATCCTACGTTATAATTTATATACAGAATTTAATAAATCTATATTGTATTTATTTATTTATATGGAGAATATAACCATTCCATATCATACCTATTTACTTATTTCCAGATTCCTACTTTATACAGAATATAACCAACCAAGATTCTTACTAATAATAGATAAACAGAATTATCCTACCAAGCAATTTCTACATTTAATTTATATACAGATTCTAACCAATCGAAATTATACATTTTAATTTACATATAGATCCTACCAATAGCTATCCTATCTATTAACACAAATAAAGAATCCGACCAATCAATATCCTTCGTAATAATTGATGGACGGAAAACAACCACTTAATAGCCTACCCACTTAGTCCGACCAATCGAAAGCTTACCTATTAATTTACCGACAGAATCCTACCAATCAATGTTCCATTTTTATTGAGTATTGATTAATGTTGTGAATAGAGAAGGTATCACCTTAACATCATATCTTCAAATTTTTTCTATGAAATTAACTTAGAAATGTCACTTTTATTTACTAATTTCTAAGTGTCATAATAATAATAATAAATATATTACATTAAACATATAACATGTTATACGTAATCAGTAATAAGTTGTTAGCTATATCTTTAATGTATCAGCTACTTATAATTATCAATAAAGACAAAAGTACATATATCGTAGGATTTCCCAAAAAAGCGTTTTTTTCCATTGGGGTCCATAAAATGGATTTACAAATGTATTTCCCTCAATAATGTACATAATAACTATAATGATTTTCTTGCAATTTGTTTTTAAAAGTGACGTTCCACTTGGGGTTTGAACTTAAGCATGTTGATATTCTGATTCGAAAGCTGTAGAAGAAGTCGATCTGTTAACAATGTTTGGTAAATATGTATGATAATTTACGTTTGAAACAAAAAGATGTGATCAAGCATGGAGGTTACGCACGATGTATTGTCTAAGCGTGCACAAGTGCGAATAAATTATTCTTTTCAAAGCATCTAGTGAACAAATAGTGGAAGCATTTCTTGGATGCAACTTGTGTTAATACGTGTGTATTACCATGGAAAGGACAACAAATAAGCTAACCAACATCAGTGAAAAGTATGCTTGTTAGTAGAGATATATTAGACATTGATACTCTTATTTCTATTATTGTATCTGTTATGAGAACGTATTTTTCATTTGCATCAAATATTAATCTTAATTAGATATGATATTTAAGCATATTATGATTTTATATACATGTATATACTTTATATATTTTATATACAAAGTAGCCATATTAAAAAACAGATTCATTAATATGCTATATGTGTATTCTTACACAGCGACTAAAACACATTTATAATTAATATCATCAAAATAAAGTGAATAAAAATACGTCGGTATTATATAACCAGCCTCGTCAATACATTATCATAATCAGAATGAAAAGGGACTACATGTAGATCAGCAATGTATGAACGCATGTTGGTTCTGGAATATATTACATTAGGACGGCTGTAAATACTTTTTTTTGGGGAAAAACATTAATTAGATCCGAATTAGATAAATCCCTTTAATGAAACAAACTTTTAACCTCAATAATTAATGGACACAAGATCACAATACAAAATACCTATACACAGACATTCTATCAAAAGTTTGTAGCCGATATAGCCCACGGATACATTTTGCAATAATGTTTCAATATATGTGTATATATTCAACGGAAACCAATATTATCAAGTCGTATTGGCACAGAGACTAATAAAACACTTTAAAGATTGTCCGCCTGTTTATAATTCTGTAGAGTACAGCAATATCCCAGCTATCACATCTTTCTTCACTTCGTTTCGGTGACAGATCGACAAACCTAGATTAAGTTTAGCTATCATTGTAAGGGGAACAGTTAGGAAATAAAACGCCATGCTTGACTTAGCCGATAAACATGCATTTGAGGTGAGCGATACACGATATGTAGGTATGTTTACTCTGACTGGTAATGTAACGACAGAGGACCCAAGCGTATCTTACACTGTCATATTGGATACACACCAGGGGGAGGTAACTTGTGTTCAATTAAGCGTGACTTCCAATGATAATTTGACGCGGAGAGGACGTTTTTAAACCAGCCTACCTGTCAGTGTTTAAACCAATCAAACATGATCATTTCATAAAGACGGACAGGTTACCAGTGTAACGGATTGTCCCTGTCTGTTTCAGTTGGGACCATGTAAGGATTGAGGCGTTACTCTAGTTGTATTACTGTTGTGCCGAGTTTTCGGATCCTGGCTCTATACGATATGATGATTCTTTCGCATTAGATTGTATTGAGGTCTGATTGGATTTGTGCACTAATCAGCGTTGTACTCAACCACATTAGTTGATACACCCGGAGTTTCCCAGAGAGGTTGTCGAATGACCTGAGAATGTCTACAGACACAGAAGACAATGGGAGCTAGCAGACACACCAAGTTCTTGCTGGGAATACTCTACCTCTCCTATTGTGTTTACGGAAATTTCTTGTGAGTAATTGGGAGACGTCATTTTGTTATTTCTTTATAATCTATGACCAAATATGGAAATTCTATGTGGTATATTTTATCTGGATCTCCACTTCTCTCAAACGTGAGTGATAACATTCCGAGATGTACAGATACGCTCGTAGAATATGATCATTGTTTTGTTGTAAAAGGACTCCATTTGTGTAGGAATATCTTGTCGTAGCTCCCCCATGTATAGCTATCTATTTCATTTCTCCTATTCTTTGACTGTTCAAGCAATCACCGACTGTCATTACGAGTTAGCAAGGAGGCATCTTTAAACCTCAATGTTCTAATTAGAACAGAGCGGATATAATTAAATCAGAGCAAAGCATGATATATGGGTACCCGTTGGTAGCTTGGTTAGGGAAGCTTTGTTCTTAACCAGCAGTACTCCCAGATCATGTTACCCTATTAAATAAATACTTTGCTCTCAAAGTGCTATGCCACCATGATAGGGGGTATTTAAACAGATAATAGGTGTTTGTAAAATAACCGTCCTAGAGTGACTTTTACAGAAAATTTACAGTCACGCATGCAACTATCCTGTGATTTCATTTTAGTCAAGTTTGTCAACTGCAAAACTTATCTAAAATGTTTACCGTTCACATGTACTATCGACGTCAGTTATGAACTGTTTTAAAATAAAATTGTTTTTGGGCCTTGTCTGCAACAATTTTTCTAAGATCAGGTTGGTAAAAGGGATGTTTATCTAAGTAAGATTTATTGTAATTTTTGTCAGTAATATTATCATTGTGAATTGCGGTTTGTTGATTGGTTAGTTATAAAACAGAAATGAATTACATTTGATGTGTCGCAACAGATTTAACCAAAACCATCCATTAAATAATTGTCTAGCAATATGTTCGTACGGTCAATTATCAATAAGAGAGGTTAGCAAAATTGAGATGTCCATGACAATCTCAGCAATGGCCATAGGCGACCAGAATAGACACTGAAACTTTTAGTGGCACACATTTTACGGCAATTCTAAATTAGCCAATGTGCCGTGCTTAAAGAGATTTATAAGTAGAGCTGAACTGTATGATCACATGTGTCTGTAGATGTCATTCAAACATCATTACAGTATTGTATATAGCGCTGATAACAGGCAATGATAGAAGACGACACACATTGTCTATATATACATATATGTGTGTGTATGTATTCTTCAAAGCGAATAATTAGATAAAGGGTAGACTCTGTCAATCAACTTAACCTAAATGTTTAAATAAGATGACACATTCGTTTCAAACCATAACCACATCATTGAAGAACCTCAAAGGAAAAAATAGAGGTCCTGGTCTAACACAGTTTAGGGTAGACATAATTATTGGAATTCAATATAAATGTTGGATTTTATTCAACGTTTTTAATGTGTATGAACAGATACTTGTCTCGACTAAATCTGAAAGTGTTATATTAATTACGAATGTAATGTTGTTCTGGGTATTAGAATTCTTGTTAAGTCCGGGTGAGAGGATCCCGACTGACAGGGTATTGTCGTCTATCTGATAGTGTGTGGAACTCTTCAGTACTCTATCATGACCCTCGTAAGACCGAGTAACCACTTGACAAGAGTGATTTAATACTCAAGTGTTAAACATGCCAAATCACACTAAATTTTAAACCTTTGAAGTTAACTCCTTAACATAAAGAAATTAAGGCGATGGGGAAATAACAGGTATTGATCAAACTAGTGTAACTTTAGACAGTACATCTAGAGTTGTTTTGAGACGAGGAGATCACCCACAGTATCTAACTACACCACAGCGGCTACTACATGAGGTAGAAGAACTTAACGGTTAGCAAAGTTAATACGTATTAAATAATGGCATATTTCTATAACGTTTTCTGTTTAAATTATAAAGATGAACGAACGTTTTATATGTGAATTGTATAATAAATTTATTGTCCCGCGTTAGATAGAGTTAGATAAAAACACAAACGGGTGCTTCTACAGAAAAAAAACTACGTGGTATTCATCGACATAAACCGTGTACTTTTTATACCTTCTGTAACATGTACCTCCAAAACGATTCAGATTTATTAGGTCATAACAACAAATGTTCCGATAACGATCCTGAGATGTTGTCATCAAATGGAGAAAGAAGATCCTGCATTGCTAGAGACAGGATATTTGAAACTAACAATATGGTAGATATTTTATGTAAAGTAATTTAAAGTTGTGTTCTTGATGGTATTATTTTTACAATTAGGCGCGCTTTTAGGAAGAGGCTTGGCGCCTCGACTATCTATTATAACATAATGTTCACAACCGACAGATATTCACTTAAGATAGCATTTATCACAAAATAATATATCTCAGAAAATATCTTAAAATTTCGAATTCTAAATTATTTTAATCAGTAATCGCTAGAGTCGGAAATCATGACAAATAAGAGATAATATCAATACACACAAAAATGGGTTTTTAACAGTTTCAAAATCAGAATTTTATTAACAATTGTTAAAAGGGAGCGCCACTGATGCTTGAGGAGTGACAAAGTACATATTTTATGGAGGCGTCATTTGATCGACTGCCTAGGATTCTAGAAGCGTACAACATCAACACCTTACATGAATTCACCTAAAGATGTCTCGTCTTAGATACCGATCGCTATAGATGTGTAGTTTTATGATATGGCCCATGTATTGGAAGGAATGTCGCCTATTTGTGAAGGTTGCAATGGAATTAAAGCTAACCCCTTACGTATGATGTACAGTGTGTATCCGTGGAGGCTTTTATTATCGATGATGTTGCTCCACTTATTGTTATGACGTGATGATGTCCTAGACAGTTTAATTATACTATAGTTATGTGATGAGTAAGATATGCTGGCCATACTTCCCGTTGTTAACTTGTTATGATTGTATCGCATTTAAGTGTGGATTATTTATTTACATTTAGTTTATGGTTCCTGAACAAATTGCATTACACCAGTTTAGTACCATGAACACATATCTCCTTTTACGTGTAGAAGATCTTGCGGGTAGATTGGTATACGTATCCGGGGAAACCAGCGAACAGCTTATAATTAATCATGTTTCCTACGATGACAGTAACTATTCTTGTTCTCATTAAGGGACTCTTAGTTCTCCTGGTGAACACTTGGTGAGTGTCAACTGTTCAAATGATTGTGTAATTTATCTGATTGAATATATTAAAATAAGGAATTTGTTCAAATAAACCCCACTTTAATGTTTAATATACTTTTTTTAGAATCTCTCTTTTTTCAACGTTGTATGCTTTAGTTTTTGACATAATTCATGAAATTAAATTTACCTTAAAAACATTAAACAAAAGAATTGCTGTTGTTTGAATTAAGTTATTAAATTAATATTTTCTGGTATAAATCATGCATGTAATTATTACTTTGTAAAGGTATAAAACATGGATGGCAGGAATGTCGTGATTGTATTCATCTTATTTTTTTCTTTTGACTATATTGCATTTTTTCGGGTAGAATATTGTAGTATTGTCGACGTATATTTATGTCCATAACAAAGTCAATATGACAAAGTTAAAACCTCCGTGTGTTCAAGGAAGTTCAAATATCAGGACATTGATGCCAATTCATCATTGATCGTACAATAATGAGGTTGATTGCATTTTACGTGGATTTGAAACTGCTTAGACCTTTAGAAATAGCGATAATTGAAGTATTCAATATGGAGTTGAGCATGCTCAGTTACTGACATGATAAGGGTTTCCATAATTGTTCCAATACTCATCTACCCTATCGTTCTGATGTCGACATAACGAGAGGGTTTCATAATCATTAATTCTACAGAAATGTAGCTTCAGGATGGAACGTAGTACACTGGGATCATCTGGTTTCTGTACAAAAGAGACACTCTTTAATTCCAGACATATCGGCTCCAGTTTTCGCATTTTACGACATATTTGAACATGTTTGTTAATGCACCTCCCCCATCTGAATTTTGACATTTATTTATACCGATATCGATTTTTCTAAGTCGCCTCCGAGGTTTCATCTAGTTTAGCGCTTAGTATCACAGGCGAGACCAAAAAGGAAAAAAAAAAGAATGTCTGTTGCAGTTTAATTAATACCTTGTCACTACTGTATCTAATTTCATTTGTACACGTTTGAAAAGGTGGTGTTTACTTGTGTGTCTTTAGTACAATCCTTCGTCACTGAAGCTGATATTTTCCATATGAGTATTGCCATTGACGAGATACATTAACATAATTTTATTTGCTTTTAAACGATATAGTACATCAATATTATATTTTCTCGTGCATTTTATCTGCTTTTTATTTGTCGTTAAAATTAGTTTATCAATTTGTTAAAAATATCTAAGGATTTATATATTTCATATATATTCATGTCTCAATGAAAATCCATAAAAAACCAAAAACACTAATATTTTTTTAAAAGTAAACAAATGTTTTCTCTTTACAGGGCACTTTCGCAGGTCGTGGCCCTCCGCGCAAACATCATCTGTAATAAGATTCCAGGATTGGCACCAAAACAGCGCTCTATATGTAGGAAAAGACCCGACGCTATAGTGACTATTGGGGAGGGTGTACAGATGGGCATGAAAGAGTGTCGTTATCAGTTCAGAAACAATCGCTGGAACTGTTCTAGTGTAGCAACAGACTATAACATGTTTGGGAATACACACCCAGTAGGTAAGTTAAACAAAATACTCGTAAAACGTAATTCTGTCCTTTGACATTTTTGTTACATATGGCCTGTGTGACCTGCAGGTATTGGTCGTTATGTTCTATATGATAGAAACATTCTTCAAAAAAGCTATTCACAGGTATGATTAGCTGATGTGCGTGATCCTTTCTGTGCTTATTATGCAATTAACATTTTTATTTTCTAAGATAGAAAAGTAAAACCCCTGGATAGCAGATGATTCATTGCTTGTTACCAAAGTCACAATTTTCGTGCAACACGTCGTCAACTGATAGATAAACTCATAACTCTGAGTTTTGAGAGATGCAGGATGTTGAAGCTTATGGGAAGTTTTACGGTCGTTATGACGGGCGTATTGGGAAAATAAGTTGAAAGTGATTGCTGCTCGTTGGTATGCCTTATATTTCCGTTCTTGTTTATTATGCTCTTATTTGGGAACGTGGCATTATTTTATTTGATTGACAAAAAGTTACATGGCTAGTTTATTCGATGAAACAGAAGACGTTCACTCTTCCAGAACACCTGGTCTTATTGTCCCGGTACTGTTTCTGGAGTCTGCGTGTGAATCTTTCTTTTGTTTATATATTACAATAGTATTTACAAATTTGAGTGAGCATCTGCGATTTGCATTGACATTTTGCATAGGAACATTTTGATCCCAAATTGCTTTGGAGAAGAAAAAGCAGAAATCTTAACTTTTATTAGTGGGAATTTTAAAAATTGTTTTTATTTACTATTATTATACAGTTATACTTCAAACAACGTGAAAAACCTAACAAAGTCTTCTAATGAAGAAGCAATGAGCTTGTTGAATCAGAAATACATTGGATATCGAATTGTCATGTTGTCTATGACGCTGGCATCATTGAGTGGTGCTTTTCTACCATATGTACTTGCCGTCTAGACTAAGTCAATTCCATAGCCTCGCATACTTTTACTAAACCAACACAAATAGATTAAGATAGTTGTTCCTGGTATAAATATCACATAAACCGGACAGTTTAACGTGGGTGTAATCGCATAGCAGATATTGGCATTTCTTCTGTGATTCAAACTATTTACACGAAATAACTGAAATAATTGGCTCAATCCTACCGTGTAAACAATAGTAGGAATACAAAAAAGCACATTGTAAGATATAACGGGATATGATTTGAAGAAGGATATAAACCCAACAATGATAAGCAGAAGGATATAAACTAGACCATGATAGGTAGGAGGATATAAACTAGACCATGATAAGTAGGAAGATATAAACCAGACCATGATAAGTAGGAAGATATAAACCAGACCATGATAAGTGGAAGGATATAAACCAGACCAGGATAAGTAGGAGGATATAAACCAGATCATGATAAGTAGGAGGATATAAACCCAACAATGATAAGTAGGAGGATATAAACTAGACCATGATAAGTAGGAGGATATAAACTAGACCATGATAAGTAGGAGGATATAAACCAGACCATGATAAGTAGGATAATAAAAACCAGGCCATGATAAGTAGGAGGATATAAACCAGACCATGATAAGTAGGAGGATATAAACCAGACCATGATAAGTAGTAGGATATAAACCAGACCATGATAAGTAGTAGGATATAAACCAGATCATGATAATAGGAGGATATAAACCAGACCATGATAAGTAGGAGGATATAAACCCAACAATGATAAGTAGGAGGATATAAACCAGACCATGATAAGTAGGAGGATATAAACAGACCATGATAAGTAGGAGGATATAAACCAGACCATGATAAGTAGTAGGATATAAACCAGACCATAATAAGTAGGAGGATATAAACCAGACAATGATAATTAGTAGGATATAAACCAAACCATGATAAGTAGGCGGATATAAACTAGACCATGATAATAGGAGGATATAAACCAGACCATGATATGTAGGAGGATATAAACCAGACCATGATAAGTAGTAGGATATAAACCAGACCATGATAAGTAGGAGGATATAAACCAGACCATGATAAGTAGGAAGATATAAACCAGACCATGATAAGTAGGAGGATATAAACCCAACAATGATAAGCAGAAGGATATAAACCAGATCATGATAAGTAGAAGGATATAAACTAGACAATGATAAGTAGGAGGATATAAACCAGACCATGATAAGTAGGAGGATATAAACTAGACCATGATAAGTAGTAGGATATAAACCAGACCATGATAAGTAGAAGGATATAAACCAGACCACGATAAGTAGGAGGATATAAACTAGACCATGATAAGTAGGAGGATATAAACCTGATCATGATAAGTAGGAGGATATAAACCCAACAATGATAAGTAGGAGGATATAAACTAGACCATGATAAGTAGGAGGATATAAACCAGACCACGATAAGTAGGAGGATATAAACCCAACAATGATAAGTAGAAGGATATAAACCAGACCATGATAAGTAGGAGGATATAAACCTGACCATGATAAGTAGGAGGATATAAACCAGACCATAAGCAGAAGGATATAAACTAGACCATGATAAGTAGGACGATATAAACCTGACCATGATAAGTAGGAGGATATAAACCCAACAATGATAAGTAGGAGGATATAAACCAGACAATGATAAGTAGGAGGATATAAACCAGGCCATGATAAGTAGGAGGATATAAACTAGACCATGATAAGTAGGAGGATATAAACCAGACCACGATAAGTAGGAGGATATAAACCCAACAATGATAAGTAGAAGGATATAAACCAGACCATGATAAGTAGGAGGATATAAACCTGACCATGATAAGTAGGAGGATATAAACCAGACCATAAGCAGAAGGATATAAACCAGACCATGATAAGTAGGACGATATAAACCTGACCATGATAAGTAGGAGGATATAAACCCAACAATGATAAGTAGGAGGATATAAACCAGACAATGATAAGTAGGAGGATATAAACCAGGCCATGATAAGTAGGAGGATATAAACCAGACCATGATAAGTAGGAGGATATAAACCAGATCATGCTAAGTGGGAGGATATAAACCAGACAATGATAAGTAGGAGGATATAAACCAGATCATGATAAGTAGGAGGATATAAACCAGACCATGATAAATAGGGGATATGACAAACAAAATCATGTTCTTGATAACGAAATACAGCATATTGAACCGATGTAAGATATCCCAAATACGTTAGAGATTCACATATTTTTAAATGACGAAAACTGCAAAGAAATCGTAATAACTCCGTAAAGATAAATGCAAATGCGAGTATTTTAATCTATATATAATAATAATCAAGCTTTGTATATTGTCTTCTTGTGTTTAATCAAAATCAATTGTCTTTGTAGTTATACAACCGTTGAAGAGACATCTTCTGTTAGAATGACGGTTATGATACATTATACTGTTTGTGGCATCGCACCAGTGCTGTACACTTCAAGCGAAAGAACATTCGATATTAAAGTAGATCAATTCAAATGATATCCCGAGAACAAATAAGATTATTTTATATTCGCCCATCAGGACCATGTGTGCCTTCAACTGTATTTCATAACTTATTTATCGTTGAATTTCTATGAAATTGATGGAATACATGACTGTCAACAGGGGAAAGAAAGACGTTCAATCCAGATCTGCACGTAATACAATTGGGGGTTTGTGTGCCTTCAACTGTATTAGCTGTATTTCATAACTAATGAATTGATGAATTTACAACAAATTGATAGAATACATTATTAACAACAAGGGAAAACAAGTTTCAATCCAGATCTGCGCGTAATAGTGGGTTTGGTTTTCATTCATTACTTGTTCACAGTGATATAGGGTCGGTGTTTTCCAGTCGCTATATTTCTAAATTCGGTTAGTTCGTTTGATGGTTTCAGATGTTCAAATTCATTGTATTTGTTCTTTTTTTATTTGGTGATTTCGTGATGTTCAGTTGACAATTTCGTGTTACTAAATTAACAAATGGGATTTTTAAAAATCTAGAAAAATAATGATGCTGTATTTTTCAATTTGTGAAATCAGCTTCAGTTATTGTTGGAGTTAGCTTCTGTTGGCTTATTTCTGCTTGTTTAATTGGTGTTTTCGAGTTGTTCTGACGATAATATGAGGTTGTTTGGTTGTTCGGTGTTGTTGATTGATGGTGTAGAGAGGATAAGTTTTTAATGTCTGATTTCAAGTTTGACTGATGATTTCTGTTACATACGTGAATGCTGCATATTCAATTGGCGATGTGAGGTTGTCTCACTGGTGATTAATGTATTGTATTACGGACGATTTTGGAGTATTTGATTGGCTGTTTTGTGATTGCTATAAACGGTTGGAAGCTATTTCATTACTTTGATTAGTTTGTGGAGTAATTCTCCATCAATTGAGGGATTTAAAATACTTTCATATGAACAGACTGTCCAGATTTGTTTATGTATGACTTCAGAGCGACTTCTGAATGTTAAAACCATTATTTTAAGTTATTGGTTAAAGAATATAATTAATTGACATCATTTTAAAGACTTTTCTATCTGTTTATTTATTTCACTCCACTTTTATGCTAAGTTAGCACTAACTTGTTTTTAATTTTCGCGAAAGATGAATGAGAGGGTTTAGACTAAAAACCTTTTATGATTGTATGAGTGTGTGTTTTGAAACCTGTAACATTACACTATATACGAATCTAAGCCTTGAGACGAAGTCACTTGAAATTAAAACGGTTAACACTTCAATGTTGAAATGATAACGAGCGACATGATATATGGTATACTGAGGATCCATTTAATCCATTCATGGCTTGTTATTTGTTGTAGTTTGTAGAGTTACCAAATACCGAGTGAACATTATTCCAAATTTGATTAAAGTAATGTTTATTGGATCATGAATTACCCGTTAATACACCAATCACGTCACTGACAGTAATCTGTCAAATAGTTAATGCATAAAAGTTTGTTTTATAGTTGAAATCTAAGGTAGATTAACACGATTAACAGTGTTGAGAATGTATTGTACGTATATATAGTTTCCACTGTCTGTCCCATCTACTGATATATATATATAAATATATATATATACACAATCTTTGGACTTGTAAGAACGTCGCGAACAATTGATACACGGTATACTGATTGAAATCTATTTGACACTTGAATGGGAAGGAAAGGTACCAACAATGACCCCCGGCTATGTTTGTATAGGTCAGATTGTCTTATTGTATTTACGTTAGTTTTACCTTAACTAAGAACGATCCCTTCCGTTGTCCATTCATTGGTTACAGTGACGCCGTAACTGAGATAACTAGAAATTATACACCCCAAAAGGAAGCTTATAGACATCGATATTTCTGGATATCAATGTTCTCCACTCGATTTCATCATTCGCCTACAAGTTACTAGTGTTAAATACTTGAACGTTTGCTTGTCTTCGCCGGCTTAACTTTGATTGATAATTACTTTATACTTCAGACGCGTCAATCATTTGTCATAGCTAATCATTGATAGTAGGTATGACTCCATAGAAAAAAATCTCTGGTATTTCAAAGAAAAATCTAGATAGGAACAATAATTAGTCTACTGTTGTGTACATTTACTATCTTCTGAAAGTTATGGAAAGGGAGTGAGGCTGTGTATACATATCTAAAGAAGGAAGTAAACTATGGAAAGTAATAAGGCCAACTTGTTCTCTTTTAAAGTTTGCTCTTTATTCTTTTTCGCATAAACCAGATAAGGGTTTGTTGAATGTCTCTACATAAACTTTACTGTCGGATTTTACCATCACGTTGTCAGTTAGACATGTTTTATTAACGTTAAATAAGTTTTCCTACAAAACCTTCAAACTGTCGTTTTTTATCAATTAATTAAATAATTATGTTCTTTTTCACATGTGACCTAACATCTTTTTGGAATCAAGTGACTTTCGTAAACATCAATTTTTATGTAACATACTGACACCCTATAGGAGTTTCTGAAAATCGTCACAATAATGACGTTTTAGCATTTCTCGCATTCCATAAATAATATTATTCAGAATGAATGTAACTGCTTCGAACTGGTCTGCTGTATAGGTCATTCATTTGGCTCAGCATATTGGATGCGGTGTCTCTATCTTTTATGAAAAATAACATTTTTGGATTTTTTTTTATTCATTGATAAAAAGTTCTGTTTTTTTCATATCAACATGAATACCTTCTAAACCATTTAAATCAATCCCGCGAAGAAATGACGTGTGATATATTCGTACATTAAAAAGCTTCTACACATTAACTGTGTGCGTTTGACTGAATCCGTGTTAGTTAAAGCTATCTCACTGATGGTGACAACACATCACTAAGCTTTCTTAAAAAAACATGCAAGGTAACATAGGCAGTATGCAGGCAGCCATTGCTAATGAAGAAATACGTGCGCATGGCGATTTCAGTTGATGAACCTCTTTTCCTTGATAAGAACCACACATTTTGTTGTAAATTGTTCACCTGATTAGACGTATATAGTTGATGGAACGGAGACAAATAATATAGAGGCCAGGTGTAAGAGAGAGAACACCTCCCCCTCCAGAGGGGGTTCAAGTCAAAGAAATTTAATAAGGATTAGTTTCTGTTCACGAGATGTCTCGCGCCATGGTATTGATAACGGCCTATATTAACAGGCAATTATTGGGCTGTAAGGCAGTAAGGTAGTATTCCGTCCGTCACGCCGCTGTCAAATGCTATTTGTAGCCTCCTCTTCACTGGCTTAAACTCATACCTGCAATGACAGATGCCAGCGCTGGTCAATATAGCATTGGATGTCCATTGTCAGGACATAACATACCAGTGGTACAGATGGACATTTTTGTTTTATCTTTTTATATTTATGAATACTGAAAACACAGGTTGATCTCATTATTCCTCGACGCGTGCCAAAATACCCTTAAAATATGCTAATAACACTCTGTAAAAAATCCAATTAAGATTGTTTCCTCCAGGTTGTACGCGCCTGTCCGCTGAATGTTTCCTCCAAGTCGTGGGCGCCTGTTTGCGAAATATTTCCTCCAGGTCGTAGGCGTCTGTCCGCGGAATGTATCCTACAGGTCGTAGACACAAGTTTGCGGAGTGTTTCCTCTAGGTCGTAGGCGCCTGTTCGCGGAATGTTTCCTCCAGGTCGAAGGCGCTTGTTCGTGGAATATTTCCTCCAGGTCGTAGGCGCCTGTTCTCGGAATATTTCCTCCAGGTCGTACGCGACGATGGTTAATCACAGCGGATAAAAGATTGTCTGACAGACAGACAGCATGACAGACAGACAGACAGACAGACAGATAGACGGATAGAGAGAGAGAGAGAGAGAGAGAGAGAGAGAGAGAGAGAGAGAGAGAGAGAGAGAGAGAGAGAGAGAGAGAGAGAGAGAGAGAGAGAGGGGGGAGGGGCTTGGTTACATCAATTCAAATATTCTTTTACTTTACTGGGGTTAATTAGATTTAATCAATAGTAAACATGGTCGCGTGTTTGTGCTGCTTCGTCATAGTCATACATAAAGCCTGAGTAATTCGACGTGCCTCTAATTTGGCATCACATACATAATTCGTAGACAACAACTAGAGCTGTCTGTTATGATAGGACACGTCATAACATTGGCACATTTATAATCTGTCGTACAAATGAGCAGTTATTTCAGTCCTGTGAGTTTACCCAAGATTGGACAACGGCCAATATCTTTATATCATCTTATTCGCGCTTAATTAACTAATTGACAATAATTAGTTGGATGTGTTTTATATACAACTGTATACTACACAATGACAAATAGGTTTTGGAAGTTGTACTCGCGGAGATGTTTCTTAGGTCAATATCTGTTACACAGAAGGACAATATATGAATGGAACGTCTTGTGAATATCTCGCTGATCAATGAAGGTGCAATGATAGTCTACTAAATCAATATAACAACGTTCTGTCAGTTTATCGAACGACCAGACATATTTGTCAGTTGGTTCGTTAAATTAAAAAAGAAAATGACTTGTTCATATTCTTATTTTCTATCAATCTGATCATTCTCAATATTGATTTCATATATTTAGAATGCCTTTTGTTATAACTGCATGAAATATAGAAAATAATCTTAAAGGTTACAGATATATAACTTGAAATAGCAATTCAAATGGTTACCTAGACATTGAAAACTAGATAAATACGTTTGGACACTAAACACAAGGTAGAGACGTTTATACAGGGAACACTAGATAGAAACGTTTATACAGGGAACGCTAGATAGAGACGTTTATTCAAGGAACACTAGATATAGACGTTTATACAGGGAACACTAGATAGAGACGTTTATATAGGGAACACTAGATAAAGACGTTTGTACAGGGAACACTAGATAGAGACGTTTGTACAGGGAACACTAGATAGAGACGTTTATATAGGGAACACTAGATAGAGACGTTTGTACAGGGAACACTAGATAGAGACGTTTATACATGGAACACTAGATAGAGACGTTTGTACAGGGAACACTAGATAGAGACGTTTGTACAGGGAACACTAAATAGAGACGTTTATACAGGGAACACTAGATATAGACGTTTGTACAGGGAACAATAGATAGAGACGTTTATATAGGGAACACTAGATAAAGACGTTTGTACAGGGAACACTAGATAGAGACGTTTGTACAGGGAACACTAGATAGAGACGTTTATATAGGGAACACTAGATAGAGACGTTTGTACAGGGAACACTAGATAGAGACGTTTATACATGGAACACTAGATAGAGACGTTTGTACAGGGATCACTAGATAGAGACGTTTGTACAGGGAACACTAGATAGAGACGTTTATACAGGGAACACTAGATAGAGACGTTTGTACAGGGAACACTAGATAGAGACGTTTGTACAGGGAACACTAGATAGAGACGTTTGTACAGGGAACACTAGATAGAGACGTTTGTACAGGGAACACTAGATAGAGACGTTTGTACAGGGAACACTAGATAGAGACGTTTGTACAGGGAACACTAGATAGAGACGTTTGTACAGGGAACACTAGATAGAGACGTTTGTACAGGGAACACTAGATAGAGACGTTTGTACAGGGAACACTAGATAGAGACGTTTGTACAGGGAACACTAGATAGAGACGTTTGTACAGGGAACACTAGATAGAGACGTTTATAAGGGAACACAAGGTAGAGACGTTTATACAGGGAACACAAGGTAGAGACGTTTATACAGGGAACACAAGGTAGAGACGTTTATACAGGGAACACTACTTAGAGACGTTTATACAGAGAACGCTAGATAGAGACGTTTAGACAGGAAACACTAGATAGAAATGTTTGTACAGGAAACACTAGATAGAGACGTTTATACAGGGAACGCTAGATAGAGACGCTTATACAGGGAACACTAGATAGAGACGTTTGTATAGGGAACACTAGATAGAGACGTTTGTACGGGGAACAATAGATAAAGACGTTAAGACAGGGAACACTAGATAGAGACATTTGTACAGGGAACAATAGATAAAGACGTTTATACAGGGAACACTAGATAGAGACGTTTATACATGGAACACTAGATAGAGACGTTTGTACAAGGAACACTAGATAGAGACGTTTGTACAGGGAACACTAGATAGAGACGTTTATACAGGGAACACTAGATAGAGACGTTTGTACAGGGAACACGAGATAGAGACGTTTATACAGGGAACACTACTTAGAGACGTTTATACAGAGAACGCTAGATAGAGACGTTTAGACAGGAAACACTAGATAGAAATGTTTGTACAGGAAACACTAGATAGAGACGTTTATACAGGGAACGCTAGATAGAGACGCTTATACAGGGAACACTAGATAGAGACGTTTGTATAGGGAACACTAGATAGAGACGTTTGTACGGGGAACAATAGATAAAGACGTTAAGACAGGGAACACTAGATAGAGACATTTGTACAGGGAACAATAGATAAAGACGTTTATACAGGGAACACTAGATAGAGACGTTTATACATGGAACACTAGATAGAGACGTTTGTACAAGGAACACTAGATAGAGACGTTTGTACAGGGAACACTAGATAGAGACGTTTATACAGGGAACACTAGATAGAGACGTTTGTACAGGGAACACGAGATAGAGACGTTTATACAGGGAAAACTAGATAGAGACGTTTATACATGGAACACTAGATAGAGACGTTTGTACAGGGAACACTAGATAGAGACGTTTGTACAGGGAACACTAGATAGAGATGTTTGTACAGGGAACACTAGATAGAGACGTTTGTACAGGGAACACTAGATAGAGACGTTTATACATGGAACACTAGATAGAGACGTTTGTACAGGGAACACTAGATAGAGACGTTTAGACAGGTAACACAATGTAGAGACGTTTATACAGGGAACACAAGGTAGAGACGTTTATACAGGAAACACAAGGTAGAGACGTTTATACAGGGAACACTAGTTAGAGACGTTTATACAGAAAACACTAGATAGAAATGTTTGTACAGGAAACACTAGATAGAGACGTTTATACAGGGAACGCTAGATAAAGACGTTTAGACAGGGAACACTAGATAGAAATGTTTGTACAGGAAACACTAGATAGAGACGTTTAGACAGGGAACACTAGATGAATTTTTCTAGACTGTGCATTATGAACCGTAGGCAGACCAGGATATGAAACGTTGATGTTGATACGTGTCTGGTTATATAATGTCAAACAAGGAATAGTTGTAATTCTATTGTTGTGAAGAAAGATGATCCAATGTGTTGAAACTTTACATCGTGTGAACTATCTCGAATGATTGTTTCGGACACCTGTCAATCTGGGGCTTTGGGGCACATAGGTGGACATATTTTGTTTTATGCACAGAATTAATGCAAATTGTTTAATTAGGCAATGCGTCTCCGAAATTTCGTTTATATATGGTCGAGACCACGTACATATTAGATTACAATCACCGTATATGGAAAGTTATTAATCAACTTGATTGAGAGTTTGTCTCTCATATACGATACAGAACATGGTGATTATCTGGGCGGAAATATAGTAAATGTAGCGAAAATAGCGGAAATATATTTTATTTTAACATCCATATGCTCAATTACAAATGCCAAGCTGTTTTCAACAATTTCGATTTTTCTCGGTCGCCTTCTAGATTTGAGCATTTTAGGTACTTAGCATCCTTGACGCGTCCGAGAACATTGTATGAAAAACGCCTTTTAACACGTTAGAATTAGAACTGCATCATATAGCTGTTTTGTCCTTTTAAGACTCGTCAGTGAGTTTAGAGCCTGAATTAAAAAACCTATGAGGTGACTGAGAAAACCGAACGAACGATTAGAATGTTTGATAGGAAGGTGAACCAGCCTCTTGATTAAACAATTTTCGTCATTTTATGAATCTGATAATTTCAAAAGAACGTCAAAATGCACGAAACAGCTGTATGGTGGAGCTAAATCATTTTTACCTCAACTGTACTTCGCTCTTTCTGAAGTTTATCAAAAGGCCTATTCACTTGTGTGTCTTTGAACAACAAAAATATCATTGAAACCATACCCTTACCTTGTATGCTAAAGTTCTATTTTAGATGATAAGGTTTGTTTTATCAAGTACGGATAAACAATTCATATCACTCTTAGATATTCATCAATAGAATCAAACCATTGACAGATGTGCTGTGGTTTTTAATCCTGCTGATAAAACCGAAACCGTCAGTAGAAAAATTTAAGTTATAAGATAGATTGATCGATAGATAGTTTGTTTGCTATGGTCTTAAGTAAATCATTTTGATGTTTTTTTTCTCTTTCGACAAAAGGACAACAAAGACCGTTTGTTACTCAATAAAAACAAGCGCGATTTCATCTTATGTTAAATAATTGTTTAAAGGAAGTCTTCGTTTAACCATCATCATCATCATCATCATCATCATCATCATCATCGTTGTCGACGTCATATTGTGCTGGCGGTGACTGACAATGTCATTTCATTGAGTGATCATACCGATTTAATAATTTATGCGTATTGCGTAATATTATAGTGTATTGTGACGCAAGGGTTACTGAAATGACGTCATATCTTCACAGATTTCATACTGACGTCACAAAAAGACCATAAGTATAGTAATAGAATAAAAGAAACTTGCAAGTAACCTTTAATGAGAGGTCAATATTCTCTAATATATCTGTTTGTGTTCTCTTTCCAGCAAGTAAAGAAGCTGCCTTCTCATATGCTGTGACGTCGGCTGGAGTAACGTATGCTATAACACAAGCCTGTAGTTTGGGAAAATTAAAACGCTGTAGTTGTGATAAATCTAAGAGGAAGGGCAAATTCACCTCACGTGGTTGGACTTGGGGTGGCTGTAGTGCGGACATAAGACATGGACTTAAGTTCTCAAAGAAATTCTTAGATGCTCGCGAAATAGAACAAAATTCAAGGCCGTTAATGAATCTCCATAATAACAGAGCGGGCCGAAAGGTGAGTTTCGTTTTTTTCTTTTTCTGTCTTTGTGTTTTGTTTTCGTTTATCTTTTTTGTTTTTGTTTATTTTCCATTTCTAGATTATCTAGATCCAATTCTACAATCTAAGGAGATACACTTCACAACAATGACTGTCGGTTGAATTAATCTGAAAAAAGCCTAGAAAATAGCAACCGCGAACGCTTTCACGAAAATATCTGTGAAGCATTTGTGCTGTGAAAAATAGTTCTGGAGAGTGACATATACCTGTACATTAATGTTATCCACACAACAAGCAAACAAACCCGCAGGCCATATCTTCCAGTTTTCAACGTCATTCCAAAACTAAATGTATATATATATATCTACTAATGGGTATGTGGCGTTAATCTGCACATTAATATTTCTATTTCATTTTAAAAGTTTACGACCAGAAATAGCAATTTGTTTGGTATGCACGGATAAACACGCACCAAGTGGCTTTCTTCTTAAATTCGAAAAAATCATTTACGCATTGACAGAAATTTAACTATCCAAAAACCTGTGAAGGCACGCTTTTTATCATATTGATAAATTATAAAGGAATATATTATTAAAATATGCAGAAGCCTTGAATGTTCACATATTACGACTAAGCGTTCTGAGATACCAACATTTAGGTAATGTACATATGATTTTACGGCAGTTACATCTAGTGCGTCAGAAATAACATCAATCCGTTTGACGTGGGCTCTTTCTGACATTAAAAGGTGATAGGTTGGTCCATGTGAATAGATTTTCCTACCACGTGTTAACGAATTAAATACGATAATGTGTGTGTAATATAGGACACTAATATCGAAAACAGGAAGATTTGAATTTGAATGAATATATATAGACAACATTAACTTCTTGAGAATAAATTTTTACTAGACATATTCTAGAATATAATAGAGAAACGACTAAATCACTAGACTTCAGTAACTTTTAAGTTATATCCAATGATATATTGGTTTTAAACAGAGTTATGACGTGTAATTCAAATCCTAAGGCTTTGAATGAACATACAATGTAAAATGCATCGTGTTATGTGCTTGTGTATTTTGACATAGAAACACCAATGAGTCGGTAAGTTTCTCACTCATGTCATTGTCGGAACGTCGGTACAGCACCAGGTCCTCAAGTATAACTATATAAAGATGGTGCTATGATCTCAGCAATGAATAGTCATACATTGTATTAATAGGCTATAAGAATATCGGGATTGGATGAACATGGACATGATTGTTAAACAGGGTTAAGTGTCCTCAACAAAAACTAGGTATATAATGATGTCGGTTGTCAAGGGAAACCTCAACATGTATATAAAAAGTGTAATTATCGCAAGTTACTCACAATAAATACAAAAATAATCAATTAATCAACCTATATGATATTCAATATTTTAGAATCATTGCACAATACCGAAGTGTAATCTCTCAATCTCGGTGATGTAGGTTCCATACTGACTTGATTGATTCTTATGCAATCGAACACTTTTCTATTTATAACTTATTTCATGTGAAAATCATTGACTGGTAATTGATTTCACGTCAAGGTTCTTGCAGTCAAGTCTTTATATGCCCGATATACGTGAAAAGTCCTTGATAATCGATCACTGAATTGAAAATATTTCCGAGAAGTTGAAAGGATTCCATATGTAAGCGTCCATTTTGTTTTGTCTCCTTTTGTTAGGATGTGTACCTGGTTCCTTGGGAATACCTATCGATCGAGGTTTCTGTTATTAACACTTGTGACGAAGCTCTGCTATTTGTTTAAGTTTATATCGATGCTAGATAAGAATTACAGACTTTTATATATAGCTCGAATGTTACACAGGTTAGATAAAGAGATCTATGGATGTCCCCACCATGATCTTAGTACCATACTCTGTTGTAATCAAGGTCATATAGTCATGCCCAATTAACAATTCTTTATTTGTTATTAAGCAGAAAACGTTTAAAGAATATAATTCCATTTCACAGTTTATCTTAATGTTCTCTCTATATATCTGCATTCTGAAGTAATTCCATGGTTTTCTGCTACTGTTGCTGTCGCAGTGGTGTGTGTTAATCTAGTGTCAGTTTCTGTTATCATTATAGATGTGATCATTGCTCCTGTTATTTTTGTATCCCTACAACTTCCTGTACATACCTACTTAAATGTGTCGATTATCTATCCATAGCAATCCTTAAATAAAAATAATGAAGATTACATGCTGAATTCCCTATGATATTAGAGTGTAGATTGTAAAACAATAATGTGTAGGTTTTCTACACATCGCTAAGTACAGCGAGTTGATGCATTATTATCATCGGTCATCGCCACTCATCTATCACAAGATGTCGACAACAACCGGTGGGGACCTCATAGAATCTAATATCTACAGTTCCATGCTCTGATTATCAGGATCAGTCGGATAACATCCAAAACTGTTGTTCTCTTCTTTATATCACTCCTAAATAATATCTGATTGGGAATTTGCTGTTCTCTGGGGCTTTTAGTGGTGAGCAACAAAGTACAGAGTTTATTATCATCTTTCGTGATATTTTAGTTCTTTCACTTTTTATTTCTATTTGATAAAGAATATAATATTAGCAAGATTGATAAAGACATATTCAGAACTGTCACTAACTTTAACTAGAGCGTCATCAATTAACGTTTTTATAAGACATCATGCCGAGTCATTCCGATTAACTATATGATGAAAACTGTTTCCATTTAGTTCATATCTTGATAACCATGATATATGTGTGAAAACGAGTGAAATGTTAAAATATAAAAACTTTTTTGTCAGATAATAATCTGACGTGTTTTTTGACATTAAAAGCCACACACAGACAGTAAGAGGACAGTGAGTTGATAAAAAGTACAACACTTTAAAAGTGATACAACAGTACTTAGCGATTCAACAAGTAGGACAGCACGAAACTGCTGGGCTGAAGCATTGAAAACACATTGTATATTTATAAACAAATGCATTTTGAAGAGAGTAAAAATGCCAAGAAAATTCCAATTATTTTTTTTTTTTTTTGAGAATATAGCAAATTATGTATATACTGTAATATGGAAACAGTAAGTCATAACAAAGATATAAATTAAAAGTGGAATATTCTTATGGCCCTCTAGAATTTTAGGATGTACTTTTATAACTCATGGACTGGCATGCTCTCAACATTTCATTCATATCAGTGACAGCAATCATCGAAATATCCTGTAAATATAGACACAACTGTCCAATAGATTTATATTTACAATAGTTTTAGGTTTGCAGATATACAGGAATTGTTTAGAATACCAAAAATAATTCATGACAGTCATTGATAGTTTTCACTCCGTCAGACATAAGGTGTGACCTTGTCACTAAAACAAAACCCGTAGAACAATACATTACCCGTATCAATTTCTCTGTGGGGTATGTTGATACTTCCCCAATAAATGGTCTTAGATCTAAGTGTGTGAGATAGCGGTAGACCCATGCAGCTTAGTAAAGACAAATAACATATGTAAATATTGACGAGGAAAATTCCAATTTGTGTATCAGGTGAAAATGACAATAAGATCATTAGAAAGTCTCTTGGTGTTGGCTCTGTGTAAAGCAAGGTACGGCATAACTACTGTTATCAGTTTAACTGTTAAAGATAGTCGCTTAGTTGCTGTCATATTACCAGGATATCTTAATATAGTAATACCACAAGTTTTAATTCATAAAACATGGACGCATTATGTTCTACATCAAGATTTGTACTAAACTGCATAATATCTGATTTTAGATTAAATTATTTGGTTTTTGTATTCGATATTTGACTTACAAAAGTGTCGTTTATTCCTTAGCAACCACACAAAACTAAAAGAGTGTTGAATATAAGAATAGACAATAAAATCGAGGGCGAAGATCGATTGATAGTGATAAGAATTGATTAACGTTCTGTTTCCTTGATTGCATGTCTTATAACTTCGGTCTCCTTACGAACAGGACTACTTTTTAATCATTAAACCCTAGGAGTCCTAAATTATCGTTATTTCACGATAATGAGAGATTTCCTTAATTATCACAATGTCACAATAAAAGAAAGCTTCTATAATCAGATAAATGTAATGTAGTGGAATGTACATTAGTTTGACTTACTATAGTAAGCTTTCCTTAATAACACTCCTGTTTTGAGAAATCCATTTACCACTGTTGAATATCTCATTATGCAATATCAATGGGTTTTTTAGAGTAAATTGTTCAGATATGTTTTGAGGTTTCGTGAAGTTTAAAATGTGCTTTTTCAGTGCGAGAGTGAAGAGGAAGCAATTTGTACTAAAAGGCCTCGAACATTGTACCAAAGACACTCCAATGAATAACACATTTAATACAAATTAAGAGATTGATACAGTAGAGCTAAACAATGAATAAAACCATACAGCTGTTTCGTCCTTCAAGGACTCCTCCTGTGATGTTAAGGGTCTAAAACATGAAGCCTGAAGGTGGCCTAGAGATTGAAAAACAATTTTAAATTCTAGAGGGGGAGATGTACTAGCACGACCTATTGTCAATTTAAACACGTCCTGTAAGTAATTAATGCATATTTGTAATATCGTCATCGTAATACCGTATCAACTAAGTGATAATTTTGATAATTTATCACAAATAGAATAGACACAATATCTAACTATAATTCTGCTCATTAATTCAAACAGCAATTGAAAAAGAAAACCAAACCATGAGCATGAATTTTAAGATAAGTAAATGTTAATTGATTGATGTAACATGACAAATTTTCAAAGAACAAGAACATGTTCTCTCTGTTTATGTGCACATGACGAGTTTTCAATGTACTTGGCATTGTGTACATGACATGTTTTCTCTGTATATGTGTGCATGACAAGTTTTCAATGTACATGACATGTTTTTTCTGTATATGTGTACATGACGTGTTTTCAATGTACATGACATGTTTTCTATGTATATGTGTGCATAACAAGTTTTCAATGTACATAACATGTTCTTTCTGTATATGTGTGCATGACAAGTTTTCAATGTACATGACATGTTCTTTCTGTATATGTGTGCATGACAAGTTTTCAATGTACATGATATTATGTACATGACATTTTTTCTGTATATGTGTACATGACGAGTTTTCAATGTACATGACATGTTTTCTATGTATATGTGTGCATGACAAGTTTTCAATGTACATGACATGTTCTTTCTGTATATGTGTGCATGACAAGTTTTCAATGTACATGATAGTGTGTACATGGCAGGCTTTCTCTATGCACGTGTATATGAAAAGTTCTTACTGTACATGTGTTTTTCAAAAGTTTTCACTGTACATGGATAAATGACCAGTTGTATGTTTTACGTGAAACGATATAGACATAAAAAACACTTTTGATTTAATTGGCTGCGTATACAAAATATGGTTTTCTAAAGTGTGATGGTTTGAATGACAAGAAAAGATCTGTCTTTTCATTTGATTCAGAAATATCAAAGCAAAATATGGGTTAATTTTATTTTGATGGTTTGAAAGCCCGATGAAATAGTATATGGAGGCTTTAGGATCACATTTCATTAAGAAGCATTAAGTAGTTTTGATTGCGATACATGAAAGAGCGATTTAACTTAGAAATCCTATTTGTCATTCAGAGAATATAATAGTGAGATCAGAAACGAGATGACATTTATTTATTTTATAAACATGGTCCATCTCTTACACTTGTATATACAAGGGTTCCACCCAGGTCCTGTCGCTCGAATCAATGCTTTTTAAGGTTTTAGATATATATTTCAACATAAAGCATTGATCTTGCATCATATGAGATGTAATTATTTCGAATATTAACACTGTATTGAATACCAAGGAAAGTTAGACATGTATTTGTCTTCTATGATTTTATCCGTCATCTTTGTCCTCAAGACTCACGTAAATGAAAGTTAAATACTAAGTTACGTTTCTTTTTTCTAAATTTTGATTCTTGTCATTCTATCTGGATTAATAAAGTTTTATATCAATGCTGTGAATCAGAGAACAATAGCGTTCCAGCCAATACCTATGGGAATAGTGCCGTAGAATGATTATTTTCTGAAGGAAGAAAGGCATACATGTCATTCAAAGACATTTATATCACTCGGTAAGGGACAGGACAAACATACAATCATTGGTGTACGTTAATTTATTGTGATAGTATTGGAGTGTTCCTTTGTGTGGTGGTCTACTAAAGAAGGGACACTATTGACCTCGCTTGATTGGACAATTCTATATTTCTACCTTGATTTGACAGTTCAGTTAGTGACGGCTGTTACATTTAAGAAAGTCCTTTGATATCTTTGATTACTACAATAGATCCAATCAATGTGCTGTTTGTGTTAGCCCTGTTCAAACCTTACGCCAGTGTTCTGTTCTGCACCGAGACCTGCTTTCCGTAAAGGACGTAATAATAGAATATGGATAACAGGTTAGGACTTATCATAATTGTCGTTAGAAATAACTGTTAAGACGTTTCCCATTAAATCAAATATTTCTACAATATCTAACCCATCATATTTAACATGTGTCATCGTATTTGAAGGGATGGTGGGTTGAATCTACATTTTACAACTATAGTAGAATCTCATATCGTAAACAGAATCCATGGTTAAATATATTATTCCCTTTGTACTTTTTCAGGAGTCTCTTTTGTCCATATTTTGCCCTATTAACGTCGAATTTGAGTTTGGATTATGATTATGTTTACATGTCGGTATTTTTTCTTGTTTTTTTTTTTACACTGATGAATATATCGATTTGCTCCTTCAAATTTTTAACCTGGAAAAAGTAAATGTGAATAAGATATTTCTAACTATTAACGTTGTTGTAGACAAGATCAATTTTACCTGTACCAACAAATCTACAACTGTAAAATGAACAAGGATGTTCCCATTCTGTTTAATTGATGTTTGAAAATGTTCACTAACCGATGGTCAATTCTTACCCATTTGAGAAACTAGGGCCATTTGTATGATAGATTGTAGGCTCTTTAAATGTTAACATCCAATACTATGTAAAACGAAATATATATTAAACTACGCTTAATTTTAAATCGAATATCGAAATGAAATCGATTGATGTTGGGTCAAACATACAGGTACCTAAAAGGTAATAAGACTATAGATCTAAGGGCGCAAAACCCATAAAAGTATTAAATATCGTTTGTTGATCATGATGGATGTTGACCCGTTCCAGCTCTCTGTTGTGCCGAGACATTCGAAAATCCAAGTTCATGTTCCCTGTGATTGGGTTGATAATAAGGGTTGCACTTTCAGTTAAAAGAGCCAAGAGACATATGTTTTTCGTCGGCCTTAAGCTTGCTTCTATCACAATACAATTTTTTATGTTTTGTGTGCAAATTGTCCTACAATCGGTTAAGTTAGTGACGTTTTATTTTTCTGCGTTCTTTTTCTTAGATTCCTTTAAATATATATAGTAAAGCATAAAAATCACAGAATATTTTTGTATGTACACATGGTTTAGCTGATAACGGGAACGTTTTCTTAAATCAAGAAGAATAATCCTTGCGGTATCTTACACCATTCATGTTTCTCCGTGCCATACTTGTATTTGGTGGTTTTTTTCAGTTGAACAATGCTATTTCAGAAAACATGTTGTATTAATGTGGATATTGAAGTAAAATTTTCCGAATCTGTGTTCTTGTCTAATCCACGCGCAGTCTTCTGAGTCTCAAATCAAGAACCTAGTTTAAAATCTGCTATAAACTGTAAAAAACTGATTTCTTGGGGAAGTTTTATTTTCGCGTGGAGATATATTACGAGCAAATATCATATTTGTGATAAGTCTTACATGAGAAAATGATTAGTTCATAATCACATTCAAACAAAAACTCGCGTTTGGATGTATGGAGAAAAAAGCTGTTTCTGGTCTTGGATAAATTGTTATTTTACAGAAAGTGTCAGCTAGTAAGTCTACTAAGGTTAAGCAAAAAATATGATAATTTGTTTTAAGGTAGGAAATAAGTCACTCCTTCATGAAAGTTCTACAGAATAAATAACCGGAGTTGTGAAATAACTGGTGTGATAACTATCTTGATACCGCTCTGGTGGCACATTGTGTCGCTAATGTTTGTAAGCATGGCTGCATCGATCATACAAACTGTCTGGAATAACCTTGGTCATATCATTCAAATGCGAAGAAAATAATCGTCATTAAATATTTAAATATATGAAATCAATTTTTTTTAATGAAAGAATTTGTGCTATGTTAAAAAAAGACAAAATTCACTAAATCACCTTTTAAAATTGTGAGGCAATGCATCATCCTGTACATGTTTGAATTGTCAATGATTAATAAACATGCAATCAGCTTTTGAATGATTGACAGCTAGTAAGGGCGAGCTACCTTCTTACTTCATTAGACCAGCTAAGGTTACGACACGTGTTCGTTAACATAAAGATTTTAACAATCTCCATGTTAATGTAAATATATAAAGAAGGTTGACGAAAGGTTATTAAAATGTGTCAAAATAGCTCCAGTAATCATACACTTGAATAGCTGGCACACTATATACTGATGTAGCTCCGTTACGTCACTAGCGAGACTAATAAACGTCATAAATACGAACGATAAGAGATCCTATCAGACCCAATTTAGATAACACACTTATCTCGTGCAGGTGCAAACAGTATAAATATAATTCTGCAAAATCATTTTTACGTACTTCGTGATACATATCGTGTACGTTGTAATCGTGAATATGATTTTGCAGAAATGAATTTCGCACCTGCAAGCAAACTTAGTCCATTTACTACTGACTGACATTACAAAATATTTATCTGTATTAAATGTAAAACATTTTATGAATATAGGAGTTTTGAGTGACAAGTACATGACCGGAACAATCTCTGATATCTTATAACCAACATTACAAGGTCATTAGTTGTTTAAACTTGACATAAGTGGCTACACTACCTTCAAAATTCATTAAAACGAAATTTCAGCTCTATTGTCCTTCAGTAAATTGTTCAAATTGTTTTCGTAATTAGATTGAGTTCTTTAATTCGAACTATTATTTGAGTTCCTTCATTAACTTTATATGTTGAATCGAATTTTGTGGTCTTCGTTCCCTTTATGAGATTTTTATCTAAGCGGCATTGATCCTTCCAGCTAATTAGCTATATGTGAAACTGTTAACGAAATTTTGCGGTCACCTGAATGATTACATCTCTGGTGTTTGAAGTTATTCTGATCTAAACGCTATTTCAATCCAAGAATTTTTACTTATAGGTTTAAGGTATTTGCCTTAGATCAATGAAACTAAACAACGCTTCAATTTTTTTCTATTTTTGTCATTATGGCTAAAATATGATTGATCACCAATGAATGTTCAGAAATTCCTCGCATGACACGAACTCCCAACAGCCTGATGTATTATGATGTAGTATTTTGTTTAACTCTCAAATCTCGTTTTAGGTATTATAAGTATTTGATATCTACATTCAGTTTGCTTGAAAACATTAATGAAAATTTGGTCGGTGATTCATGATCTCAGTGTGGAAAAAATGACATAAAAAATTAAAAAAAAAAAAAAAAAAACTCAACAAATTTTGTCTTAAATTCACTGCGACTATAACGTTCCATGTTTAAGATAACAAAAGAAACAGATGCAAGCATGGATGTGTGACAAAGATAGTTTATCTGTCATCTTCAATACTCGAAAGTGTTGAAATGACAAGAACCCGATGTTATAGGCCGAACGAATAAACCAGTGAAATTCGTATAATTTCATTTTCATGGCATGTGATATCAGTTTTTTAAAATTAATTTTATTATATTATCGTGTTCAAAAAGAACGAAATCGAAATGAATGTTATAGACCATGTATCATAATATCAATGATAAGCTTAACGCGTTTGAATGAACAACAAAGTGAATTTTGTTGCCGAAATAAAAAATAAAAGTTCACTCTTCGACGGAAATCCCAAGTAAATCATTATACATTGATCATTGATTAAATGGCTTTTGAAATGTTCATATATTTTCTTTTTCATTTTTAACAAGATGAAAGGAATTCCACAAAATCAATGCTATTATGACCTCATAAATATTGAATGCACAAGAAAACAATTTGTCCAATGTTTATTTGATTGTACTTGTAAAATATCGTTTGTTTTAAAGTTGTCGACTTAATATATACAATAAATAATATCTAGATTTGGAATGATAATGAACAGTTTTAACTTCAAGCCTACCATGGAAATTTATTTATCTTGTAGACAAATGATTGAAGGCCATGTCATGATGAGGGATTGCTTAATAAAGGAAACAAGGCTGTTTGTAGCGTGGAAATATGCTCAATCATTTAGTATATCAATCGAAATTAATTTAAAGTAAGCAACAATAAAAATAAGTTACAAACATACCACACAAACTAACAAAAGGAATAACACATACCAGCTGTATACAGTGTAGATAAATGATAATGTTATAATCACCTGACCAGTTGTATACAGTGTAGATAAATGATAATGTTATAATCACTCCGGACCAATTATATACAGTGTAGATAAATGATACTGTTATAATCACTCCGGACCAGCTGTATACAGTGTAGATAAATGATAATGTTATAATCATCTGACCAGTTGTATACAGTGTAGATAAATGATAATGTTATAATCACTCCGGACCAGCTGTATACAGTGTAGATAATTGATAATGTTATAATCACTCCGGACCAGCTGTATACAGTGTAGATAAATGATAATGTTATAATCACCCCGGACCAGCTGTATACAGTGTAGATAAATGATAAGGTTATAATCACTCCGGACCAGCTGTATACAGTGTAGATAATTGATAATGTTATAATCACTCCGGACCAGCTGTATACAGTGTAGATAAATGATATTTTTTAATCACTCCGGACCAGCTGTATACAGTGTAGATAAATGATAATGTTATAATCACTCCGGACCAGCTGTATACAGTGTAGATAAATGATGAGGTTATAATCACTCCGGACCAGCTGTATGCAGTGTAGATAAATGATAATGGTTTATTCACTCCGGACCAGCTGTATACAGTGTAGATAAATGATAAGGTTATAATCACTCCGGACCAGCTGTATACAGTGTAGATAAATGATAATGTTATAATCACCCCGGACCAGCTGTATACAGTGTAGATAAATGATGAGGTTATAATCACTCCGGACCAGCTGTATGCAGTGTAGATAAATGATAATGTTATAATCACTCCAGACCAGCTGTATACAGTGTAGATAAATGATAATGTTATAATCACCCCGGACCAGCTGTATACAGTGTAGATAAATGATAATGTTATAATCACTCCAGACCAGCTGTATACAGTGTAGATAAATGATAAGGTTATAATCACTCCGGACCAGCTGTATACAGTGTAGATAAATGATATTTTTTAATCACTCCGGACCAGCTGTATACAGTGTAGATAAATGATAATGTTATAATCACTCCAGACCAGCTGTATACAGTGTAGATAAATGATAAGGTTATAATCACTCCGGACCAGCTGTATGCAGTGTAGATAAATGATAATGTTATAATCACTCCGGACCAGTTGTATACAGTGTAGATAAATGATATTTTTTAATCACTCCGGACCAGCTGTATACAGTGTAGATAAATGATATTTTTTAATCACTCCGGACCAGCTGTATACAGTGTAGATAAATGATAGTGTTATAATCACTCCGGACCAGCTGTATGCAGTGTAGATAAATGATAATGTTATAATCACTCCGGACCAGTTGTATACAGTGTAGATAAATGATATTTTTTAATCACTCCGGACCAGCTGTATACAGTGTAGATAAATGATATTTTTTAATCACTCCGGACCATCCGGACCAGCTGTATACAGTGTAGATAAATGATAGTGTTATAATCACTCCGGACCAGCTGTATACAGTGTAGATAAATGATAATGTTATAATCACTCCGGACCAGCTGTATACAGGAGTGTAGATAAATGATTATACTTTTATCACCATCAAGGTTTGTATCAAATGTCGTGATAAATTAAAGCGTAATTACACTGTTGTGAATGATCACTCATGTAAATCTAATGTTCATAAATTAAAGGCGTGGGCGCTTTATTCTTCAATGAATCTTATAATTACCATGTATTTTTCTGTTTTGAGTCTCATTTAATAATAATAGTTTTACGTTCTAAATGAAGAATACAGAAGAAATCCATGATTACTTAGATCCGCGATATGGTGTGGTAAGTGAAATAATAATTACTTATATATACAGCTGACGTTCATCAATCAAGTTTGAATATGTGCCAAGATAAACCAGAAAACAGTACAGCGT
Organism: Ylistrum balloti; assembly: GCF_031769215.1. Classification (NCBI taxonomy): domain Eukaryota; kingdom Metazoa; phylum Mollusca; class Bivalvia; order Pectinida; family Pectinidae; genus Ylistrum; species Ylistrum balloti. The sequence goes on from NW_026782580.1 coordinate 1,497,875, forward strand.
CAGTATGGACAAATCAGATCCCATAAACCGTCCACGTCAATATAGCTATTCCAGATCCCGTAACCGTCCACGTCAATATAGCTATTCCAGATCCCGTAACCGTCCACGTCAATATAGCTATTCCAGATCCCGTAACCGTCCACGTCAATATAGCTATTCCATATCCCGTAACCGTCCACGTCAATATAGCTATTCCAGATCCCGTAACCGTCGACGTCAATATAGCTATTCCAGATCCCGTAACCGTCCACGTCAATATAGCTATTCCAGATCCCGTAACCGTCCACGTCAATATAGCTATTCCAGATCCCGTAACCGTCCACGTCAATATAGCTATTCCAGATCCCGTAACCGTCCACGTCAATATAGCTATTCCAGATCCCTAAATCGTTCTCATGTTGGAGACAAGATAAACTCGCTCAGTTACAAGATAGACTCTACGTAGAATGTTGTTTTTAGGAAAATCAAAGCAAGCATTTTTTTTTATCCCTTTAACACTTAACATTACTCGCATCATTTCATTAATAAGACGAAACACTAACCTACGTGCGTTAATTAATTCAAAGAGTTCTTCGTTACACTTGTAAGATTTATAGCTCTAACATTTAAAGTTTATTTTTTTTATTTTTTTTTTAAATTTCAAATAAAATTTACACTGATAAGGACTTTTAGTTTTAATAATCATCTTCATGTTTAAAAGATACCGACAAGTGTGTTGTCACTGTGCCGTTGACCTAAAACATTTCACGGTTGATGAAGCTCGATACAGCTGGTTGATGGTATGAAGGTATAGCATTGTAATAGAAGATTCATCACCTAATAGCTTCTTCAGTGTTTGTTGAAACACTTAATTCAGCTGCACCCGCGTGGTAATTCATATTTGTAATTGTATACATTTCACCAACAGTTTAGAGCTAGACTTTTGCCCTTGTGCTTAGATAAGGTTTGTGCAAGTTGAGCCGAGAACTAGGTAACATGAGTACATGGTGCGATCTCTAAACGTACGAAGCATTATAATCCTACTACCCAATACTGTTTTATTATGTTTCGTAATCATTGGCAAAATAATAAGTAATGTTGATTTATATACTTAGTATGTTGAATTCTTTATTTTCACAATTGCAAACCGGTATTTTCGTATAAAGTCCACATCGGTGATTATATATCATCCTCATACTGGTGTTTATAAACAAGTATCGTCTCCATACTGGTATTTTTATATATCGTCATATCGGTGTTTTATATAATCTAAGTGAACTTGGCATGGAAGTCCTTTACCCGTCTGTCCGTCCGTCAACATTTTCGTTTCTTGAGATTGTATCAGCGTCCATAAGGCCAAATTTTCTGAAATTACACATGGAGATACACTTTGATGTGCAGATGAACACTAAGTGTGTGATATATTTCTAAGGTGTAGGTGAAAATGACTTTTTTAATGTTACACGACGACATGGATATGTGCAAAAGAATTTTGATAAGTTCCTAAGATCAAGGTTGCTTTCACAAAAATAGAAACAACATTCTGCTCTCAAAATACATCATGTAAGGGCTAAAATCTTACTGACATAACATGAGTATGATACCTAAGTCCTTTCAGGATAGCATGTATAGATAATGTTAAAATGTTGTCATCTATGTTCCTAAATCTAAGATGGTTGATTTTGCTTGGTGCTAGGAGGAGATAAATTGTAAGGCACAAAGAGGCCCATGCTGAGCTGTTAACTATTCTACTTCATTCTAAGAACTGACAGTATGTCGAAAAAACAACAAAGATGATACCACCGTGTCAACAGAACTCGAAGTAGGATTTGACGAAACTAGAAAAAAGTAAGACGGACGGAGACTCCTTCCACAGGACAAAACCGGTTGTCTCCAGAAGGATAAGCGTCTTCTACTTCATCATCTTAATCTTAGTCATTCCAAGTTGTCAGTGTCTCGTTCTAAAACGAGGACAAATTAAACAATCATGGAACCACCAAACATCCGAACGAGCATAAACCGCATCCATCTTCACATAGCTCAAATATATATCTATATGATTTTTTCTAATAAGATTAATATGACGACCGTAAAAAATCACCATGGTCTTCATCGATCCGCATTTCGTGTTATAGGCCTATTGTAGTCTGTACATTGTAAGGGGGCACTAGAATGAAAGTCAATAAAGCTTGAGAAAATCATACCTGAAAATGTCGAAAGCACGTATAATATCAAATTAAACAGAATATCGAATGAAATCTAATTCTAAATATTTGTTTTAGGTATTTTTGAAAGAAACGGTTTCTGTAGTATGATGAATATAGGTTGATTATTCCAATACTGTATCGAATAAGACAATGTTTTAAGAGCTCATTTATCTTAAACCTAAATCTGAATTTAACATGCATGTATTTTGAACAATTCTGCTAGCTGTATTCGGCTGTGTACTTCACTGTGACAGCACTATAAGATAGGCTTTTGTTTCGAACTTCACGTGGAGGTTTTCACGAACGTATTGCAGCCTCCTACTCGCCCTGCAATCCTAGCTTTTGATAGGACGTTAAGCAATATAACACAAAACAATTTTGAACTGAATGAACTGCTTATATTTTTTAAACAATCCTAAATCAATAAAATGACAATGCACATTTATTAACCAAATAAAATCTCCGCGTTTATTAACTTTCCAAAACTGCATGAAATGACCGTGCGTTCTAAACGACCGGAAACTACATAAATCGTCATGTGCTCTTGGTTTCCTAAAATAAATGAAATGCATGTGTTTTATTAGATATCTGATGTAACAAAACGAATCTTACGTTAGTAACGTACAGAAAATATATGCTTACTCCAAACACATAACTAAATTTCTGAATTATCAGAGGCGGATTATCACGCTTAAAAAGTATCAAACCTTGATTCCTACTACAGTTATACTGTTAGTAGCCAAATTGTTTCCATTTGGTAGGTTCTATTACACAAGAGGACTTACAAACATTTAAATGCCCTTCGTTCATTGACGGTGGTCGACACTTATACACTAATTAGTGATTTGACGTATGGCGAATGAGACCAAGGTACTTTCCACATTGTCTTTGACAGACAATGGCCTGTGTTAGTGTAGAGAAGATTACTGACAAACTTACTCAATGACCTATTCCCGAGCAATATAATAATATAATGTGTTTTTACAAGTCTTCTCTGTCACATTGATCACTTACATAACATTTATATAACTATTGAGATTAACCACGAATTTCTTTATACGTTTATTTAGTTTTTATCAATATTTTATATATGTAATGTTAAATTACCCTCAGGTATCAATTGCAGTTTCAGCAGTTAATTCTATTTTCCAACACTTGAAGTTTGCAAATATATTTTCATAACCTGTCAAGTTGACTTAAAAACCAAATCTAGTTTCAGTAGCGTGTACCATTGACACCGCCTCTCAACCGAGTGTCATTCATTAATAGGATTCCCAAATAAACACAACTAAACTTGTTCAAGTCCTTTGTGTTTTCTGTCAAGGCTTTTGAAGATTTCTCCAGACACAAATCAATCAATGGACTCAACTTCTGAATTAGTCACGAGATGGGTACGCTCACTTATCACCGCCTGTAGATATCCCCGTAGCGAGTCGCGTGTTCATTTTTCTGCATTCTTAACAAAATTGCAGGTAGCTTTTTACTGCAATTTGTCTGCTAATAAATAGCGTGACCCGAGCAACCACGTGGAGTACTGATGTGCCTTAGACACGCACATAAGGCCATTCAACTACACAAGACCTTACGTTGAATCTACACATATCGGTATCTTCTTTTGCAATTGAGTTATCTCTTTTGCCGTGTTAAGAATGAAAAATCTAAAATCTTCGGTTAAAATATTTTGACAATTATACTAACCTTGTTTCATGTTCGTGTCAGTTTGAAATATGCTGCCTCCCTTCCATATTGAATTTCAAAAAAATGAAATTATGGTGTTATCTTAGAACCAAATCTATCCTGTTTGTTTTGGCCTAAAACTTATTATCTCTGTCGAGTTCTTTTTTTATTCAACAAGGTTTTGGTATGCTATATTAAAAGGACAAGGCTTTTTTTAAACTATTAAACAAAACAATTTTATTCCTCTGTTCTTGATGACCTGATACACATTTTCCTACGTTATTGTTGGTTTTTGTTTCGCAGGAATTTGTCAATAGAAACATCTTTTCATCAAGTTTAGGATAACTAATATGATGCAGCCTCTAAGTTAAAATACTAACGTGTAGAAATTATTATCTGAAAATGTGGTTTATTGTCAGTTAGTGCTTAAAATATATCAGAACCCAACACTTTTAGCAACCTTCAGCATCGATACGGCAATCTACGTGCATAGTATATATCGTTTAGAGGCACATGGAAATTGATCTTACTTGTATACGTATATTGCATTTATCTTACATTTATATGTATTTTACATGTATATGTATTTAAACGGATATGTATTACATATATGTATACCTCAAATCAAAGAGGGATGTGCTCTCAATCGATCGTTGGTGGAAAGATCTTTCCGTTCTAGTCTCAGTCACCACATATTATATTTCGCCCACATTGATACTATTTACTGTGATGAATTCACCCTCGTTGCCCACGAGATTTGTTTCGCAATATGTCTCTTAAGCAGGTTTCTGATTTAGGACATGGGTTCGAATCCTCTGTTTAGTAGAATGACCCACTGTGTCGAAAACATGTTAGCACTGGAAGCAGAAAACGCTTACTCTTCCGGAACACCTAATATTAAACATTTGAAATATATAATGTATACATTACACGCCAAAAATGATCTAGATCGGACTGACTTAATCACTTATCACGTGATCATATAACTTTTTTATATAATAGATTTACATCTGTAAATGTAGCGATCGAAGAATAAGCTAGTGCCTAAGTCTCACGGAATCTGTACTTTCTGTACGATTCCAAATTTCAATATTGAGATTAGATGTTTTTTTTATTTTATTTGGATTTCACGGGTTGTTCTGATATATGTATTAATTAAGTATTGAATTATGTCGTCTGTTCCGTATTTTCCATTTCTAGACGTGTTTCTCACCAATAGACTCTGCACATTTTGAATAGTTTATGTCAAATAATTGATATGTATGCATAACACTGATAAACGTAATCTGACATATAATTTGTATTCTTTGGAACTGTCTTTTCTTTATCATTCTGATATTTTCACCATAATGTATGTGCTACAGAAGGTTGTGGAGACGCACTGACTTTCTGCATGCTGTATCCTCAATAGATGATAACAGAAATATAGACATATCTAAAGCTTACACCAAACATTTAAGGAAACAATTAAGTCTGATGCATCATATCAATATTTTTTACAAAACGCAAATTCCATTACTTAAAAATTGTAGAAAAATTGAACAAGGATTATTGGTGTGCCCTGCGCTTGCCGCTTGGGTATTGTTGTGGCAGAATGATTGAAACGTGCTTTGTAACGCCGAATTGTGGCAGACAAACAGTGTGTTCCCGTTAACAAAGTTACTAGTCTCCTGGGCAAGCTTATAATCAAAGTCCCGACGTTAACATATTCCACCTCGCAGTTGCTGGGTTTGTCGTGGATGTAAACAAACACGATACAATCCTAAAACATGCCTTTGCTATCAGTGATCAGCGCGGCCGTAACTTTGTTAAATTCCCATAAAATCATCTTACTATTTTCTATCTAGTTTAAACAGTTTCCATTCAATACCCCGAAGACTTTTATTCGAATGTTTCTTTTACGAAATTGCATCACATGTACCGATTCCATGGTTAGTTTGTTATAGGACCAGACATCCTAGGATCATTGATGATTTATAAACATGAAAAGGCGCATTAAAATGGAGAGGATTCCCAGGGGCACACGAGAGAAAGCTTCACCATACTGTCAGAGTGGGTTAGAATGGGCTTTTGTGAAACTAGTCTGAGTCATATTCCATGCGTAACGCACGCATAAAGGAACTCCATTCAAGAAATACATATTTCTTGTGAATTACTCTTGCCAATAAACTCAATGATAAAATACAACCCACTTTCTGGACAACGATATGATTGATTTTGATCAAGTTCTCTGCTGATAATGGACATATCTGTCTGTAGACTTTCCTTCTGCACGTTTTCATTTATTTGAGTTAGTCTCCAAATTACAAGTTTTGTTTTAAAATGCTGTCTGTCAATAGAGAGTAGACATCAAACTATTTACTATCTCCCTAGGGAAACTTTTATTTTAATTTATACATACTCTACTTCGTTTGCTCTGGAAAACTTTCATACTGAAACAAAAGACATGTTGATGCATATTAATAATAAACTGATTTCTCATTAAAACAAGGTAAATGTATGTGTAGTATTTCGTCAAAATTTACACGTTAAATTCATGCGACAGTCATTGTTCTATTACTATGTTTCGTTGTGTAAGTATCAATATGATCAGGACTTACTAGAAAGTATGATTTAACAACTTGTTTATTACATTTATGTTTTATCAACTCATCAAATGTCTCTCTATTTCAGGCTGTCAAAGAACAGATGGGGACAGAGTGTAAATGCCACGGTGTATCGGGATCTTGTTCTTTAAAAACATGTTGGACAACATTGCCATCTTTTCGGAGAATTGGTGATCATTTGTACAAAAAATATAATAAATCTAAAATGGTATCGCCTTATTACGCAACGAGGAACCGAATACCTACCTTTTTGACATTAAAAAGATCAAAGCGAGCGCATGCAAAACCACGCCGCTCTGATCTGGTGTATCTTAAGAAATCCCCAAATTACTGTGATTTTAATTCGTCAACTGGTTCTTTGGGAACGGTAGGCCGGAAGTGCAACAGGACGTCTTCCGGAACAGATGGCTGTGATTTGATGTGTTGTGGGCGGGGCTACAACACCCACCAGTACACAAAAACTGACCAATGTCACTGTAAGTTTTATTGGTGTTGTTACGTCCAGTGTCGCGAGTGTAGTGAACGGACAGAGGAGTACGCATGTAAATGAGACGTTGTATTATTCTGACACGAGGAGGAATTTACATGCGCTTTTCTGTTCTTAGCTTGTGGATGAGAAAAGTACTTTCGTTTCCACTTTTTGTCGAGCTGGACCAACCAGATGTAGGACGCCGTCACTGTTATCATTGTCTTTTATGATTCCATATGTTCTGGTGCCCAGTAAAAATCGTTATATATTGCTGGACCCCTATTTTCCCACTGCTACATCAGAATTTAGAAATGTCATCCGGTTTTATTTGCGAACTAACCATTAATATTGGTGTTTAAAACCATGTGAAACTCATTTGTGACTTTGACTTCACACAATATTATTGTTCAAATGACGCAAAAGAAAGCTCTACTATAATATCGTCATATCACAATATACTTCTATTTATTTCAATTGCATGTACAGTAATTAGGAGACATTTTTATATATGTGTCACTCACATGGTTATCCAATCTGTCTCGTATTTATGATTTAATATGTACATGATGAACGGTTAAAACACTCGATGTAATTTGTATAAGTCATCATCTTTCCTTGAATGATTGAGGTTTTTTTTGTTATATGGAGATGAAAGCCAGTGACTGTTGACAAAGATTTATTATTTGTTCAAGTGAGAGAATAACATGTGCTGTTCCATTGTTGTCTATAGCGTTCAGAAGAATTTAAATCGTTAGTGTCGAAATAATCAAATAGAATTAACAATTTGACTAAGGAAACATTTAAAAATTTAGAGAAGGGTTGTAGAATGTCTGTTTGGCAACTTGACAAGGACTAGCAACATATTTTCGGAAGACATCGGTGCAATCTTCCATGAATTGGATGAGGAATTTTAGATGTTATAAACAGTGATTTTGTTTACCGAGCTGTCATAGTATAACATTTGTAATACTACGGGTGTATTACTACTTCATACTATTGTATAATATATTGATTTACACGGGTACATTGTTGGTGTAATGTACTCAGGTAGTGTATAATGTATATTATACTCAAGTTAAACATTGTATAGTGTACTCGTTTGAACATAATGTGTTTTACTCGTATAGTAAAAGGTGTAATATACTCGTATAGGACATGACTTATACTCGTGTAAGACATGTAGTGATGTAATCATGTTGTACATGATGTGATGCACCAGTGTGTTACAAGTTGTTATATTATACAATGTATTTCGTTTAGTTTATCGGGAGATAACTGCAATTGAACTCTGGTAACGTAACCGATTTCGCTAGTTATTTGGTATACCCAAGTGCAATTATAGTCATCCCTCGATGTCACAAATGAAGTAGAAAGTTCATTCTTCAATATACGGTAACCACGTAATGTCAATTATCCAATAAATTTTACAGAAAAATGGAAGCGAATTCCCCGCGCGTTTAAAAATACCTCTTCGGAATATAGTTTGTTTGAAATATCATTTGAGTCAATTTTGTGAAAATAATGCGGCTTTGATTTACGAGATTGCAATAAAATAAACGTTTGTAATAAGCTTAAGTAACATAAAAATGTGAAGTATTCAAAAATTGTTGTCTGGTTTGTTGCTATGATTACAAAGAGGTTGACAAGGTGTGCTGATTGTAGTCTTTATGTTTGGATTAATTTTTGAGTCTAAGATTTTAAATGAATGAAATTGTAATCATCCATCTTTGAATAGACGATAACCATGTGACGTCAATTACCCAATGAATTGCGTAGATTTTATTCCGAGATGAAATATATTTCTACAGACGGTTTGCCTAGGATACCCTTGGAGGACCGTCAGCCAGTACGAAGATACAGAATTGAAAGGTCGATGGTTTGATAACTCAGTTTTACGAACTCTGCGATTTAGTTGAAATGGAAGGTGAAATATATATCCATTTTGTAGTTAAGACCAATATTTTATTCTATTTACTTTAGAAATTCGCTGATTAGTCTGGAGAAGTCAAACTGATTTTTAAAATAGAAGGCAATTAAAAACTAAGAGTATTGATTGCAACAACAATTTAAAGACCAGCTAATGTCCTTGTATTGATATACCAACACTGTCTGTCTCCTGTTTGACCACCCGCAGAGGCTCCGACAGTCACCGCTCTCTTTTGTAGTGAACAATAAGGCAAATGAGGAAAGGGGCGATAACTGTAAACAAACAAGGCTAAAGACAATAGCGATGGCCTTATCGGGGTGTCTCGTGATCCCGTCTACGTAAAACAAACAGTCTGTACTAGTAACAAATAAACAGAGATCAAATTAACTTCAGTAAATAGGGTTTTAACTTTCCTGCGGTAGATAGTCTTAGACACGTGTTATCAGCGAGGTGACATTCTCTTTATGTCTTCATTTTCACTCTTGATTTACAATACATGTATCTGCTTTTGTGTTCCGAGATCAAAGGGAGTACCCAGTGGCGCCTCCGTCTCTTCCACTTTTGACTAAGCTAGTGTCAGGTATACAGTTTTGCCCCTACAGAACCCTATTGAATAACAATATTTCCAATGGCTAGAGTCCAATTGTACGGCACCGCCCCATGACAAGCAACGTTACTGCCATATACCTGGTCCGGAGGAGACATGTCGAGATGGTGTTGTGTGAACTAATGAGCAGCTATGTACTGGATTTAAATTATTTCTCTGATGTTTTTAGACAATTTTCATCCAACCGTTGTATACACTTTTAACAAAATGTTTGATCGACATCAACCCATAATCACAGACAAGTATTCAAACTGAAAAGCGAATTATTGTTCCAAAAATGAGGCGATGACATTCCCGAAAATTCAATAATCACCATGTATAATGGAAGTTTGCATAAATGTTGAATTCTCTTTTCCGTGTTTGTTGTATAAATTTGATGCACAATTGTCAGTGTGGTATATGTAACAGTGGAACAAGAAAAAAAGAGAGAAAAAATGAAAATCCTTCAAATGGTGGCACAACTTAAATTTGTTAACACTGTCCATGCAACAATCTTCAGCAACTCGACATTTCATAGAATTCAAGTCAACACCAATAATATTTTATACCAGAAGTACATAGCTAGCATCACACCATTCTTCCAGCACAGAAGTACTCGTCATTTCCTACAGTTACTCCATGTGTTTTGTCCTACCTCTCCTTATAGCTATGGTTCAACTAGGCACATTGCAACTGGCATTTTAAGCCTTATCCAAAACATTAAGGTACATTTATGAGGATTTTTCATGAAGAGCCAGAAGATATCGTAAAACCCCTTCCATCAGAATCTGACCTTTAAGTGAATGGGTGAACCGAGAGCTTGATGTTATGGATTCACTTAGATTTATTCGGCCTCCCGTTATTCAAAGAAGAAGCAGCTTGAAACCTAAAATGAAAACAAAAAGTTTTACCGCCTTGAACCTGATCCTGACATTGATACATTTCCTGCATACAAAAAGAAATAGGTCTGTTGTACTTACACGTTATTCAGTATTTCAACAGGAGAAAAGGTTGCTAATCAAACCTTAGAATTACAATCATATATATTGCGTTTTTATTATAACGATACCGACCTCCCTCGTTTATATTTGATTGTTAAACTTCACAAAAATCAACATAAAGATTGTTTTATTACGTTTCGTTAGTTGTTCACCACAATCTTTTCAATGCCTCTAACAACCATGACCAGCTATAAAACTATCAACACGAATTACAGTCTTATTCTGATACGGTTTACTAAAGAAGTGTAAATAATGGTTTGTGGATTTTAAAGAAAGATGAGCTTGCCAATCTTGAACATCCTCTTCTAAAATGCATTTCTGCAACAAGAACATTTTACTTTACACTCTGTACGCTACAATATCACATTTTGAACTGAGGGAGAGCCTTTGTTCTCTTGTTATAAGAGAACCGTGCCGAGACGTGTTTTGTGAAAATAAGTCTAAATAAAAGAAGACATAACCAAAGACGAAGTCGGTAAAATGATCGAATATTTGGTTTACTATATCTTCCTCGAGTTCGGTGGTAAAATCTCTCATCAGATTTGCATGCGCTAACAAAGTAATTCACTTTTGAATTTAAAATAAAAATGATAATTTCTCGTCTTTAAATAGCACGAAATTTATTGACCACGTCATTTGTATATACATGTACTCTTTAGAATTAGAAATCAAAGGTAAGACAACCTATTCTAAATCACCGCTTACCTCGATACGTTCCTACAACAAAACTAAGCCGTATGGTATGCATGATCATTATAAATATTCCATTTCTGGATAGTAACAATTCTGCGTAGATTTACGTGTGTCATATTTGATTTAATATCCAAGGATTTTTTCCCATTATTACGGTTTTCGTGCAAGATGTGTACAGCTGACAGATAAAGCCAAGATAGAGGGTTTCGAGAGATGCAGGTGGACGGAGATGACGGGGAAGCTTGACGTCGTCATAATGATCTCATTATGAGATTTACTATTGCCTTGTGCACTTTGAAGTGTTTGGTGCTCGTAAGTATGCCTGGTGGTTCCGATGTTGTTTATCTTGTTTTAAATCAGCAGCTTGACATTATTAAACTGGATAAACTAATATTTACATCCAGAGCACGATATGTTTCACTTTTTCAAAACAGTTAATCTCAGTGGCATGTGCTAACTTAATCGTCCGCTGAAAGTGGGTGTAAATCCGCTGACTAAATGGATAAATAAAGCACTTCCGGTTGCATGGAAAATAAGAGACATTGGTAGAATCAATTGATAAGTACCAATTATTTCGAATCATTCTGGCGTTCAAATGTTTCCTATCGGTCTGACGTCGATGTAAGTTAAAGAAGACTTTCCGATGATTCGGTTAAGAATCGTTATAAACAAAATGTATATATTACAAATGATTTTCTGGTGTCCACACATGATTTAGCAAACGAATCTTGGATGTTTCTGATGTGGTTTTCATCGAAGTCCACACAGCCAGAGTTTGTTTAATCTTGGTTTATGTGATTGTTGATTATGCTTCTTGTTTTTAGTAATAAATATATAAACAATTGTGTGGTTCATATTACAATATATATTGGAAACGATTAGCATTTTATGATCTTATACATTATTCAGTGATACAAAAAGTTCAAATACAACATAGCCGTTACAGGTCTGAAGAAGAAGAAGACAAACAATATATATAAATATTTTTCTACACTTCATAGTTTTATTTTACAGATATTGCTGTTGGTCGAATTTTAATCACTTGACGGAACTCTATGTCACCAATGGAAAAATACATTCTGATTAAGTTTACGTAAACTTGTTTCGTTGAAGTCCTTTAGATTAAAGTGTACGGCGATCCGAAATAAATTACCTTCAAATATGTTTCGTAAATATTTTTTTAATTCTGAACGCACTTATGAGGATCGCACTGCCAATTTCTAACATTTCCTGCGAGCGACAAGAATACTTTATAAAGTCAGATGAAGTTTTTGAAACAAAAACAGAAAAAAAAAGAAATATGAAATTTTGCTTTGATGATAATTCAATTAGAACTGTTTGATTTGTGTATCTAATTAAAACATCATCAAAGTGGTTACCATGATTTAACAAGTTTGACACGATCAGACTACCATATCTACAACACAAGTTTACAAAGTCATATTGCAAACATTTGGCAAGACATGTAACAATCACTGCGTGTGAGTCTGACCTTTGTCCCGGAACCTATCTTGTTACCATCAACACATGATCTAATAGTTCAATGACGTTTTCTCAGACTTCAAACAACTGTTAAAAAAAAAAAAAAAAAAACAGAACTCAAAAATAATAAGGATATAACCAGCAACAATACATACCCATGTACTTTTAACCATTCTTCTCCGACAGTGCCAAAATAATATAAAAAGCAATGTCATTCTTGAAGTCTTTGGTATGAAGAAATTTGATATCAATTATGAAAAAAATTAATGATCTGTTTTTGTGAATGAACTGTTTGTACGAGCTCGCATTACGAAATTGTGTCTGTCAATTCATAACAATGCACTGTCCATAATTACAACATGCAGTAATTTGTCGAAAAGTACATTCGTCCCTGCCAAAGCTGAATGAAAGCCAAAATAAAACAAATAGGTAAATTGTGTAGTCCAGAGCCAGCCTGTTTTCCGTACAGTCGCGACGATCTTTGTGTCGATGTCCATTTTTATGATAAACGACAAGTACCTACCAGATGGCAGTATACAGTCGATATGAATAATATTAGAGTAATAGATAAAATATTCACCAGTCATTTTTTAAAGATAAATTCAAAATTCATGATAAGTACATTCATTTATTCATTTGTTTTATTCTACACTTTTCGATTTGAATAAAAGCCGTTAATTACCAATTGATGTATAGCTAATGAAGGATGGGTTCTCAGTCACATCGTTCAAAGCGGCGTGTCTAGTGTTTCTTGGGAAATATTTAGAGTTTCATGTCATGGATCTATGTTACTTTGAAAAACAGGATAAACATGTAGATTTTTAAAATTGAAATCGCCCCTGTCAATAAGTTACAACGATTACACAAAGGCTTGTTTTTACTTTAACTGATTCTATATGTGGATTGTAAGATCACCGTCTACAAGATATTAAGCCTATAAGTATTTTGTGACAAATAACATTTTTCACAATAGATCTGTTCTGTCTTGATCTTACAGCTTCGTGAATGAACTATAGTTCAACAACTTATGATATGTCAGTAGCAGTAGTGATCGGCGGCCATTTTTGTTCACTTGGAAGACACCTAGCTGTTTAATTGTAGCATACAGTCTCATATGCTACAATTTGGTACTCAAGTGACATGTAGGAAAATGTAACACAGAATGTAAACATGGTATTATGTCTATTACGAGAAGATACTGAATGCGAAACATTCTGGTTTCTCTTCTAGGTTTGACGTCCTGTGAACAGCCAGGTTCATGATGAGATACGGGTTAGCGATTAGTACAGCTGGTTATTCTTCCTTTTGAACGAAAGGCAAAGTGTATACCATAAATAGTCATTGGTAAAATGTCTTCCCAAAGGATACAGCTTAGAAAACACAGGCCGGTCTGTGTCTCAACCCCCCGAGAAACGCAAAACGTAAGAGGGCATCGAACTACGCACCTCGGATCGTCACCAGAGGTTATGTGAACAAACGCTGTACTGACTAAATTGTCGCAGTCCCCTAAATAGAATACTGTTTATAGGTCGAATGTTTTCCACATACCGTGAGATTTACGTGAATATTTATGTTTTCTTGTTTAGTCCAGAACTACGTGGAGGACCTGTATAACAGATAGTGTTAGTAAAAACGATTGCTTTCATTTCACTTTATTTCAAATTAAGATCACTGAGACATGTTTGTCATAACACACTGATATGATACTATAATTCACTGTAGTAGAAGTAAAATGACCAATAACACAAAGCCAGGCACGGACGAAGACAAGATAGTTCTATTGAAATCAAAACTTTGTACGTGCATTGGCTTTATTAAGACAGAGTATAGAGGCTATTTACTTTCATGTGGCCGGACAGCGATATGGATTCCCCATCCGACAGACGCTGACTGCGTTTGCGGTGGCGCTCTAACTGCTACAGTGATTCTACACATCGTCATTTGCCTATTTCTGTTGGATTTGTATTGTCGCTAGAATTGAAATGATGATGGCGTGCCTTGTCCCTGGTAAAGTGTACCTATCATGGCGTCGAAATGTATCGTAATCCACAGCCTGATGACACGATACCGACACGCTCAGTTTTGTAATTAATACATTAATCATAGCCTGCTGAACTGAGACCAGTTGATTTAAACATAAATCATGAAGTACCCTCTTTCTTGACTTCTGCACCTCTGCTGACCCTCCGACCTCAACTACGTTAGGGCACGGGCATAATCTTCCATCGGCGACGGTGGGGTCGGTCACCCCACCCACAAACCACAAAAGATACCTCCCATAGGACATAACACAGTCTAAACCGGGTTAAAAGTCGCGCTGATATGCCTGCAGCTATTATGCATGTGGCAACAGACACCACGCATATTCATAGACTCGCGCGCAATCGGCCATAAGGAATAGCTAGAATTCTTTTTGACCCAAAATTCTTCTTAACAACAGGAAACTATGAGGACCTGATAAGATCTTAGTCAGCTTTGAAGCATTGTCATATATGTCATATTTAATTATTCACAAGTGGTTTCTTCTACTTAAATAAAAGACAAAATGTGTTATGGCAGGTATACAGTTATCAGAATGTATATAATCCGCGGAACACACTTGTATGATTTTGAACAAAAGTAACTTTTATGATATGTTTTTACGTTCCATGAGACCTCATAAAACAAAGAACTATAATATTTTGTTGAAAGTTAATACAAAATAAAAACATGCAAAAGCTATGTGATATGCGTGTAGGTCGCAGGAACTTTTGACGCAGCACGCACTGTAACTTCCGACATGGTGAGTGGCTAAGCTACATGCATTGTAGACTACACAATATCATTTCAAAACTCCCTCATCTGTATAAACATGCTAAAGGACCTAAATAGTTTAATTAAGTTTTACAAACCTTCACAACTATAAGGATTAAAGTGCACATGACTTTCGGCTTAATGACTTTGAATCCTCCGTCATTTTCATTGGTTAACAGGGGTACCACTGGACGGACCAATACATGCCTGTCCTATGCCAAAGAGAAATACACAATCGTTACGTTTTACTTGTATCAGAGGCCTGATGAAAAATAGAGTTCTTTTCTTCTCTGACATATTTTACATACGAAATGAACATAATTATGGGAAAGAAAAGAAAATGCCACAGAGAAAGGACACGCCCTTCCTGAAAGGCCTACCACACTTGAAAGAAATCGATAGAAACTGAAGGACGTTATCTTAGCTCCACCCAAATGTTAAAGAAATCAGGTTTGTATAAGATCTTCGTACAAAGTTTTGAATAGGAATGTTTTTCATAAAAACGATATAATAGAGTCTGCGTAATACAGCAGGTATCAGTTGAACATGGAGATCCCAGATTGTATATATCATATCTAAAAATCAAAGAAAAGTATTAACACTTCGACAACAGATGAATAATAAAAAGATGGTGATAAAGCTTATCACATTAGGGAGATCGGTCGAAAATGCTTCTCCGCAATACGCTTATGAGAAGAAGCGATGTTTAATGTATGTTTTTCTCAGTAAGGGAAAAAAACATGATCAACTTTGAAACCTTCAAATGGTAAATTCAATCCTGAAATGGATACCCAATAATATAATGAGCATTCCATCCCGATTTCGTGGAATGCTGTATATAAGCACTAGGTCTTATTTGCAATGAAATGACCATGTACAGGTCACAGTTTAGTTCATCCATCCATATCAACCCATCACAATGCATGTAAACATCAAAACATTTAGATAAGCATATTATATTGATCTGATTGCCTTCAGTTTCAGGCAGTGCCTATTCAATTAGTCTGTATCCATATCCCAAGATCCATTCGATTTTCGCCCAATTTCTCTTCACCATGAAAATGCTTTGTCATTCTTAGTTATCAAGGATTAGATTCGTGGTAACTCGGAGTGTCAGTATTTAATTTTACAAATTTTCATCATAAATTCCTATTTGTATTATAAACACCTTCTCCTTGTGCCGGTCTCTGAAATAGAAATGTCCATAGAATATAAACAAAGAAACATGGACTTCTTAAGTACAGATTGTTTGACGTGAGCACAGTATACACAAAAATCGACAATCATATTTGTGTATAAGCATACACTGACATCTATATTGATATAACATAACACATATGTTTGCACTTTTATTCAGATCAGGATTTGTGTACGAGAACACGTGTTTACCTTTGCTACTTGTGAAATCTTATTCGGAGATCTGTTGAGTATAATATAATGCATTTGGTAAAAGCGATACAACAAAAACATTTCTTTTTGAAAAGTAAGCTGTATATCCAGGTATGACTGGATCATATAGACTGTTCATGATTTGTTGTCATCTTGCATTACAATATTAATATGCGATGCACCTAACGATTGTACTTCTACACTCTGTGAACCTTATACTGTACCCTTAACACCTTACCTCTAACTCTTTACACTGAACCCATTAACCTGTACATATAGCCTTTAACCAATTACCGGTTACACTTAACCTATATTCTTTATCTTTTAAGCTCTACTCTTTAAACAAAACTGTGAGATAAACATGATTATTTCGATTTTCCTGTTGCCGGACAGCAGCATACATGCATCCCCATCTATGGTGCTTGCATGTCACAGTTGTTTCAACAAAGACAAAAAAAAAACAGGGTTGTTTATTGGGAACAATAATAGTCGCCATAAGGATCTTTGTGAAATATTCTAATTAAATGTTCGATATCAATTTTGATGCTTGTTAGTATCACTGGTGGTTCCGTTGTTTACCGTGTTTTCAGTTGAGAGTTGGCGGACGGTGTCAATGTAGCAGAAGACGCTTACTCTCCCTGAATACCTGGTAATATTCTCTTTTGTATTTATTCAGGAGTCTCAGTGTAATTTTGTTGACTAGGCTTGTGAAGGAAAACGTGATCTTTACATTTTTACTTGTGATATAAGCATGATTTCAAATGTGAACAGACGTGCAAAATATATACTTATTATATAATAAATCTACTTGCAAAAAGTAAATTATTTATATAATAATTTGCTTTTGGAACTATACAATTGTTATTGTATGAGTTTTTAATAGAATACATTTAGTATCAGCTCTCTGTGGTGCTGTACTTCAGTTGTCAACGTTCCACGCAACGATGTTCATAGAGCAAGATGTGTGTTAATGTTTTATGAAAATCCGTTTGTATTAAATGTAAAAAAAGTATGAAATATAATTAATTTTCTGTATCTGTATCAAAGTGTATCACCATTCGTTAAAAGGTTCATGTAACTTCGCTTGGTTCTTTACATAAATTATATATATATATATCAATATATGAAGTAATGAAAAAAATATTAGATTTGCTTAAATTACAATATGCCTTAATATTTTACAATAGTGTGTGTCACACATGTTTATAAGATATGTTATTGTTTATCGTCAGACTCAAAGATTCCTAAATGATCTCCTTTCAGTCAGGTGAAGAACGGGTCACCGTTAGATTACATGTACGTCATACATCACCGAGTGATCTGTGACCATTGAAACACCTGTGCTGTATGGTTGTGACAAAATGACAAAAGTGTTGCACCTGCTTGATTTGATTAACAGGTAAGCAGACAATTTGATACATATCTTAACATATAAAATAAAATATACAGAAGATATTATTGTTTCAATTTTGGTCATCATGCATTGTCATTATGACGGGATACTTCGGTGTGGAATTTGTGTTTATCTGATCAGATAGGCTTATAATAAACTTAAATCAAACATATTTTTTGTCAAAAGATATAAATAAAATATACCATTTAGTCATTAAATATCTGATGGCATGATCAGATAGGATATCAAGATTGACGAATATCAAATAAAAATCATTGATTATACCATATTTCATTGCCAGTCATGGATACGCATGCGTGGGAGACGGCCTGTTTATTGTTGTGTTTCATGTATATGAGACAAATCTGTTAAATACCAAACGCTTCATTGTCACATATTGAATGCATGTTTCGTTGTAATCATACAATCCCTTGAAATTTTAAAGGAAAAATCACGTGTTATGACACAGTAATATTTACCTTGGTTTCTATGGAAATTTTGTTACATTGATTGTAATAACAAATCAATTTCAATTAAATATCAAATATTGAACAATACATTTCCAACTACTTCAGACGTTCTATAAAATACGCTAGACTCTCACACGCAATACGAAACTACCTGTCTGACTCCTTATTTGTCATCTTTACCACACACACGGATTAAATGATGTCATTTGGACACCCGATAATTTTATGTGTCTCCATGACATAAAGATCCATGTTGTTATGTGTGCAGATATTGTCTAATAACAAAATATATTACAGTTATGACAAAGAACCTGACTCATCTTACCACACTGACTGAAAGGTAAATCAGATAACGGAAAACACTGGTGTCCAATGATTTTGAGTGAACATGCCTGGTATCCGGATAACACGAACCCAGTCTATAGTACGGTATTAGGTTTTTACATTGAACCTTGTGATATCACACTGAGAAAGTAATGGTGTTATGTACCTGTTTTTCTACACTCATGTGATAAAAACATTGTGATCTAACGATAAATATTATTTATATCTTCAAAACCGTAAAAGTGGACATGACGGCTTTTTCTTGACACTGCTCTTCGTCACACAAATCAAATCAAATCATGAAGATTTACCTACAAATATTTTAATCCCCCAAATTTAACAAGACCAAAATAGCTTCGTTTAATTCTCGTCAAAGAGGAGGGATGACTAGACATTTTATTTAACCCTTGGTACATTATCAAATTGATAATGCATCGTAGACGATAGGAATCCCCTTGCGCCAGACACTAATCAGACCTAAATGGCCACCATATCTAGCATTAATCGTATTACACTATGTTTATTGTTGGTTATGTAGAGGAAAATGATATTTTATAGTTTCTGCTAAAGTTTGTAGACATCAAACATTCTAGTGATAGAAGGCGAGACTTGTTCTCCTAGCCAAGCTGGTCGAGACACGAACTCGCACAAGGGGTGATTTCTGTGAATATCAGAAAGATATTTCATGGCAATTGTATGATAAAGTTGAGTTAAGGCCTTATGATAGCTAAGCCCTAGATCTAAGATAGGGCCACGGGTTACTAAGTCTACATTCTTGTTTGTTTCCACGATGACACATTTATGTAGATTGCAATGGTTTGGGGCTTTGAAAATCATCATGATTATTATATTTGTATTTATACAGATCTTGAGATGACGAGATGAAGACCAAATCGACCAAAACAAATAGCTGAACATCGAACAACAAGTATCTAAAGATTCACTTAGCGTCCAGACCAACAACTACTTCAAAACTGAAGTCAAATGAGGGACCACATTCAACAGTGACCAGCCAAGTTGTGAGACTGGACTCTTGCGAAAAATCCTCTCCGGAAGAAAGGGCGATTCCAAAATTTCAAAGTTCAAAATTCACGCTTCTTAGAAAAGAATGTTTGCATCTTTGTTATAAATATAAACTTTATTTATTTTACAACAATTGCGAAACAAGTTATGTCAACTTATACTAATCACTCTTGTTGGCCCGGATGTAAGCGCGCGAGGGGTCTTATTGTGGGAGGAAACCGGAGAACCCGGGGAAAACCCACGTGGTCGGGCAGGTGACCCCTTACCTTTTCACGTCCGTTCCGGGAATCGAACCCCGGTCGGCTAGGTGAAAGGCGAGTGTGCATCTTTGTTACCATCAAAGTTCAAAACCAGTTCTGAAGAAATGCCTTATATTGTTATCCATTGGCGTCCCTTCAAGGTGACATGCAGGTTTATGTTGAAAGCAAAACCGAATCTATTCGAAATCTCTATAAAGACACTGAAGTCCTTGTATGACTGTATACTTTGATTTTTTTTACTCTGGTTTTGGTTTGGTTCACAGAGTCGCCATATGACGTCAGCGCTTCCCATCAAAATGAGTTTTTTACGACTTATTTGATTATTCGTCATTCCTAGTCGAAGCCTATATGCTTATTGGCATTTATAATCACTGTCGATTCCTAGAAGGATGAAACAGCTGTATAGTGCAGTTTGATTCATTATTTGGCTATAGTGTATCAATTCAAATTGTGTATTGAAAGCTGATCTTCTTACAAATGTCTCGATTCTATACCAGTACATGTCTATAACTTGCCAAGTTGCTCATTGGTTGTATGACGTTAGCCTAATACAAGCTGTATTTCAAGGAAAGGAATGCAAAACAAGTTATCTAGAATTGATTACTGTCATTTATAAGTTGTATTCTGTCGATATCAACCTCACTAACTATATAAACATAATGTTATTTACACGTCAAAAATATATCTAGTATCTACATTAGTTTATTCTGTGTTTAAAAACAATAAGTTTTATGGCATCTTCATCCACATTACGGTTCGGTATATTAATGCACATCGTCCGGAGTCGCTGCTATCTTCGTATACACTGTATAGATTTAATACTGATTCTGGCGACCTGTGGAAACGGCTTAAACTTCATAAAATCATTGATGGTGTGGCTCAAATAAGGTTTTTGAAACCTGTTTGTACAGATAGCAGCAATCCTCTAACAACTCGCCAATTCATAAATGTTGACTTTGCAAATAAGGGAGTTGATGTTATTAACAGCGATATTTTGTATCAAATAAATGTTCTAGCTAACATTCCACTGTTTCAAAGCAGAAATACCCTGTAATTTCCGAAGGTAAATTCAAAATTTTGAACTAAAAAATAAACACTTTAACAACTGAATGTAGATGACCTAAGAGTTACTCCTACGTCACATTGCCTTGTCTACATATAACTATTGTCCATAGTTACTGGTGACTTAAGCATTTTTTTTTTTTCTGTGCCAATTAAAAGTGAAATTCAAAAGATTTTATGCAGTAGAAAGCTATGGGGTTATACAATCAATTTATCACAGACTGTACATTTTGATAAGATACCAATAAACACAAGTTAGATAATGGGTCGTCAATGAATACGGTAATGCTTCACTAGGGCTAGTTATTTTTCAAACGTTACAAAAGCTCGAATAATTGTAAATTTGGAAAAAAGAAGTAACGAGAGTGAAACAAATACCATAAATAATATCCGCGAGTTCATATAACTTATCTCTACCAGAATATCTTGGGTGAATTGACTTTGGTGGGAGTGTAATTATATGACCTGTAGTGAATTACTACTAATTAACACACAAAATACGTGGAGTCATTACACAGCATAACAAGATCAAATGAGTTCAAATTCAAAGCAATAAATGGATCGAAATCAACATAAAAACAAAATATCTAAAAAAAAATCCACCTCGTTTTAATTTCCGTGAAGATTTCAACCCCTCAACCAATCATAATAATGAAAAGTCATATGCTATTAATGGTGTATATTGTATATTTGTTGGTACGTGTACACAGTAGTCTGAGAGTGGAAAGCAACTTATTGTGATAGAAACATGTCTTGAAATTCTGCATTATATACATATGACATACGAACGGGGAAAAAAAGTCGCAAGAACGAGGTAAAAGGCCTCGTAGATCTCGATACAACAGATTGATATACTCCATACCCTAACCCTAACTCCATACTCCATAGCCTAGCTGTAACTCGACAGTAAATGGAAATCTGCCTGATCGTCTATGCCTTTGTAAAGTTCGTCCCGTAAAGTAATCGATAAAGCCAATATATAATCCATTAATATTGGTGACCATTAAGATCTTTTAAGTAACATCAACAAATAGAGATTTCACAAAAAATAGCTTTTATATGGCATTTCTGTCACTTTAGTATTACCTTCACAAAAGTTACAAAAAAAACAAAACGAGCTTTCGCGGGTGTTCCTGTATTTTTTAATTATTTATTTATTTTACAAAATCAACTTCTGAGGGAGGAGGAAATCAAACAAAAGTATTACATCAAGTGTTAGTTTCTAGCACAATAAAAGAATTATTTCGGCGAAGAATTGACCCGTTATGTATCTAGGTCATTGTTTGTTTTGTATTATGTGTTTTTTTTAATTGAGGGCGATATTGTATTACCTGTGGTTAACAGCAGCGAATTAATATGCAAAACTGACAATTGCAGACGTATGAGGCAATGGGATATTTTACAAATCATAGCTAGTAATTAACGAGATGGTATCATCAAAGCAATATCTTGATAAAAAATCATGAAAGAAATCAAGTTATTACAAAAATATCCTGCTGTGAAATTTTATTTTTTGTATATGCTGGAAACGCCTTTTCGGTCGAAGTTTACCGTGTAATGATTGATATCATAGGAGTTGAATAACACATACATCTTCTGTTAGAACTCAATATCGTCTACCGGCCCAATTGCACAAAAAGTAAATAATAAAAAAACTCAATCATGGTTTATTTGTTTTTATAATTTATTGATTGATATTTCCAGATTATTGATATATAAAACTAAATGTGAATCATTGATAAAAAATTAAAGATTTATCAATATCAAATATTTATTAAAGAACGTCATCAAATGAGTTCTGGTATCAGGAATTCAACGTGGATTATTCATCTCAACTAATTTGTATTTATAGATATTCATTGATTGAGGCGTTGATACCAAAAAAAATAAATTGATATCAAAAGAATTTAGAGATATACACTAATTGATTACTGCAATGAGAAGAGATATATATTAATATTATCCATAAGTATTTTTGCCGCTTGGTCCTGCCTTATCATTGATAGTCAAATAATGACATTTCAAGTGTGATTTGTTTTTATCTAATTATGGCTGACCTATATTTACTTCACAAAGATGATCATTTCCATCATCATCGTTCTTCACTTTACTGAAATTAATCTGTTTAGATTTTTGTCCAAGTCTAAAAAGAAAACTTATATCGTTGATCACTTAATCTTTCACCTGCAGTTCTTGACAATGCCCTAACTCACCTTAATTTCAAAATCATAAACATTAAACAATATTAGCACTACAAAATAAAGGGGGCAATAAAACACGCAATGTGAATACACAATAACATTCAAAACCTCGGTTCATATAAATAATATACAAAAACACTGCATACAATTTGCTATAAGATATATCGTAATGGATTGTTACAGGTGCTTGAAATAAATTGTGACCTGCACCTGTACATATAAAAACCTCCAACAAACATAATAACGAGTGTTCCAACTCCGAATCACACTGAATATATTTATGCAACTGCTCATTCTATTGTTGGTGATTAATTTATCATAATATAATAGCAACAGATGATTACTATGAAAGAGGTAATGACAGCATGGTGCGTTGAATTTTATTTTATCATTAAACAAAAACAATCAACAGTTTAAAGTATAAAATGAAATGAAAGCATAAGTTTACCTTCCTTGATCGAGATGTTAAGACAACTCTTGACAACTTGCTAAAGATATAGTTGACTGTGTTTAATGTCAGGTATTAAATAACCTAATTATTGTCCGTAAACACAATCTCGATATCTTTATACAAAACGAACTAGACTTGAAGGAGATGAACTAGATAAACAAGGAGTCAATCTTTAAAAAAGCGAAATACTAGCTAATCATGCTTCAGTATTACAATTATTATTAATACAAATATTACAACAGATTTCCTCGTTTATGTTGGATTCGTAAACTTTACAAGAACACATACTTGTTTGCTTATCTCGTTGTTCAACCAAATCATCATAGCAACATCTTACTGCTATTTTAGTACTTTCAAAATCAAGAACGAATTACCGATATTTAAACTAAAATTCTATGGAACTAGGGAAAAATACTAACGAACATGGCGACTTATCACAACGAAAGTAAGGACTATATGTTCTGAAAGGCATTTTGCTTCATCAGGATTATAGTTTTATTGCGATACTGCATAGTCTAAAAGTGAAATGAATGGAAAGTTTTCTCCTCTTTTATCTGAAACATCCTCTCCTATGAAAGTGATCCCATTCTGAATTCACCATACCTTATTTCAATCGTTCAAAGAAATACAAACGGCGATACAAGTATCAAGACAATATTGTCGTCTTCCATGCTATTTCCATACCCAAGTGATCAAACTGAATCCCTCTATTGACTGATGATATCTTATTAACAGGTTAAATACACCTTTCCTAGTCCTTCAATGACACTATTAGACATATGTTTTGTCTTTAGATAACAAGAAAAGTATCGGCAATGACCATTGTATATTACACCACAAGTGAAATTTAAGAAACTGCAGACACTTTTACATCATCCCCTTACCTCGATTTTAACCTACAACGAAACCAAAATACTCATCTTTTAGAATTAACAATAATGCACGTTCTATTTCTAATCAATTATGCTATTTTCATGACCTACGATGTTTACATATGAGTTTATTCGATATACAACGGCTTGTTTCATACTATCACAATTTCCGTGAAAAATGCCAATGACCAATCACTTTACAAAGAATGGTTCATAAAAATGTTATAGAAAACTATAGGGAAGTATTAAGGTTGCCACCATGACGTCGTTGGGAACTCTGTTCCTCCTTCAGATGATATGAAGATTGATGTATTTCATGCGCGTTAGTATTTTATCATAAATCGTTTAAAACATTGTCAGACATCAAAATATTCAGCTCTTCAGTCCGTACTTAGGGAATTCATGAGCTTATAGTAAGGCCAGTCACATGCAGTTTAACTATTTATGAAATTATGACGTTTTACAAGAATGGATCGTCGGACATAACCTCATGATCAAACACCTGACATGTGATGAATTTAGTCTCATCGTATACTGAGTTGCAGTGGAAACATTTTCAATTGGTTCATTTTAATAAGCCACTTTTTGACGCTTACTTTTAGTTTATTTTCTAAATCTAATGAAATATATCAGAACAGAGACGCGTCATCAGTTAAGAAAATTTAACAGACATTAGAATTTTGATAAATAGTAGAGGACGTAATACGGAATCTTTTGTTGCATTAGTTAACAGTTTTTGTATCAAACGTGTAACTTGCATTACATTGTACTATTCGACACCAAAGAATGTATTTTGTGTCAAAGCCCTGTTTTGGAAACTGGTTTGTATTGCGTTTGGATCGACTTTTGCCTTTGTGTTTTATAATGATGAAATATCGTGAAATATTCCAGAATATATCAAAACCGGTAGACATCACCTTTCACTTTTATCAAGAAGTTTTGTTTCGAAGCATATCATCGTTTTGGAAGCAAATTTATTTAAAAAAAAGAATGCTTTCACAAAAAATGGTACATTGTAATGTCAATAAATTTTTGAACTTGTCCAGCAAACAAGCCTTACGTTTTCATGTTGGAAGGTCTGCTATTAATACCCAAGCAGTAAGCTTGTTACTTTTTCTGTGATCAGTTTGTAAAAAAAACATTTTCTGTCGTATATATCTTTTTATCAATTGTGAACTATTTTCAAAAAAAATGTGGGAAGTAACTGACAGGTCGTAAGAGCATAAATCAAGATTTTTGTTGCATAAGGGGAAGAACTCCTAGATCGTCAGACAAAAAATCCGGCTGGTTTTATAAGCACCAGTTGACGTGCGCAAATCAGTGTCAGATGCAAGACTAACGTCACTTTTCGTTCCGTTTTATCTTAAACGAATAAGTTTGCCTTCAAAATCGTCATACGCGTTCATTTAACCATTAACGCGCTATTTCCATGTGTGCATCCCTTTCTTAAGCTCAGTCACGTTAAGAAAAGCGTTGTTGAAATTGCTAAAGAAAATAGTATAGGTATTATTTGTAAGTTCTTATTTTAATGTGGAACAAAGACGAAGTAGACAACTGTTAAATGACGATGATAAAATAGCTCCATTGGAATGCAGCCAGTCGGCTTGTTCCAATGTTAGAATACTCTAGATAATGAAGTGTCTTACATTGCGATGTCAAGAATGTAGAACCGTTCCCAAACTAACAGAAACCTTCAAGGCGTCATGCTGGAGGTCGTTCATAGGCTACTGCATAAGGTCATGACAGGTTTTTGCTCATACAGGTACGGCAACACAGCTGCCAATCTACCAAAGCTTCACTAAATGACTTTCTATATGCTTCTGGTACCAGGGTAGTCAATCAGACAGAAACCGTCTCTATAATGCTAGTTTCATGTCTCTTATCTTTCGTCCATATTGGGGACTATTAAATTGGGTCCAAGAGCACACCGCTTGGACTTATCAGTAATGGGAACCACTTCTTTTTACTTGTAAGTCCAGATTCTGTCTTGACCAATCCCTATGGTAATGCTAAACCACATAAATGTACGAAGAGTAAGGTTGGATGAGCTGTATGTAGAACAAGAGATTATTCAACGAATGAAATTGGATATAATTTTATGTTCATTGGCATCACATTTGGTACTAAAACAGATTATGATTATTTTCGATGAGTTTTATTCAATTTAAGGCTTTGTTAAGTAGATATTTCGTTGTAACCAGTTTTGAGGGAAATATTTTTCCTGTAGCTCAACTTCTGAATGTACTTACGATTTTTGAGTTTTTTGTTGAATTAAAGGATCATTTTTGTCATCATTAAATGTATTATAAGCTAGGTAAGATAGCTGTATTCAGATACACCCTAAATAAAATGATATCCTTCGCATTTATTCATCAAGTGTTGTGTTAATACATACATACATATCTACGCTGTATATAACCTTACAGAATAGGAAGTAAATATTTGACAGCAAAACTCATTTATACAAGTTTAACGACCACCAACGCCATATCAGAACAATTCATTTTCTTACATATGTTGATGGATTATACATTTAATAATATGATTTAGATTAGAAACATTCCTTGGCAGTGCAATCCGTCAAGTGGAACAGCTATTTAGTCCGTGATTAGTTGCAGCTTCCGTGACCACCATCATGACGTTATAATGGCAAGGAGCTGATTGTCATTAATTACACTTCAAGTTTTTTTTCTTTCTAGTTTATAACAAATTATGATATTTTATATGTTAATTCCATAAGTAATTTCATAAATCAGAATTATGAAATCAAAATAAACCAAGAACCTACCAATAAGAAAAACCTTCATATCTGGATTTAAAAGTAGAACATTAGAGTATGAAGTCTGCCAAAGCTGGCGCGTACACGATGTAACAGCAGGAGAATTGAAAGAAATTAACTAAGTCAGAATGAAAACAAGTTACATAGTTGTTGCTCGAAACAGAATTAGTTATGTTAATCTATAGTTATACGTCCCTGACATAATGGACGCTTTCTTACAATATCATTTTTTTCAAACGAAAAAAAAAGTTATGCACAAAAATACACAATATATTATATTAATAATTGAAAGCAAATAATGTTATGATAAATCTATCACAACAAATGTGATAAAATCATCACATAATATGTACAGCATTTTCTATACCACATACTTACCATTGTGTGGTATTACAAATAATATAACACATGAGGTTCCTACTATCACTATGGACATAAAAAAATAATAAATATCAGCATCTAAATGTATATAAGTTGACATTCATGGCAGTGTGAATGCCACTTGGATGAAAGGCAAATCCAACATGATACGCTCTTCACTGAGTTTGTAATCATCCATTTAGCATCCACACTGTCCATGAATGCAACTTTGTTTCAATTCAGCACCTATGACGCTCCATACATTCCTAATCACTTGATATATAACAGTATAGATCGTAATGTCTGTCAATATACCGTGAACATATCAAAGTATTATAACAGTCTTGTGATGTTATGTGGGGTTTTTATGCATTTACAGAGACGTTTAGCAAATGATATAACTAGAGTTGAGATTAGACTAGTCATGTAGAGTGTAGCCATCTTGTGCATGTCGTTAAGGCACAAGGCGTGCTGTTGTGTAGGAAACCAGACTAAACCCCAGAGGACATAGAACTACAAAGGTGTCATTCTATCACATCAAAATGTGTTGATTTGATGTATATTGGATCTGATATCGATCTAGGTCGAGCTGTCGTCACGCCGATTGGTCTACAAAGACTACGTGTCACTATATATCCAAAAATCTGTGTATACCATAAGCTTAGAACGCTCTCCGTCCTAAATATTGATAGATTTACTTGTTCTAATGTCAGATAATTCAACAAAAGAATAAGCTTCATCTCTCAGCAGAATTTCAGAAGATAATTTAATCACATCTGAACAATATTTGAAATCAGTTGAATGTATCATTTTTTCTAAATTTATTTCAAAACTTATTTAGATTACAATGGATTTATAAGAAATAAATATAATCTTGGATGCTATTCAAATAATTCGGTGTTGTTCTTGTTCGACACATAAACTATTTTCTTTTTACAGTGTTTATTGTGACATGCGTCTATTGAGCAGATTTTTCTTTCGCGAAGAAAAATTTTGTTGGTTGAAACGTATTGGCTCTCATTAACTCCACAAATAGAAAAGATGATCATTTCGTTTCACTGTCACTGTCCTCTCTCTTTACGGTTGTTTATGTTTTAGGCGTTGGCAGTAAATCTGTCGAGGTAAATTTGACCAGGTCATACATAATAGCATTACATCACCTTGTTCAAAGTCACCGCAACACAGGATTAAAGGCATAAGTAACAAATTACATCATGGACTGCCTAATAATCAGCTCACCAAACATGTGATTTAATTAAAAGCGATGCTTGTACAAATGTAAATATCCCACAGTCAATACAGCCAAGAAATGGAGTAAACGGTCCAATTTTCCATTTATGCGAAAGTCGAAACCATCCCGATCCGTTTAAACTAATACTATGTCGAACCTAATTCTCCGTTCCATGATCCGCATCAAAAGATTTCAAGATCAATTAAATCAAAATAGCTGTCAGTGTGAGTGGGGATCTCAGCGACAATCCGTTTGATTACAGGTAGACTTACCTGTGCGTTTTTGCCCTGCTATAGATGTCTATGACCTTAACACCACGAGGTCATCTCTCCTATGGACCTACCATCGACAAAACTATTCGATGAATGCAAATCATTTTACAGATCAAACGTTACACATCTTTTGCTTGCCCTTATTTCCATAATTTTGCAGTATAGACAAGGAAAACTCGCCTTAACTAAACAGAATACCAGCCACAAAGAAATCACAACGAGGAAAACTACATGCATATTTTCCTTGTCGCGGTGAACATCCTAAATACACCTCTCATATAGATGTTTCCATAACAATTGTTAACCAGAATGAGTAACTTACTGAAAACGACCCTATTAAGAAAACCTATATAAAACATATAATTCCATCGTAATTTTTTTTGGGGTGACCTGTGAAACGTGTGTCAAATTGATGGCGTTAAATCTATTTATAGATGAACCTTCACTGTACTAACAAAAAGTTACCAAATGCAGCCATTCTGGTGCACAATCAGTAGGTGGAAAATCCCCCTTTGCCTTACGTAATCTTCCGCTAGCAGAGTAACGGTGTCTGTCCTGTTCGGGAAATTCCCGTACATATGATTTTCTATTTGTCTGATATGTTGAAACGAAAGAAATCTTTTTATCCTATATTCTCTATTCTGCTAGTTACAGATG
Organism: Ylistrum balloti; assembly: GCF_031769215.1. Lineage (NCBI taxonomy): Eukaryota > Metazoa > Mollusca > Bivalvia > Pectinida > Pectinidae > Ylistrum > Ylistrum balloti. The sequence continues at coordinate 1,528,039 of NW_026782580.1, forward strand.
AAGTAACAAAGTGGAAATTCGTCAGTACAAACTGAGATATTAGTGTGTTTCTCATGGCCCCGTCTATACAGTGCTATATAACAACACAAGACTGCTCACAGTTCTATATGCTTATGATAAACCAATGCACTTCTCCTTACATAGCTGGTAAAAATTTGTTCGTTTTAACGATCTGTCTCATATTAGGAGAAAACAGCTGCTGATTACTGCCGCCTTTCGACTAACACTGGATATGTCGGGTATATTTTTTTATTCTTCTTTGACTTTTTTTCTTTCTAATGTCTCGACGCTACCTTACTTCTCAGCCTATAAGCTGAATGCCAGCCAAAGTTGAGATGGTTATCCCTGTACCATGTCATACCAAACACATTAAGAGTGGCCATTTGTGTTTACTGAAAGTCCTAGCTGTATGAATTTGTCGATTTCTGTTTCATTGGTCTCTACATCACTTTCTCAGCCCTAACGGGCGCCATTCTATTTATCTTCTACCCAGATTGGCTTCATATCAACTTTATACCCCAATGTGGTTTATTGTTGAACGTGTGTCGCCTCTGGTCTACCCTCACTGAATGAGACATGTTCTACACAATATCGTACAATGCACGTGTGAAATCACAGCCTACGGGAAAATACATTCTAGTTTAGATTACTATGCTATAACTATGGAAAGTATGTTATATGAAGTGGAAGTTTCATTATTTGAAGGTGATTTTTATGATAAGAAGCTAACGACGTGCCATTTGGAATGGTCGGGAAATGAAAACGTCATTTCATGTATGTTCAATGAAACTGCTCACTACGTATCGGATTTTATTTAAGAGACAGCAAGGATGTTCCTCGGCATTGCATGGAAAGACAAGGTCTGGTTTGCCCATTACTAGTATAGTTATGACAGAAGTGCTGGTGTGATATCGCATCATGATATTTCAGAGTGACGGCACTATAAAACCGCAAATCAGTGATTCCATCATCAGTGGATACCATTTTCATATGACCTGCATGTAGACCATACGAGGACATAAAATGAGGCACCAATCAGACGGCGTGACCAGTAAGTGAATTACAAAACACTGGTATATCAAACAATGAAATCAGGGGGAAACCAACCACCTCTGTAATATATATATATACATTGGAGGGGATAACACTGCGCACTGCAAAGTCACGTGCTAAATTTCTACACTAATATTGAATCAATTCTACATCAAATGGAGACGAAAATATACATATACCATTAGCATTAAGAGATTAAGTCCGCAACAGGTCTATCTGCAATCGCAATAAGGAGAATAACGTCATTTGTAACAAGAATGTCTGAATACAAATATCTGGATCCTCAACAGTATATGTAATAAATAATTGTTCAGAAAACATACATCTGGACAGAAAGTCTCCGGAAAAGGAATCACCAAAGTAGGAGATCTGGCAATAAAATAATATAATATCTGAAATTTAATTGTCGGGAGTATAAGTATGGGAGGGAGTCAGCATTCCGGAACCGGAGCTTCAGAAAACAACGTTATTTTCTGGATTAGAAAAGCCCGATAATAAATGTGTTATAAATCTACTTTGATATTCGAAAGTCATGGATGTACAGTGAATGCCTTGGAACCTATGTCAATTTCATCAACCGCCTCTTATTACTATAATTATTCATTCCGTGAGAATGATATTTTGATTATATAATAATGATTAATATGAAATTAAGTTTTAATTTATTTTGTTTAATTTGAAAGCAATATTATCCAAAATAGCTCTGACTTATTACAGCTAGAATTGCCAACGTTCGGTAAATACCTTAAAGTTGAAAAATTGAACGCAATACACAATTTTAAATGTTGAAAAATGCTACATATGTTATGCTCCATGTATTAAAAGTGACCTGAATGTTGACAACCTAACACCATGGAGGTTTACGAGTTGTTACTTCGCCAAACCGGGTGGTCCTTACACAATCTAATATGTTTATTTTACCTATTTTATATTTCTTAAGTTGTGTTTGTCTTGGTTTACCTGAGTGGCATTCATTTAAAACAGACGAAACACTACATTTTTTTTCAACATAAAAAGAACTTGGGTTCATATTTCACAACATATTTTACCTGAAACACGGACACTATATTTATGTCCTACAGACCCGTCTACCCCTATTAACGTTTCAAATGTCAGCAGATCTAGTGGCATACGGGAAGGTGCCCCGCCCCGCCTTCCTACCGTTCCCGTCTGTCTGTCCGCGGTTTCACACGCTCCTTAGCATATAGCATTTAGCGTTGGCTGGTTTGTGAATGTATTTACGAGCACAGAGTTGAATCAAAGTACTGGTAGTTCTGATGACATACAAACTATAGAAAAAATCGAATGGTTGATCTATTGGGTACACAGGCCATAAATCTGCATTACTTGAAATAAAGATGTTAAACACGTCTCTCAAAATCAAATGATGTGAAACTCAAGAAAACAGGCGTTCTGGCACACTACGATATGAAGACTACATGAGAGATCCTGAACTCCCAATTTACGTCTGTTTTACTCAGGAGAGATACCATCGCCACGCCCGAGAACATGCACTGCCATGCCGTTTTATCTGATGCTCATCAAGAATTCCGAAAGCGCAGATGCTGTGGGACGCCGCAGCTACTTCAAGTCATTCACGAAAAAGTGGGCAACTTAGATAGAGAAAAACAGAGATCGATCTACTTTTTGGCTTCGGCAACGGCCTGAACCAAGTGCCACACCACAGACTAGTACTCCAGAAGCTCATTCCTCACGACATCCGAAGTATACCCCCTGTTGGCTCAAGATTTAAGGGAAAAAATCGTAGAGGAGAGGTAGATAACATGAAGTAATATTTGGGAGGCCCTTAGTGGATAGTCATCGGACCTCTGCTACATGTAATACACGCAGTTTTTCACTGATGACTGCATACTATACCGACCATTTAGGAAGTATTTGGACAACCAGTGTTTACAGCAGGATCTGGGTAACACCCAGAACGGAGAACACATCTGACAAATGATGTTATCCTATGTATAGCTATTCACATCAGCAGGGATAGAAATCCGCGGAGGCCGTGATTTGCATGGACATCCTTTGGACATTACTTCTTCAAAATAAAAATCCCAATAACTTCTTCTTTCATTAAGAAATATACTTATTGCTTTAGCATCAAAAGCCTATTTGGTCTCTTGTTCAAACTAGGCCTAAGTTATGTTTTTTTTTATCCTTTAGATGTATTAACACAGTGTTCCATGTATTACTCCTTCAATCTCTCACGCGGTTTGTTTTCATTTTAGGCGGATATGACGTGGTACACGCGCAATTTATCTTAAGTGTTGGATAATAAATGTATACATGTTAACGTCTCTAGTGATGTAAACGTGTCCTTCTGTCTATAGCAGCGACGAATGAATACATATAGGGAAGAAATACATTTATATACATTAAAATCTAATCCTCATGAAACGTTCTCTTCAAAACGTTCTATGAATACATGTATTACGATAGGAAATACATTTAGGATCTTAAACAAGTTTTCAGTTCATATGAGAAACGAGCCTTCTAAGTTATTATCATCATTGTGAGCCCTGGCGGGCAAAAACTTAAACTTCGAAATAGGTTTCCTAAAATCAGATATGAAACGAACGAAAACGAATTTAAGATACTCTTTATCACAAAACTAAAATGATTTATTTGACAGATTTTACAGTAAAAATGCGGGGATAAAGTTAAACGAAGACAACCATTTTATTGTGTTATTCACTGTTATAACATCATAATCAATTTCAGAGAGGCACCATACTGGTACAATATAAAACATACCATATGGGCGAATTCATTTTATCTCTAGGTCGAAATTTTAGACCTATAATTCAGTCCGCACGGGCGTACGTTGAAATAATGACATTAAAAAAAATGTCACCAAGTTCCGGATATAATTATACTGATACATATACTTCAATTTGAAAGTAGATTCCATAAACCGTGAATAACTAGAATTAAAGATAAATGTACAGATGTATCTATCGTTTAAAACTATATATAAATAAAAATTATACTTTAAATGATTGCAATGG